>NC_092394.1:61043180-61381178 GCF_030028105.1 Mobula birostris
TACACCAGCTTGATCATGGCTCAACGTCCTGATCGCTTTGCACGTTACACCAGCATGATCATGGCTCAATGTCCTGATCGCTTTGCACGTTACACCAGCATGATCATGGCTCAACGTCCTGATTGTTTTGCACCTGTTACACCAGCATGATCATGGCTCAACGTCCTGATCGCTTTGCACCTGTTACACCAGCATGATCATGGCTCAATGTCCTGATCGCTTTGCACGTTACACCAGCATGATCATGGCTCAACGTCCTGATTCCTTTGCACCTGTTACACCAGCATGATCATGGCTCAACGTCCTGATCGCTTTGCACGTTACACCAGCATGATCATGGCTCAACGTCCTGATTCCTTTGCACCTGTTACACCAGCATGATCATGGCTCAACGTCCTGATCGCTTTGCACGTTACACCAGCATGATCATGGCTCAACGTCCTGATCGCTTTGCACGTTACACCAGCATGATCATGGCTCAATGTCCTGATCCTACTTCTATTTCATTTGTTCCTTTTAAACATTCCATGGACAAGAACAGTAGGAGTGAGGTGCAGAATAAAGCTCCCTTTCAAATGTTATCAATGTAGAAGAAACAAATGTTAAATTGAGAATGAGGTTCTCTACAGTCTGACTTTTCATATAATACTTGATTAAATTATACTTTAGGGAGCATGCACAGGAGATTTACCGGGATGCTGCCTGGACTAGAGGCCATGTATTATGAAGATAGGCTGAGCGAGCTAGGGTTTTTCCTCTTTGGTGTTAAGGAAAATGAGAGGCAGGATGTACAGGATGTTAAGAAGCATAGATAGTGGATAGCAGAGATCTTTTTCCAGGGCAAAAATGGCTAATACAAGGGGGCATAATTTTAAGGTGATTAACGGAAAGTATGGGGGGGATGTCAGAGGTAAGTTGTTTCTTATATATAACAGAGAGTGCTGGATGCATGCTGGAGGCATGGTAGTACATTAGGGACATTTAAGTAACTTTTGAATAAACACATGGATGATAGAAAGATTAAGAGTTATGTAGGGAGGAAGGGTTAAATTGATTTTAGAAAGGGTTAAACATTCGGCACAAAAGGCCTGAACTGCGCTGTAATGTTCTATGTTTTATGTTAGTACAGGATGATATAGATTTTTTAAAAAGAACCTCTCCTCTCTGACCTATCAAACATTCTTGGGTAGGGGTAGCATGGGCAATGGAATAAAGCTCTTTTTATCCAAATGAAACAAACCTTGGATACCCTTTCAAGTTGATCATTTTCAAAATCATTTTTTTCATAATTTTATTAACCTTTTGAATATTTTTCCTCATAAAACCTCCTAGGATGGTGAATGTGGATGTGGGAACAGTTGATGTCTGATTCTCATTTTGAGCATTTTCTTCTTTGTGTTGCTCTGCTTTCTCCAAATCTTCATTCTCCTTTCCTTGCATATTAGTTAGTTCTCCAGATACATCCAATGGTCTTGAATCATCGTCAATAACTTCATCTGCAGTGGAGAATCAGTAAAGCAGACATGTCAGCACATTACTGTACAGCAAAACAATTCGAGAAGCTGTCTTATGCAGGCAAATTCATTTTTGAGTTGCAACTGCCACACTGACTACCATTTAATACATTCATGAGATGGAACCACTGGCATATGTGTTCTGATTATAGCATGAACACGAACAGACATAACAAGTTGCTACTCTTCACCAAATCAGGATCTATGACATCCACAAGGTCATCAAACTTTGTTTTTTTTTGAAAGGGACTGCCTAGTCCACATTGGGTAAAACTTGAATGTAAATCCGTACAAGGGTTTTCATTGGGTTCTATTTTAGGGACCTCGCTTCCCTTTGCTCTTTCAAAATTGAATAAACAAATGAATAATCCAATAGTTAAATATACTCTTCAACTATGGTTTCAATTTCGAAAATATTTTGGGTTGAATCAGTTTGTCTTAGTAAGCCCTATTATATCTAATTTTTTTTCAACCCTCTATTTGGTCTGGAAAGCAAAAGGTATAATACAATTTTGTGATCTATTTTTGGATAATTGTTTCATGTCTTTTGAACAATTATCTAATAAATATAATTTACCTAGATCCCACTTCTTTAGATATTTACAGATTAGAAACTTTTTAAATACTGTTCTTACTATCTTTCCGAATCTATATCCAATGGATATTATGGAAAAAATTTTAGATTTAAATCCCTCTCAAAAAGGTTTAATAGCAATTATTTATAATATAATTATGAAAATTAATTCAGATGTATCTAATAAAATTAAGAACGATTGGGAAAGGGAACTTAACCTCACTTTACCTACAGAGAAATAGGAAAAAATTTTCAATTAGTTAATTCATCCTCTATATGTACTAAACATGCGTTGATACAGTTTAAAGTAGTACTGTGACGGGGTCTTGAATTACCCCGATGAACTGTGCTTTTGAAAAGAGAGAGAAAGTTATCTAACACTGACATTTTATTTTGAAAAGAGAGAGAGAGAAAGAAAGAGAGAGAGATGAAGACTAACTTTTGGACTGTCACTTTAAGGCACGAGAAAGAACTGGCTAACTTTTGGATTTCTGCTGAGTTGGAGATGGCACTGAGCAGCTCGTAAGTTGCTATGGTGACCGAGGGTGGCGTTATTTGATGGACAATTGATGTTATGATTTTTCGGCAACGTGTTTATACTTCTCAAGGACATCTGCCTGCTTGTACGTTTCCTACACAGAGGAAGGAAGGAAGGAGTTATTTGAATGACAGTTGGTACCCAGCACAGTGAGATAAATAGGAGGTCAGATGATATAGACCTCAGGCACGTTTTGCACACTGAATGAGCTTTGTTGTGCCCACTGGAAAAAGTGGGTTTTTGGAGGATCGATCAGGTGAATCGATCAGTAGCTCTTGCGGTGAGAAAAGGGGTTGACTGGTGGGAAGTTGTCCATGTGTCTAAACCTTGCCTGGGTTGATAGCTCCATCACAGAAAAACGGTCCCCTTTGTTGTGGTCACAGTCGGTGCCTTCTAAAGAATTTCGGAGGACAACGAGAAGATCGACGGGGTCAGCTCAACTGAAGACTCAAATCTCTCTCTCTCTCCATCACTACTCAACTCAATACCACAAACTGAACTGAACTTTACTCATCATCGTAAGACTGTATCATTTTACCCCTAGACTTGAAGAAGCTTGGTTTATCATATATATTTCCACATCTACTGATTTACTTACTTATATATAATCATTGCTAATCTGTTTGATTTAACTACATTTATATTACTGTATTGCATAGTTACTAATATTATTAGTTTATAGCAATACTGGACTCCAAAGTGTTTTCCATCTCTGCTGGTTCTTTATTCCCGTCACGGGATACGTGACAGTACATAGGGCTCATATGTCTAAGGATAAATTAGCTCGTTATTACTCTCATATAAATCCTGTATGTGACAGATGTCATTCTGAGACAGCTTCATTAACTCATATGTTTTGGTCTTGTCCTTTGCTGAAGAAATATTGGAAGGATATCTTTGATATTATAACATTTGTATTTCAACTGATCTCGATATTGATTTACAACCTCACCCCATTACTGCAATTTTGCTTTACCAATGATAGAACAAAGTCATTTGACCTCTTCATCATGTCGGATGATTGCATTCGTTACATTAATGGCTAGAAGATCCATACTATTGAATTGGAAAGAGATTAATCCTCCTACTACATTTCAATGGTTCTCTCAAACTATGTCATGTTTAAATTTAGAAAAAATTAGAAGTGTCATTTATGATCCTTCTATTAAATTTGAAGAGACTTGGAGGCCATTTATTCAATACTTCCATACGCTGTAGTTTGACCCTCTCCAATTCTATTCTGCTACTTTTAAATATATGGAGAGAGGAGCGGAGTTAATGACACTATTGGTTTTATCAGATGTTACATAATAGCCCAGTTCTTTTTCTTTTTTTAGTTTAGTTGATTAGTTGATTTAGATTAGGGTTTTTTTTTCCTATTGGGGCATTTTTTTTTCTTTTTCCATGATATTTTTGTATATATTTTTTTCTATATACTACTATATTTGTACTTTGTAAGATTTCGGGAGGTTAATATCTGTGTATTAACTGTGTTTTTATCTATATATACTAATTATTAACAATGTAATCCCAATAGCTTTGTATTAATTCTTTGTATTGTTTGAGAATTTGATATTAATGAAAAGATTGAAAAAGAAAGAAAGGGACTGCCATATTTCATAACAAGTGAAGGTAAGTTGATTGTTCTATTCTATTTCACTTACTGTTTTAACGGATTTTGCCAGTTAAATATTTAAGTAGCTTTTTAAAAAAATTAACTATCTTTATTTTTATTTATAAATACAAGGAAGTCTGCAGATGTTGGAAATCCAGAGCAACATGAACAAGATGCTGAAGGAACTCAGCAGGTCAGGTAGCATCTATGGAAATGAGTAGAAAGTCAATGTTTTTGGCTGAAATCCTTCTTTCAATGGTTTTTAAATCCCCCTTAATGAATGCTTTGCTTCAGAATTCACCAGTGGGAGGGACCATGACACCAATGCCAGACACAGAAAAGGTTACAAAAAGTGATGAATACTGCCAGTCCCTCAGAGACAAAGCCCCCCCTACCACTGAATACATTTACATGGAGCGCTGGCACAAGAAAGCAGCATACGTCAAAGACTCGCACCATCCAGGCTATGTTCTCTTCTCACTACTACCATGGGCAAGAAATACAGAAGCCATAGGTCCCATATTAGCAGTTCAGAACATTTATAAGCCTACAACCTTCAAGCTCCTGAACTGGTGTGGGTAACATCAATCACCACTACTCTGAACTGATTCTACAAGCTACAAATTAACTTTCAAGTACTCTTTACAACTCATGTTAGAAACATAGAAACATAGAAAACCTACAGCAGAATACATGCCCTTCGGCCCACAATGCTATGCCGAACTTGTACTTACTTTAGAAATTACCTCAGGTTACCCAGAGCCCTCTATTTTTCTAAGCTCCATCTATCTGTCCAGGAGTCTCTTAAAAGACCCTATCATATCCACCTCCACTGCTGCCGCATTTCACGCACTCACCACCCTCTGCATAAAAAAAACTTATTCCTGACATCTCCTCTGTACCTACTTCCAAGCACCTTAAAATTGTGGCCTGTCATGTTAGCCATTTCAGCCCTGGGAAAAAACATCTGACTACTCACATGATCGATGCCTCTCATCATCTTATAACCTCTATCAGGTCACCTCTCATTCTCCGCTGCTCAAAGGAGAAAAGGCCATGTTCACTGAACCTAAAAGGCATGCTCCCCAATCCAGGCAACACCCTTGTAAATCTCCTCTGAACGCTTTAATAGTATCCACATCCCTCCTGTAGTGAGGTGACCAGAACTGAGCACAGTACTCCAAGTGGGGTCTGACCAGGATCCTATAAAGCTGTAACTCCTCCTGCCACTTCTCAGCCCAGTTTTGCATTCTATCGATGTCCCGCTGTAACCTCTGACAGCCCTCCACACTATCCACAACACCCCCAACCTTTGTGTCATCAGCAAATTTACTAATCTATCCCTCCACTTCTTCATCCAGGTCATTTATAAAATTCATGAAGAATAGGGGTCCCAGAACAAATCCCTGAGGCACACCACTGGTCACCGACTTCCATGCAGGATATGACCTGTCTACAACCACTCTTTGCCGTCTGTGGGCAAGCCAGTTCTGGATCCATAAAGCAAGGTATCCTTGGATCCCATGCCTCCTTACTTTCTCAATAAGCCTTGTATGGGGTCCCAGTGACTTATCCAACTTGATGTTTTCCAAAAGCTCCAGCACATCCTCTTCCTTAATGTCTACATGCTCAGCTCAAGCTTTTCAGTCTGCTATAAGTCATCCTTACAATGGCCAAGGTCCTTTTCCGTGGTGAATACTGAAGCAAAGTATTCATTAAGTACCTCCGCTACCACCTACGGTTCCATATGCACTTTTCCACTGTCACACTTGATTGGTCCTATTCTCTCACGTATTATCCTCTTGCTCTTCACATACTTGTAGAATGCCTTGGGGTTGTCCTTAATCCTGCTAGCCAAGGCTTTCTCATGACCCCTTCTGGCTCTCCTAATTTCATTCCTAAATTCCTTCCTGCTAGCCTTATAGTTTTCCAGATCTCTCTCATCACCTAGTTTTTTGAACCTTTCGTAAGCCTTTCTTAACTTCTTGACCAGATTTACAAAAGCCTTTGTACACCACGGTTCCTGTACCCTTCCATCCTTTCCTCGTCTCATTGGAACATACCTATGCAAAATGCACGCAAATATCCCCTGAACATTTGCCACATTTCTGCCGTACATTTTGGGGAAATTAAAATCTCCCACCACGATGATCCTGTTACTATTATACCTTTCCAGAATCTGACTCCCTATCTGCTCCTCGATGTCCCTCTTACTATTGGGTGGTCTATAAAAGACACACAGTAGAGTCATTAACCCCTTCCTGTTCCTAACTTCCACCCAGAGACTCAGTAGACAATCCCTCCATGACTTTCTCCTTTTCTGCAGCTGTGACACTATCTCTGATCAACAGTGCCACGCCCCCACCTCCTTTGCCTCCCTCCCTGTCCTTTCTGAAACATCTAAAGCCTGGTACTCGAAGTAACCATTCCTACCCTTCAGCCATCCAAGTCTCTGTAATGGCCACAACATCATAGCTCCTAGTACTGATCCACGCTCTAAGCTCATCTGCTTTGTTCATGATGCTTCTTGTATTAAAACAGACACATCTCAAACCATCAGTCTGAGCGCATCCCTTCTCTATCACCTGCCTATCTTCCCTCGCATACTGCCTACAAGCTTTCTCTATTTGTCAGCCAACCACCCCTTCCTTCGTCTCTTCAGTTCAGTTCCCACCCCCCCAGCAATTTTAGTTTAAACTCTTCCCCCATCCTGCCAGGATATTGGTCCCCCTCGGATTCAAATGCAACCAATCCTTTTTGTACAGGTCACGCCTGCCTCAAAAGGGTCCCAATAATCCAGAAATCAGAATCCCTGCCCTCTGCACCAATCCATCAGCCAGGCATTCATCCTCCACCTCACTCGATGCCCATACTTACTGTCACGTGGCACAGGAAGTAATCCCAAGATTACTACATTTGAGGTCCTGCTTCTCAACTTCCTTCCTAACTCTTTGTAGTCTGTTTTCAGGACTTCCTCCCTTTTCCTACCTATGTTGTTGGTACTAATAGTACCGTGACCTCTGGCTGTTCACCTTCCCACTTCAGGATATCATGGACGCGATCAGAAGCATCCCAGACCCTGGCACCTGGGAGACAAACTACCATCAGTGTTTCTTTCTTACATCCACAGAACCACCTGACTGACCCCCTTTCACTGCTACCATCCTCTTACTTTCCCGACCCTTCTGAGCCACAGGGCCAGACTCTGTGCCAGAGGTGCAGACACTGTTGCTTCCCCCAGGAATACTTATTGTTAAGGGGGACAGCAACAGCGGTACTCGCTAGTATCTGACTCTTGTCCTTCCCTCTCCTGATTGTTACCCACTTATCTGTCTCCTGAGGCCCCGGTGCATCTACCTGCCTATAGCTCCTACCTTTACCCTCCTCATTCTCCCTGACCAGACAAAGGTCATCGAGCTGCATCTCCAGTTCCCTAATGCGCTCCCTAAAGATCTGCAGCTCGACGCACTTGGCGCAGATGTGGCTGACCAGGAAGCTGGGAGTCTCCCGGACATTCCACATCTAACACCCAGTACAGAACACCGGCCTCACAGACATACTTCCTATTCCTCACAAGTAGCTTACTTCTCCTTAATCCATTATCACCAACGCCCCATTGAACTAAAACCCTCCTTCTCTGTCTCCCTCTACTACAGCACTCGCTCTTTCAAGCTCTCTTCCCGCTGGTCTAACTCACTGACGTCCATGCACTTGCACGTTCGTGCCTCAATCAACTTCATATTATTAGTGCTCTTCGTATTATTTTTTATTTGCACAATTTGTATTCTTTTACACGTCGGTTGTCAGTCTTTGTCTTTTTGTGTATAGTTTTTCATAAGTTCTTTTGTATTTCTTTTTTCCTGTAAATGCCTACAAGAAAATTCATCTATGTACTTTGATAATACATTGACATTGAACTTTGAATACAAGGATAACATAGCTAATATTGTATGTTGGAACATGCCAACATGAAGAAAGTAAACATGCTGGAGCTTTTAAAAAACATTAGGTCTGTAGGGCCAGACAGGATATAACTCAGGTTAAAATAGGGAGTGAGGGAAGGGATTGGCAGCTGTGTCTTTGGTGATGATCTTTGCATCCTCATTGTCTGCAGTAGAACCAGATGACTGGAGAGTGGCAAATGTTATTTCTTTGTTCAAGAATGGAAATAATGATAATCCAGGGGATTATGGACCAGTCAGCCTTAACACAGTGGTGGGCAACCTATTGTAGAGGATTCTTAGGGACAGGATTTATGACTGATTAGAGACAGTCAGTATGGCTTTGTGAGGAGCAGCTTGTGTCAAACAAGCCTGACTGAATTCTTCCAGTAGTGACAAACATATTGATGAATTAGAGCAGTGGATGTGGTATATATGGATTTTAGTAAGTCTCCCCATGGAATGCTCATTCAGAAAGTCAAAAGGATCGGAATCAGGGGAAATTGCCTGTGTGGATTCAGAACTGGCATGCCCACAGGAAGGAGAGGGTGGTAGATGATGGAACATATTCTGCCTAGAGGTTGGTGAACAGTGGTGTTGCACAGGGATATGCTCTTTGTGATTTTTATATAAATGACTCAGATGAGCAAGTGGAAGGGTGGGTTACTGTGCTTGCAAATACCACTCCACAAAGGTTGGTGGTGTTTTTTGAATAGTGTAGAAAATTGTTGCAGGTTACAAACGGACATTGACAGGATGCAAAGCTGGGCTAAGAAGTGGCAGATGGAGCTCAAACTGGAAAAGTCTGAAATTATTCACTATTATCGAAGGCAACATATATGGTTCATTGCAGAATTCTTAGCAGTGTGAAAAAACAGAGGGATCTTGGGGTTCCCGCGAAGGTGCCACACAAGTTGATAGGGGTGTTAAGAAGGTGTATTGTGTGTTGGCTTTCATTAGTCAGAGAATTGAGTTCAACAGCCATGAGGTAATGTTGCAGATCTATAACACCCTGGTCAGACCACACTTGGAGTAATGTGTTCACTTCTGGTTGTCTCATTATAGGAAGGATGTGGAAATTTTAGAGAAGGTGCACAAGAAATTTATTAGAATGCTAACTGGATTAAAGCACATGTCTTTTGTGGAAAGGTCGAGTGAGTTAGGGCTTTTCTCTTTGGAGCAAAGGTGAATGAAAATGACTTGATAGAGGTACATATGATGATATGGAGGCATAGCCAGCGCTCTATCCTCAGGACAGAAATAGCTAAAATGAGAGGGTATAATCTTAAGGTGACTGGAGGAAAGTATGGGGGGGGGGGATATCAGAGGTAGGTTTTTTTTATTTAATACACAGAGAGTGGTAAGTGTGTTGGAACACACTGCTGAGGCTGCTGGTAGAGGCAGATACATTAGGGACATTTAAGCAGCTTAGAAGGCACATAGATGATGGAAAAATGGAGGGCTTTGTGGGAGGGATTCATTCAATTGATCTTGGATCAGGATAAAGGGTTGGCACAAGGTAGTGGGCTGAAGGGCCTGCACCGTGCTGTACTATTCCATGTTTGATGACATTAGGGAACAGTGAAGAGCATTACAGCAGTGAACAACAGGACTCTCAGGTTGCCCTGCTGGAGGACAACTGTAAGGCCTCAGAGTTTGGAATCCATAGGGCTAGCCTGGGAATTAGCC
Organism: Mobula birostris; assembly: GCF_030028105.1. Taxonomy (NCBI): domain Eukaryota; kingdom Metazoa; phylum Chordata; class Chondrichthyes; order Myliobatiformes; family Myliobatidae; genus Mobula; species Mobula birostris. The sequence goes on from NC_092394.1 coordinate 61,053,052, forward strand.
AGATCCAGCACAATCCAGGCTACCACCCTGCCTTATAACCATCAGATACTAGCCGACACAGTATGAAGATGAGTTCATTAAATAACCACTGCCCATTTGCCATGTCCCCTGAATTGGCAATGATTATTATCTTATTGATCCACTATTCAACTTAAAACTCTTACATAGAACATAGAATAGTACCGCACAGTGCAGGCCCTTCCGTCACAATGTTGTGCTGACCCTCAAACCCTGCCTCCCATATAAGCCCCCACCTTAAATTCCTCTATATACCCGTCTAGTAATCTCTTAAATTTCACTAGTGTATCTGCCTCCACCACTGACTCAGGTAGTGCATTCCACGCACCAACCACTCTGAGTAAAAAATCTTCCTCTAATATCCCCCTTAAACTTCCCACCCCTTACCTTAAAGCCATGTCCTCTTGTATTGAGCAGTGGTACCCTGGGGAAGAGGCGCTGGCTATCCACTCTATCTATTCCTCTTATTATCTTGTACACCTCTATCATGTCTCCTCTCATCCTCCTTCTCTCCAAAGGGTAAAGCCCGAGCTCCCTTAATGCATACTCTCTAAACCAGGCAGCATCCTGGTAAATCTCCTCTGTACCCTTTCCAATGCTTCCACATCCTTCCTATAGTGAGGTGACCAGAACTGAACACAGTACTCCAAGTGTGGCCTAACCAGAGTTTTATAGAGCTGCATCATTACATCGCGACTCTTAAACTCTATCCCTCGACTTATGAAAGCTAACACCCCATAAGCTTTCTTAACTACCCTATCCACATGTGAGGCAACTTTCAGGGATCTGTGGACATGTACCCTGAGATCCCTCTGCTCCTCCTCACTACCAAGTATCCTGCCATTTACTTTGTACTCTGCCTTGGAGTTTGTCCTTCCAAAGTGTACCACCTCACACTTCTCCGGGTTGAACTCCATCTGCCACTTCTCAGCCCACTTCTGCATCCTATCAATGTCTCTCCGCAATCTTTGACAATCCTTTACACTATCTACAACACCACCAACCTTTGTGTCGTCTGCAAACTTGCCAACCCACCCATCTACCCCCACATCCAGATCATTAATAAAAATCACGAAAAGTAGAGGTCCCAGAACAGATCCTTGTGGGACACCACTAGTCACAATCCTCCAATCTGAATGTACTCCCTCCACCACGACTCTCTGCCTTCTGCAGGCAAGTAAATTCTGAATCCACCTGGCCAAACTTCCCTGGATCCCATGCCTTCTGACTTTCTGAATAAGCCTACCGTGTGGAACCTTGTCAAATGCCTTACTAAAATCCATATAGATCACATCCACTGCACTACCCTCATCTATATGCCTGGTCACCTCCTCAAAGAACTCTATTAGGCTTGTTAGACACGATCTGCCCTTCACAAAGCCATGCTGACTGTCCCTGATCAGACCATGATTCTCTAAATGCCCAGAGATCTTATCTCTAAGAATCTTTTCAAACAGCTTTCCCACCACATACGTAAGGCTCACTGGTCTATAATTACCCAGACTATTCCTACTACCTTTTTTGAACAAGGGGACAACATTCGCCTCCCTCCAATCCTCCAGTACCATTCCCGTGGACAATGAGGACATAAAGATCCTAGCCAGAGGCTCAGCAATCTCTTCCCTCGCCTCATGGAGCAGTCTGGGGAATATTCCGTCAGGCCCCGGGAACTTATCTGTCCGAATGTATTTTAACAACTCCAACACCTCCTCTCCCTTAATATCAGCATGCTCCAGAACATCAACCTCACTCATATTGTCCTCACCATCATCAAGTTCCCTCTCATTGGTGAATACAGAAGAGAAGTATTCATTAAGGACCTCACTCACTTCCACAGCCTCCAGGCACATCTTCCCACCTTTATCTCTAATCGGTCCTACCTTCATTCCTGTTATCCTTTTTTTCTTCACATAATTGAAGAATGCCTTGGGGTTTTCCTTTACCCGACTCGTCAAGGCCTTCTCTTGCCCCCTTCTTGCTCTTCTCAGCCCCTTCTTAAGCTCCTTTCTTGCTTCCCTATATTCCTCAGTAGACCCATCTGATCCTTGCTTCCTACACCTCATGTATGCTGCCTTCTTCCACCTCACTAGATTTTCCAGCTCACTTGTCACCCATGGTTCCTTCACCCTACCATTCTTTATCTTCCTCACCGGGACAAATTTATCCCTAAGATCCTGCAAGAGATCCCTAAACATCGACCACATGTCCATAGTACATTTCCCTGCAAAAACATCATCCCAATTCACACCCACATGTTCTAGCCTTGTAGCCTCATAATTTGTCCTTCCCCAATTAAAAATTTCCCTGTCCCCTCTGATTCTATCCTTTTCCATGATAATGCTAAAGGCCAGGGAGCAGTGGTCACTGTCCCCCAGATGCTCACCCACTGAGAGATCTGTGACCTGACCCGGTTCATTACCTAGTTCTAGATCTAGTATGGCATTCCCCCTAGTCGGCCTGTCCACATACTGTGACAGGAATCCGTCCTGGACACATTTAACAAACTCTGCCCCAACTAAACCCTTGGAACTAATCAGGTGCCAATCAATATTACGTAAGTTAAAGTCACCCATGATAACAACCCTGTTATTTTTGCACTTTTCCAAAATCTGCCTCCCAATCTGTTCCTGTGTATCTCTGCTGCCACCAGGGGGCCTATAGAATACCCCCAGTAGAGTAACTGCTCCCTTCCTGTTCCTGACTTCCACCCATACTGACTCAAAAAAGGATCCTGCTACATTACCCACCCTTCCTGTAGCTGTAATAGTGGCACTTGGGTTAGTGTTAGGATTGAGTATTTAAAGGTAATGTGATCCAGGAGGAAGCATATGTTCTACGAGTCAGTGGTAGCCAGTGCTATCACGTTCTACGAGTCAGTGGTGGCCAGTGCTACCATGTTCTACGAGTCAATGGTGGCCAGTGCTATCATGTTCTACGAGTCTGTGGTGGCCAGTGCTATCATGTTCTACGAGTCTGTGGTGGCCAGTGCTATCATGTTTGCTGTTGTGTGCTGGGGCAGCAGGCTGAGGGTAGTAGACACCAACAGGATCAACAAACTCATATGTAAGGCCAGTGATGTTGTGGGGATAGAACTGGACTTTCTGACGGTGGTGTCTGAAAAGAGGATACTGTCCAAGTTACATTGCATCTTGGACAATGTCTCCCATCCACTACATAATGTACTGGGTGGGCACAGGAGTACATTCAGCCAGAGACTCATTCCACCGAGATGTAGCACTGAGCGTCATAGGAAGTCATTCCTGCCTGTGGCCATCAAACTTTACAACTCCTCCCTTGGAGGGTCAGACACCCTGAGCCAATAGGCTGGTCCTGGACTTATTTCCTGGCATAATTTACATATTACTATTTAACTGTTATGGTTTTATTACTATTTATTATCTATGGTGCAACTGTAACAAAAACCAATTTCCCCCGGGATCAATAAAGTGTGACTATGACTATATTGGGGGATCAGAGGGGAAAGGCAGGATGATGGGATGGGGAGAGAGTTGTAACAATTTGAAAAGAGCACACAGAGCAAGCAGGAGGTTTTCTATTTTATCATTAATTAATCAATTTCCCTTCTTTTAGATCTCTATTTGGGCAAGCATTCAATACACCAGATGACACAGATATTTCAAGAATGCACGCATGCTGACTACATCTGTCAATAGCCCAAGACACAAACCTGTGGCCTTTGTGCCATGATACTTATGGTGACCTTTTCTCTTTATTCCACCACTGATCTTTACATTCTCCTTGCATAACGTCTCAGTTACAAGCTCTGCATCACAGCCTTCATTGGATTTTGGTTTTCTTCCGCTTTCCTTGTTGCCTCGAGATAATCGCTTTGTTTTCTTCCTACTTTCTTCTGAAATTGAGATTTCTTCCTTTGCTTTCCTTTTCCTCTCCTTCACAATTTCCACCCTTTCACTTTCCCAGTTTTCTTCCTGTTCGGCATCTGTGGTGTCAGTCTTGACTTCCAGTAGCTGCTGCCTGGCTTTGGCTTCTTGGTGAAGCTTCTGCAGTAGAATTTGGGATCGGGATTTGTCATCCAGACTGTTGCTGGGTTTATCATCACCCAGGTACCTACCGTTCAAGAGAGACCATTAAAACTGTTAGTAACTACAGGCCAACAGTCAACAGCTGCTGGAGATGAAAATTTATATTTCTACACCCAGCTACCAATAAATAGGCTCCAATATAAGTCAGGAATCTGTTCCAATGCAGATTTCATGACAAGGCATTTCCACAATTTGCTGGAGTGAGTTGACACTAAAAAGAGATTGTACAATACAAAATATGGGAATGACTGCCCATCAGCACATTTTGTAATGTGATGAAACCAATTGCACCATCATCTGCTAACTCATTGCCTTCCCCATAATACTGTTTTTCCATAGCTTTGAAGATGTACCTCACCAACCTCACCCTGCCAGCTTCAAATTCAAATATAACTTACTGTATAATACATTTTAGTATACAGTACACCAGGCAAAGTTTGCTATGAAGTTCCTTTACAGTTTGTTGAAACTGCTTCCTGTACCTTGTTCACTTTTCTTTAAGCTGGGCACTACTGGCAGTTACTCACACAGCTGCCAGCAAGTTCTTTTCAGAAACTTAAACGAAATGATGAAAAAGACTCAACAAATCAGGCAGTGCTTGTGGAGAGAAAAACAGAGTTAACATTTCAGGTCAATGAATTTGTATCAAAACTGAAGAAGATGCTAAAGAATTTGCAGACAGATAGAGAATGAAGAAAAGGGAGGGAGTGCTTAAAAAATACATGATATCAATATCCTTGAAGATGGATCCGTGACTACTTGTTATTTGCCACTGTAACTATCCAAAGGAGGGGTAACAAAAGAAAGATGAGTGTGTGTGTGTGTGTGTGTGTGTCTGTGAGTGTGTGAAGAATGAAGATAAATGCTGGAAATGTGAATGCAGAACAAGCAGTTAATAGAAATCTGAAACATAAGAAAATAGTGGAAATAAGCAGTCTGGGTAAGAATTGCATAGAAAAACTGTACGGGACAAGGACAAATGGATGGGCAGTTCAGACACAAAATGTAACAGTTGGTTAATTGAAATTGTTGATCATAACATTCCATCCTCAGGCTCACCATGCGCACAGAGAAAGATGATGGGGTATCGTTCCCTTAGCTTAGTTGGAACAGTGTCAGAGGCCAAAGACCGAGGTCAGAATGAGAGAATTACAGTGTCAGACAGGAATCTCAATATCAGAGAACGGTGAAAGGGGCAGCATACTATAGACTGGAGTACTGGAACAGTTTACAAGATCCAGATCGCACTCCGCACATAACCTCTCCCCCCTCCCACTTCCTGGTCTCCCCACTCACACTCACACTGTAGCGTATTTAATGTTTCAGTAGCATTGTTTGATTAAGCTTTCTTTGTTAGTTTACATAATTCATTGTGAGTTACAGTTTCTGGAGTTACAAAACATAGCAACCACCGTGACCTTCTCCTTTCAGTCCCCTCCACACCCACAAACCCAACCTCCTCACATCAGCTCCTTCCACACCCACCCTCACAACCTCTTCCCTTCAGTCGCCTCCCCATCTCTTAAGCATTTCCCTCCCTCCCTCCCACTCAGAAGAAGAGAGGGAGAAGTCCGAGCCCACCTGTTCATATGGAAGAGAGCCATGACCACGCTGCCCGTTCCGCCCCGATCCCGTCACCGGGCAACCAGGCGGCGCATTTTCATGATGTCAGAGCGAGCGTCAACAGAGTCTGATGCAGCGACAGCGCTCCTGCCGATGGGAGGCCGTCATGGAGGACTAGCACTCGCCTGTGGGAGGGAAGGTTATCTCCATCTCTCAAACAACCACACAGCGGCAAAAGACATAAAATGTTGAAGGAACTCTACAGGTCAGGCAATATTTGTCTGTGGAGGGAAATGAACGGTCGGTGCTTGGGACCGAAAGGACTGGAAAGGAAGAGGGCAGAAGCCGGAATATTGCTAAGGAGGAGGGAATCAGAGGTTCATGAGACAGTCCTCGGAGGTGGAGAGGGTCAACAACCTTAAATTCCTCGGTGTTGTTATTTCGGAGGACTTGTCCTGGGCCCAGCACATAAGTGCAACGACGAAGAAAGCCCGGCAACGCCTCTACTTCCTTGGGAGTTTGCGAAGATTTGGCATGACATCTATAAGTTTCTATAGATGTGTAGTGGAGAGTACAGTATATCGACTAGTTTCATCACAGCCTGGTACGGAAACAGCGTTACCCTTGAACGGAAAATCCTACAAAAAGTAGTTAATACATCCCAGTCCATCACGGGTAAAGCCATCCTAACCATTGAGTACAACATTAAACGCTGTCACGGGAAAACAGCATCCATCATCGTCCACCTACAATAAACCAATTCAGGCTCGTTATCTTACCGATCACCTGCCATTTTGTGCCAACCCCTGCCCACCCTTTTATTCTGGCTTCCTTTCCAATCCTGATGAAGAGTCTTGGCCAAAACATGGACCGTTCATTTCCCCTCGTAGGCGTTGCCTGACTTCCAGTATCGGCAGAATCTCTTGTGTCTCCAAGCAGTGGCAAAGGAATATTGAAATTCAGTTTACGTACGTACGTTGCCCCAACCGTGCACTAAAATAAATGGTTCCTGTACAGGGAGGGTTTTCCAGCACCGTGAGCAATAACCTTGCTTCCATCTCATCAGAAGTGAGGATAATTTGCTGATGACCACACAGTGTGCATCCCATTCATAATTACTCAGCACACAAAGTAATCCCCAACTGCATGCAACCAGACTTGGACAACATTCAGATAACTCACAATCACAGAAGTGTAAAACACTGACTTCTCCCTATCAATATCCTGGGTGTTACATTTGTCTGGAGACTCAGCTACTTAAATATTATGGTTTCTAGAGTAGGTCAGAGCCTCTGACTTGTACACTGTAGTGAATAACTTTACCTGCTAACAGCTCAAGGCCTTCCACCATATGCAGGGACAAGTCAGGGTTGTGATGGTATTGTACTCGCTTGAATAAGTGTAATGCCAATAACTCTCGAGCAGCTCAATGCCGTACGGGACGAATCAGCCCACATCATTCAGAGCCCATGTAGGGGCCTGCCCCACTGGAACACAGTGCTCATCATCTACAAAATACACTGCAGTTACTACTTCACCTTTCGAAACCACAATCTCTGCCGTCACTCAAATGGTCGAGGGCAGGGGAACACAACCACTTTCTGGTTCCCTCTAATTCACACACCATTCTGATCTGCAAATATTTTGCCGCTGTGGCATCATTGCTGCATCTAAAACCTGAAACTTCCTGGCAAACACCATGATGGAAATACCTTCACCTCAAAAGATCCTCTCCCAAGCTCCCTGGAACAAAGGTGGTTAAAGACAATCTGGTAAGTGGGGTATTTTAAGTCATTAAAAATTTAGACTGACCAAATAGAAAGAAACTAATGTAAGGACAGAATAAAGATGCTGGAAAGATTCAAAATTAACATGGACATGACAGAACATTCTTACATGGCAAGTTAAAGTTTACAATTTATTGCTGGAGACAGTAGTGGAAGCAGATTCAACAGCTTTCAGAAGGTGGGTGGATAGTTAGGGCTCTGGATGAGCTGGATGGCTCTTACTGAGAGCAGTGTGGACTTGGTGGGCTGAATCGAGTCCTTCCATTCTGTCATTATTCCAGATTTAACAGTTCTAGTCCCTTCAATAATATAAATGCAGCCCTCTCAGAATCATCTTTGTTGGATTGGACCATAAGACATAGGAGTAGAATTAGTCTATTTGGCCCATCGAGTCTACTCCACCATTCAATCATGGCTAATCCCTTTTTTCTCCTCCTCAACACCATTTCCGGGCCTTCTCCCCATAACCTTGATGCTGTGTCCAATCAAGAACCTATTAAGCTTTGCCTTAAGTACACCCAACAACCTGGCCTTCGCAGCTTCATGTGGCAATGAATTCCACAAATTCACCACCCTCTAACTAAAGAAATGTCTCCGCATCGCTGTTTTAAATGGATGCCCCTCTATACTGCAGCTGTGGCTTCTTGTCCTAGGCTCTCCCACCAATGTGGAAACATCCTTTCCACATCTATTTTGTCTAGTTCTTTCAACATTCAAAAGGTTTCAATGAGACCCCTCCATCCTAAATTCCACCCAGTACAGACCCAGAGCTATCAAATGTTTCTCTTATGATAACCCTTTCATTCATGGAATCATCCTTGTAAACCTCCTCTGGGCCCTCCCTAATGCCAGCACATCTTTTCTAAGATGAGGAGGCCAAATCTGTTCAGAATACTCAAGGTGAGGCCTCACCAGTGCCTTATAAAGCCTTAGCATCACATCCCTGCTCTTGTATTCGAGACTTCTTGAAATGAATGCTAACGTTGCATTTGCCTTCCTCACCACCAACTCTACCTGCAAGTTGACCTTTAGGGTGTTCTGCACAAGGGCTCCCAAGTCCCTTTGCATCTCAGATTTGTGGATTTTCTCCCTGTTTAGAAAATAGCCCGAACATGTATTTCTACTACCAAAGTGCATGACCATGCATTTTCCAACATTGTATTTCATTTCCCACTTTCTTGCCCATTCTCCTAATCTGTCTAAGTCCTTCTGCATCCTACCTGTTTTCTCAACATTACCTGCCTCTCCACCAATCTTCGTATCATCTACAAACTTGGCAACAAAGCCATCTATTCCATCATCTAGATCATTTATATACAGCAATAAAGAGAAGTGGTCCCAACACTAACCCCTATGGAGCACCACTAGTCACTGGCAGCCAACCAGAAAAGGATCCTTTTATTCTCACTCACTGCCTTCCTCCAATAAGTCAATGCTCTAACCATCTTAGTAACTTTCCTGTAATACAATGGGCTCTTAATTTGGTAAGCAGCCTCATGTTTGGCACCTTGTCAAAGGCCTTCTGAAAGCCCAAATAGATAACACCCACTGTTAAATACACTCAATCTATCTATCCTGCTTGTAATCAGTGTCCTATCTTGTGTCACCAAGTATTCCGTCACCTTGTCCTTAACAATTGACTCCAACATCTTCCCAACCACTGAGGTCAGGCTAACTGGTCTATAACTTCCTTTTTGCTGCCTTCCTCCTATCTTAAATGAACACTTTGCTTCAGTATTCACAAGTGAAAAGACCTTGATCAAGGTGAGGTCAAAATAAAACAGGCCTGTGTGCTGGACAATGTGGAGATTAAGGAAGAAGAAGTGTTGGATCTTCTTAAAAACATCAAGATTGATATACCCCAGGTTGCTGTGGGAGGTGAGAGAAGAGATTGCTGGAGCAGTAGCTATGATCTTTGAATCCTCTTTGGCTTCAGGGGAGGTGCCGGAGGATTGGAGAATGGCAAATGTAGTTTCCTTGTTTAAAAAAGGTAAAAGGGAGAATCCTGGGAACTATAGACCGGTGAGTCTCACGTCAGTGGTCTGCAAACTATTGGAAAGGATTCTTAAAGATAGGATCTACGAGCACTTGGAGAAGTACAGTCTACTCAAGGATAGTCAACATGGCTTTATGAGGGGTAGGTCGTGTCTCACGAGCCTAGTTGAGTTTTTTGAAGAGGAAACAAAAGAAATTGATAAGGGTAGGGCGGTAGATGTAGTCTACATGGATTTTAGCAAGGCATTTGACAAGGTCCCCCACGAGAGACTCATCCAGAAAGTCATGAGGCATGGGATCAGTGGTACCTTGGCTGTTTGGATAAAAAATTGGCTTACAGCAAGAAAACAGAAGGTAGTAGTGGAAGGAAAGTATTCTGCCTGGAGGTTGGTGACTAGTGGAGTGCCGCAAGGATCTGTCCTGGGACCCCTGCTCTTACAGATTTTTATAAATGACCTGGATGAAGAGGCAGAAGGATGCGAACAACACGAAGATTGGAGGAGTTGTGGATGGAGCTGTAGGTTGTCGCAGGATACAAGAGGATATAGACAGGATGCAGAGTTGGGCAGAAAAGTGGCAGATGGAGTTCAATCCAGATAAGTGTGAGGTGATGCATTTTGGAAGAACAAACCAGAAGGCTGAGTACAGGGTTAATGGTCGGTTACTTAAGAGTGTGGATGAACAGAGGGTCCTTGGGATTCAAATCCACACATCCCTCAAGGTCGCTGCACAGGTTGATAGGATAGTTAAGAAGGCCTGTGGGATGCTAGGCTTCATTAATAGGGGATTGAGTTCAAGAGTAGAGAGGTCATGTTGTTACTCTAGAAATCTCTGGTGAGACCACACTTATAGTATTGTGTTCAGTTCTGGTCACCTCATTATAGGAAGGATGTGGAAGCTATGGAGAGAGTGCAGAGGAGACTTACCAGATTGTTGCCTGGATTGGAAAACAAGTCTTATGAGGCAAGGTTAGTAGAGCTGGGACTTTTCTCTTTGGAGCGTAGAAGGATGAGAGGGTCTTGATAGAGGTCTACAAGATTATGAGAGGCATAGATAGGGTGGATAGCCAGTACCTGTTTCCCAGGGCACGAATAGCAAACACCAGAGGGCATATGTGCAAAGTTAAGGGAGGGAAGTTTAGGGGAGACATCAGGGGTGTTTTTTTTACACAGAGGGTTGTGGGTGCCTGGAATGATTTGCCAGGGATGGTGGTGGAGGCTAGAACATTAGGGGAATTTAAGAGCCTCCTGGACAGGCACCTGGATGAAAGGAAAATAGAGGGTTATGGGGTAGTGTAGGTTTAGTACTTTTTTTTAAGGAATATATGGGTCGGCACAATATCGAGGGCTGAAGGGCCTGTACTGTGCTGTAGTATTCTACTGTCTAGTGTCCTCAAAGAATCCCAATGGGTTCATCAGGCAGGATTTTCCCTTAAGGAAACCATGAAGACTGTGTCCTGTCTTGTCCTGTGTCACCAAGTATTCCATCACCTTGTCCTGAACAATTGACTCCAACATCTAACTGGTCTATAATTTCCTTTCTGCTGCCTTCCTCCCTTCTTAAAGAGTGGAGTGACATTTGTAATTTTCCAGTCCTCTGGCACCATGCCAGAGTCCAATGATTTTTGAAAGATTATTTCTAATACCGCCACAATCTCTAACGCTGTCTCTTTCAGAATCCTAGGGTGCAGTTCATCCCTAGGGTGACTTATGTACTTTTAAGTTTTTCAGCTTTTTGAGCACCTTCTCTCTTGTAATAGTAACTGCACCCACTTCTCTTCCTTCACACACTACAATATCTGACACACTGCTAGTGTCTTCCACAGTGAAGAATACTCATCTGCCGTCTCCTTGTCCCGCGTTATTTCTTCTGCCTCATTTTCTAGTGGTCCTATATCCACTCTCATTTCTCTTTTATTTTTAACATACATGAAAAAGCTTTTACTATCCACTTTGATATTGGTTGCTAGTTTGATTTCATATTTCATCTTTTCCCTTCAAATGATTCTTTTAGTTGCTCTCTGCAGATTTTTAAAAGCTTCCCAATCCTCTATCTTCCCACTAATTTTTGCTTTGTTGTATGCCCTCTCTTTTGCTTTTACATTAGCTTAGCTTTGACTTCTCTTGTTAGCCATGGTTGTACTATTTTGTCATTTGAGTATTTCTTCAGTTTAAGAATACACTTATCCTGCACCTTCTTCATTTTTGCAGAAATGCACACCATTGCTGCTCTGCTGACATCCCTGCCAGCAGCTCCTTCCAATTTACTTTGGACAACTCCTCTCTCATACCACTGCAATTTCCCTTACTCCACTGAAATACTGCTACATCAGACTTTACTTTCTCCCTATCAAATTTCAAGTTGAACACAATTATATTGTGATTACTGGTTCCTAAGGGTTCTTTTACCTTAAACTCCCTAATCACCTTCAGTTCATTACAGAACACCCAATCCAGTCCAGGCAATTCCCTAGTAGGCTCAACAACAAACCGCTCAAAAAAGCCCTCTCTTAGGCATTCAACAAACTCACTCTCTTGAGATCCAATACCAACTTGATTTTCCCAATCAATCTGCATATTAAAATCTCCCATGACAATCATAATATTATCCTTTTGACACGCCTTTTCTATTTCCTGTTGTAACCTGTGGTCCACCTGCCAGCCACTTTTGGAAGGCCTTTTACTCTTGCAGTTTCTTAACTCAACCCACAAGGATTCAACATCTTCTTATCCTATGTCACATCTTCCTACTGATTTGATGCCATTCTTTACCAGTGGAGCCATGCCTCCCCCTCTGCCTACCTTTCTGTCCCTCCAATACAACGTGTAACCTTGGACATTCAGCTCCCAACTGCAACCATCCTTCAGCCACGATTCAGTGATGGCCACAACATCATACTTGACAATCTGTAATAGTGCAACATAATCATCCAACTTATTTCTTACACTCCGCACATTGAGATACAACACCTTGAGTACCGTATTTGCTACCCTTTTTGATTTTGCATCCTTAATGTACTGATACTCACCTTGTTGATTGTGATTATGTCCCATCACCTGCCTGCCCTTCCTGACAGTCTGACTGCAGGCTGTCTTTACTTTTTTACTACCTGTCCTATCCTGAGTCCCTTCACTTCAGTTCCCATCCCCCTGCCAAATTAGTTTAAACCCTCCCCAACATCTCTAACAAACCTGCCAGCGAGAATATTGGTCTCCCTCTCAGGTTCAGGTGCAACCCATCACTTTTGAACAGGTCATACCTCCCCCAGAAGAGATTCCAATTATCCGAGAACCTGAAGCCCTGCCCCCTGCACCAGCTTCTCAATCATGCACTTATCTGCCAAATCATCCTGTTTCTACCCTCACTGGCACGTGGTAAAGGCAGCAATCCAGAAATTACTACCTGGGAGGTCCTGCTTCTCAGCTTTCTACCTAGCTCTCTAAAATCTCTTTTCAGGACCTCACTGCTTTTCCTTCCTATGTCATTGGTACCAATATGTACCAAGACATCTAACTGCTCTCCCTCCCTCTCCAAAATGACGGTTAGGGTTTTGACTGTTTTTGTTGTGTTTGTCTGTTGTTTTAGTTTTCTTTGTGTTTGCCTGTGCCTTTGTATAATCACCTATTTGTCTATAAACCCTAGTCACTGGTGGTATACTTGGTTCTATTCTTCTGTAGTTCTTTGTCTGAAAAGTTGAAGTGTGACTCAGACACTACTTGCATACTGTTTTTTTAAAATCTATACCAGTTCAAATTGCTTAGCAGTATAAACGGAGAGCATATACAAGGAAAGAGTTAAATTGGATTCCTCCTTGGTATATGGTAAAATATGTAGCACAAAATGGAAGTTTGCAAGACAAAATGGTGTTAGCCTGGGGTGTGGGAATGTTTGAGAACGTACAAGGGGGAACGAGACCAGAGATATGTATTGACACCTTAGTGAGAATACCAGCCTACAGCCTTGAGAGTGAAAAACATTTTTGCAAAAGAATTGAGTAAATGTTATGATATCTTAAGGGTATAAAAAGGGGCAATTTCTTTGTGAAAATGGGAATATTCTCTTAGGCTGGGTCACAACTAGTGCTAAGAGTTGGAGATAGAGACATCGAGACATGGAGAGAGACAGAGAGAGGGAGAGAGAGAAAAAAGAAAGAGAAAAAGCTGTCGGGCATCTGTGGTTCCCTCTGGTGGTATATTGTGTGGAGTGGTTGATAAATATTATTTTGTCCCTTCATTAATCTTTTAGCTTTTCTCTGTATTTTATTCATTATACAAACACTAATAAAGTAATTTCTTTAACCTTTAACATATATGTAGTGCCTCCTTTGTTTGCAGATACCTCTTGCTGCTGAATCAGAAAAGAACAAGGAATGAATTTTAAAATGTTTTCATTACAGCATATGCTCAAGCTTCTTAGTTACTTCCGGCCTTGCATGCTGGTACACACTGACCCTGTCTGACCTGCACTATGATGAATATCCAATATTTTTAAAAAGCTGTATCCACAGGATTTTTGCCTCTTTCTTCTGAAGAATTTTCTGTACAAATTCACCTCTGGATCTGACAACTTAGTGTCACAAACAAGGTAGACAAGAGAATAAAGGATGGGAAGAATCCCAGATGAGATAGAAAGTTCCGGTGTGCTCTTTACTTTCCTTGTTGTCTGAAAAGCACATAGTTCTAGCCTCAATGCCATTTAATATCCCTGTCAACCTTACCAATTTTTATCAGTGTGCCATATTATTCATCCAATCTGGATGTGCAACAGCTAGGTATGGCAACAACTCTGAACGTGACCACGGGAAATTGTAGAGTTGTGGACACAGTTCAGCACATTACTGAAGCCAATCTCCCTTCCATGGACTCTGTCTGTCACTACCTCGGTAAAGCAGCCAGCATAATCAAAGACACCACCCACATCTCCCATCAGGCAGAAAATACGTACCATAAGGTTCAGGGACAGTCTTGTTCCCACTGTTATCAGATACTTGAACAGACCTCTTGGACCAGGGGTCCCCAACCTTTTTTGCACTGCGGACCGGTTTAATACTGACAATATTCTTGCGGACCGGCCGACTGGGGGGGGGGGGGGGGGGGGGGGGAGGTGTAGGGTTGCCAGCGGACAAGAGTTGCCGTCAAATACGTTGTGTTTGCCCCAAGAAAAACTACAATGACCATGAAGCCTTGCGCGGGCACCAGTGCTCATGCGTGATCTGCCGATTTCCCCCCTCCCGCCCCCCCACAAATCGTTTTTGGCGATTCTGTTCGATTGGGGGTTGGGGGTGGTTGTTAATCATGACCGGAATATAGGTGATAAGTGGCTAATACACTCAATTTCATTTCTAAAAGGGTTTATCTAATGAATTTAATATTAAACACATAGCGCATATTTTCCTCGCGTGAATATAGTGATAAGTCGATTATCAGGGGAGCTTGAAGTAAGTGTTGAACGAACTTCCAGTAGAAGTGGTAGAGGCAGGTTCGATATTATCATTTAAAGAAAAAATGAATAGCTATATGGACCGGAAAGAAATGGAGGGTTATGGGCTGAGTGCAGGGCAGCGGGACTAGGTGAGAGTAGCGTTTGGCATGGACTAGAAGGGCCGAGATCGCCTATTTCCGTGCTGTAATTGTTATACGGTTATATAGGTCACTTATAAGTCAATGGCATCATAACATATTAAGATATTAAACACACAGCACACATTTTCCCTGTATGAACATATAAAATAATTGCAACACACCAATATCGCTTAATCAGTGGGAGCCCTTTTCCTGTTTCCCTGCAACACGTCAGTCCTATCGAGGGGTGACGAGAGACAGTGATACTCGAAGGGGGTTCCTTATGTCCAGTCTATTCCGCGATTTAGTTTTTGTTACATTCATTGCAGAGATACGTTGGAAATGGAAGCAACGTTTTCAGTGCTTTCGTGGCTATCCCAGGATATTCAGCCTTGACTTTGATCCAGAATGCCAGCAGAGATGTTATGTCAAACATACTTTTCAGCCCACCGTCATTTGCGAGCTCGAGGAGTTGATCTTCTTCCCGCACTGACATGGATGATACGTGCGTAATGACCTCACACGCGTTCAAGCTCAACAGTGACCGTGACAGGGAATGAGGAAAGGTGCAGCTGACTCCTGTCGCCAAATCATATCGTTTCCTCGTGGCCCAGTAGCACGTGCTCTGCGGCCCGGTGGTTGGGGACCGCTGTCTTGGACAATAAGATGGGCACTTAAGTTCACAGCCTACCTTGGTATGATCTTACACTTCAGTGTTTACCTGTACTGCACTTTCTGTTTTGTTGTACCACTTTATTCTGTACTGTTACTGTTTTACCTTGTTCTACCTCAATGCACTGTGTAATTACTTGATCTGTATGAACTATGTGCAAGACAAGCTTTTCACTGTGTTTTGGTATATGTGACATTAATAAACCAACCCAGGGATTCTCTCCTCTGCTCTATTTTAAGTGAAATGAAACAGTACCGTCCTGTGCATAGACCATTCTGTGTAATCTATTCAGCTATGTATAGTCCATTTGAATTTCAATCGTATAATTTATTGATTTGAACTAATGGCTCCCAAAGATTCAGGTTATAGACCCCCAGTAAACAAACAATTGTTCTATATCTACACAGCTAGTAGCAGAATCAAAGCTGTGGCCAGGTCAAATAATAAACCCACGACAGAAAGGGGGGGAACTGATCCGCCAGTTGTTATGTTTGAACACATGACTGTGGGTTTGAGTTCTCCTTTAAACAAAGTATTCCAACAGGGTGGTGAAGAAATCAATACGAGATACTCCATCAGTGCTGAGTCTAATGCAGAGATTCCCTGTCTTCTTCATGCCATGCACCAATATCATTAAGCATGCACCCCAGGTTGGGAACCCCTGGTCTAATGCTGGATGATGTCAGAAAGGCCTGGGGGAAAGAAGAAAACCTGATGGGTGCTGGCACTCAAGAATATGTTCAGTTACAAAGTCTGCATATGAGAAATCTAAAGGGGAAATCTGCACTAACTGAGGAAGGAAAGGGAGAGTAGTGACAAATGACAAAAGTCAGTATGATAGAGACAGTAAAATATCTAAAGAGGAAATCTGTAAATTAACTGAACAAGGGAGAAAACAAATGTAGAAGTGTGGTCGAGTTGAAATGAACTGTACAAAACTCAGAGACAAACTAAGCTGAGGCCCTCACAGTGAGGTCCTCAGAAGGCTGGTCCTGTCACTGACCCTACCCTTGGGACAATAATCCAAAGCAGCACCTCGTTCTGAGCAATTACAGAATGGACATGACTCTGATATCACAGCTTTCTCTAGTGATCCAAGTGATGTTGACAAGGATGAGAAAATTCGGACTGGCAGCCATGTCTTGACCAGCTCTATTATAGACTAGACAAGTAAAACAATGGGAAAATTAGAACAGATTCTCTGAAAGAAGATAATAATTTTCTCACAGATCTCTAGAACCTGAGAAGACAGATAAATGGTCCAAAGAGACCCCACATCCTGAAGAATGAGGTTCAGAGCCCTGGACTGAAATTCAGCGTATTAAGAATATGTACGACCTGCCCCATATGATGGCAAACAAGTTCTGTCCACCATGTTATCACCTGGTCAAGTCATTCAGGTGGTGTGTAAAGTTAATAGGAGAGGATAAGCAGAATCTACCAGGTGGTAAGAATGCCATTGACAAGCAGTTGCATGAACAAAGCCTAAGAGCAGCACTCTGAGGACATCCCTGATTATAAGAAACACCTAAGAACAGTGGTTGAACCACTCAGGAGTTCCAACGGTAAATGAGGATAATGTTGAGGGATCTATGGTCCACTCAAGTCAACCTTCATGAAGGGCTGAAGCCTGATGTTGCCAGAATGGTTAGATTGACAAGACCAAATTGGAATGAACTGAACACTCCAGAATTGGAAATATTTTTTTTAGTAACTGACACGTCATGAAACTTGTTGTTTTGCAGCAGTAGTACAGTGCGATACGTATGGAGTACTATAAATTACAATACAAATAGGCATCCATTAGTCTCGTGAGACCATGGATTTGCGCTTTGGAAAGTTTTCCAGGGCGCAGGCCTGGGCAAGGTTGTATGGAAGACCGGCAGTTGCCCATGCTGCAAGTCTCCCCTCTCCACGCCACTGATGTTGTCCAAGGGAAGGGCACTAGGGCCGATACAGCTTGGCATCAGTGTCGTCACAGTGCAGTGTGTGGTTAAGTGCCTTGCTCAAGGACACAACACGCTGCGTCAGTTGAGGCTCGAACTAGCGACCTTCAGATCACTAGACCGACGCCTTAACCACTCGGCCACGCGCCACACAATACAAATAAGTAGTGCAGAAAGACAGGAAAAATAGTGAGGTAGTGTTCATGGGTTCATTGAGCATTCAGAAATCTGATGGCGGAAGGGAAGAAGCTGTTCTAAAACATTGAGTGTGTGTCTTCAGGCTAATGTACCTCCTCCATGATGGTAGTAATGAGAAGACGGCATGTCCAGGGTGGTGAGGCTTTTTTGAGGCAACACCTTTTGAAGATGTCCTCGACGGTGGGAAAGCCAGTGTCCACGATGGAGTTTGCAAACCTCTACAACTTTTTCCCATGCTGTGATGGAAGGAGACATGGAAGTATAGGTAAAGCATTACAGGCAGGACTACCCATTGACCAACCAAAAATGCAACAGCAAGTCCCTGAAGGAGCATAGTACTATTGTGTTAAAATGGGACATTGGACTAGAATTGTTGGGCCGGAAAGGTGGTCAATGGAAATAGGGTCAAGCACCAGCTTCACCAATGATGGAAGACTCTGACCAGACAGCACAGTTTCATCAACTAACTATTGATCAACAAAGACAACATTTGGATGCAGTCTCATGGTTAAAAAAAACAGCTAATTCCTTGCAGCCTTTGCTTGCCCTGACGGAGCAAAGTTAATTTACTAATTGAACACAAATGTGTTGAATTATGTTTTAGATTCCAGAGCTGACCTGAAATGTATGACAAAAACCATTGCTAAAAACTGCAATATACCTCCGACCAATATTCATGGATGTTCACATGGTGCTGGAGGACAGAAAACCAGACCAGGTGAAGCACAACCTAGTCCTCATCTACTAAAAATACCATTTTGGGTGGGAGATATCTCTCAGCCTCTCCTTAGAGTAGAAGTTTTACACAGAATGCAGAGCATCAGTAGAGGCCCTTTGGTCTGGTCTGCCATTCCATCATGCCAGACATCCCACCGCTCCCAGAAGTCTCCCGCAAATTGATGGTGCTACCTCCCTGAAATGAGTTTTTGCAGGGTGGGATGTCTGTCATGCCCAATTGCTTATCCGTCTCAACCCCATTCTCGTGCATTCTCCCTTTAACCTTTGACATCCTTACTATTAAATAACTTACCAACCCCTGCTTTAAATGATTTGGCCACCACAGCTGCAGGGGTGGTGAGTGTCAGCGTCAGAGGCCCACCGAAGTCTGGGGTGCAAATATAAAAGAGCAGACTCGGGTATATTCAGGCTTTTCTTGGAGGCTCTGGCTTGGGGAGTATGATTCTCAGCGTCAGAGCCCTATGGAAGTCGGGAGAGAGCGTATAAAAGGAACAAGGCCAGTCTTTTCAGGCTGCGCAGATGCGCTAAGTGTCGGCATCAGAGGCCTAAATTCAGCTGCAAATAAAAGGAGGGTAGGGCTCAAGTGGAGAGGCCATTGTCGGAGTGTGCCAGTGACAGTGTCAAGGCTTTGGCTTAACAGGCACAGGCACGGTTAAGAACAGGCAAGCCTTTTTCTATTTTAGTACTGAGTAGTCAGGATGGAATGCTCCTCCTGTCAGACTTGGGAATTCAGGATATCTGATGGTTTCCCCGATGACTACACTTGCAGGAAGTTCACCCAACTTCAGCGTTTGACTGACTGGGTCAAGGAGTTGGAGCTGGAGTTGGATGTACTCAGGATCATTCAGGAGGTTGAAGATATTATAGATGAGACTTTTGAAGAGGTGGTCACACCCAGAGTGCAGGCTTCAGACAGTAGATCATTGACCACCAGGAGAGGTAAGGGGGTTAAGAAGTCAGTGTAGGGTTCCCCTGTGGCCATTCCCCTCAGCAACAAGTATGCTACTTTGGATACTGCTAAGGGGGTGGGAGAGGGTGACCCATCAGATCATGGCACCCCTATGGCTGGCTCTGACTCTTGTTAGTTATAGTGGACTCGATCATTAGGGGGACAGAAAGCAGATTCTGTGGCCGCAGATTCTGTGTGTTGCTTCCCGGTGCTAGGTTCATGATGTATCAGAGTGCTGCAGGATATTCTCAAGGAGGAGAGGGAACAGCCAGAGATCATGGTGCATGTTGGCATCAGTGACAAAGGCAGAGAAGGGGAAGAGGTCCTATGCAGTGAATATGTAGAGTTAGGAAAGGCGCCAAAGAGAAGGACCTCCAAGGTAGTAATTTCTGAATTACTTCCTGTGCCACAGGCTAGCGCAGTTAGGAATGGGGTGATAGCATGGATGAGTGACTGGCTGCCGAGGTGATGCAGGGGACAGGTTTTCAAGTTCTTGGATCATTGGAACCTTTTCTGGGAAAGGTGAGACCTGTATAAGAGGGATGGGTTGTACCTGAATTGGAGGGAAACCAATATCCTGGCTGGGAAGTTTGCTGATGCTAATTGGGAGAGTTTAAACTAGTTTTGCAGGGGTCTAGGAATCAGAGCCCCAGGTTAGTAAGGGAAAGATCAGACCAGAAGATAGATATCAGGTAAAGTATTGAAAGGCAAAATCAAGATAACAGGTATGATGGGTCAGGTAGTTTGAAGTGTGTGTATTTTATGGGTGAAGATGATGAACTTAGAGCATGGATCAGTACATGGAACTACATTGTTGTGGCCATTACTGAAACTTGGCTGAGAGAGGGACAGGAATCTGTGATTAATGTACCAGGTTTTCAAAGTTTTCGAAAAGATAGAGGAGGAGGTAAAATGGGGAAGGGGAGAAGTAGCCCTTTACCCTTGCAGTTCCTTAGCTCTATCCACAATGATTGAACACCTTCTGACCCTCTGTTGATCTGATTTCATCTTTTACCAGCACCACCCCCCTGCCTTCCTGTCTATCATTTCGATACAATGTGCATCCTTAAACATTATCTCCCAGCTATAATCTTTGATGCCGTGTCCAATCAAGAACCTATCAAGCTCTGCCTTAAATACATCCAACGACCTGGCCTCCTGAGCTGCCTGTGGTAATAAATTCCACAAATTCACCACCCTCTGGCTAAAAAAAAAATTCTCTGCATCTTTGTTTTAAATGGACACCCCTCTATCCTGAGGCTGTGCCCTCTTGTCCTAGACTCTCCTACCATGGGAAACATCCTTCCACATCTACTCTATCTAGGCCTTTCAACATTCGAAAGATTTCAATGAGATCCCCCTCATCCTTCTAAGTACCTGTGAGTACTGAGCCAGACCTATCAAATGTTCCTCATAAGAAAACCCTTTCATGCCTGGAATCATCCTTGTGAACCTCCCCTGAACCCTCTCCAAAACCAGCAAATCTTTATACTTTATAGTCGCCAAACAGTTGATACTAGAGCGTACGATCATCACAGCGATATTTGATTCTGCGCTTCCCGCTCCCTGGAGTACAAATCAGTAGTAAATAGTAAAAATTTAAATTATAAATCATAAATAGAAAATAGAAAAGGGAGAGTAAAGTAATGCAAAAAAACCGAGAGGCAGGTCCGGATATTTGGAGGGTACGGCCCAGATCCAGGTCAGGATCAGTTCAGCAGTCTTATCACAGTTGGAAAGAAGCTGTTCCCAAATCTGGCCGTATGAGTCTTCAAGCTCCTGAGCCTTCTCCCGGAGGGAAGAGAGACGAAAAGTGTGTTGGCTGGGTGGGTCGTGTCCTTGATTATCCTGGCAGCACTGCTCTGACAGCGTGTGGTGTAAAGTGAGTCCAAGGATGGAAGATTGGTTTGTGTGATGTGCTGGGCTGTGTTCACGATCTTCTGCAGCTTCTTCTGGTCTTGGACAGGACAACTTCCATACCAGGTTGTGATGCACCCTAGAAGAATGCTTTCTACGGTGCATCTATAAAAATCTTTTCTTAAATGAGGAACCCAAAACTGTTTTTACAATACTCAAGATGAGACCTCACCAGTGCCTGATAAAGCCTCAGCATCACATCTCTGCTCTTGTATCTTAGACCTCCTGAAATGAATGCTAATATTGCATTTGCCTTTCTCACCACCAAGTCTACCTGCAAGTTAATCTTTAGGGTGTTCTGCACAAGGACTTTACTGTAAGTCCCTTTGCATCTCAGATTTTTGGATTTCTTCTCATTTAGAAAATAGTCTTCACATTTATTTCTACTACCGAAGTGCATGACCACGCATTTTCCAACATAGTGCATGACCATATATTGTCAATGGGCTGAATGGCCTAATTTTGCTCCTATGTGTTTTTTTATATATATATATGGTGTTTGGGGTGAAGATGGGTATGACAATCAGACCATAAGATGAGCAGATTTAGGCCATTTGGCTCATCGAGTCTGCTCCACCATTCAATCATGGCTGATCATTTTTTCCCCTCTACAACTCCACTCCCCGGCCTTCTCTCTGTAACCTTTGATATCATATCCAATCAAGAACCTATCAAGCTCTGCTTTAAGTACATCTATTTACCTGGCCTCCGTAGTTACATGTGGTAATAAATTCCACAAATTCACCACCCTCTGGCTAAAGAAATGTCTCCACATCTCTATTTTGAATGGATGCCCCTCTATCCCCTCTTGTCCTAGACTCTCCCACCATGGGAAACATCCTTTCCACATCTACTCTGTGTCAGCCTTTCAACATTCGAAAGGTTTCAATGAGATCCCCTTCATCCTTCTAAATTTCTGGGAATACAGAGCCAGAGCTATCAAATATTCCTCGTATATAACCCTTTCATTCATGGAATCATCCTTGTGAACCTCCTCTGAACCATCTCCAATGCCAGCACATCTTTTCTTAGATGTGGAGCCCAAAACTGTTCAGAATACTCAAGGTGAGGCCTCAGCAGTGCCTTATAAAGCCTCAGCATCACATCCTTGCTCTTGTATTTGAGACTTCTTGAAATGAATGCTAACATTGCATTTGCCTTCCTCACCACTGACTCTACCTGCAAGTTAACCTTTAGGTTGTTCTGCACAAGGACTCCCAAGTTCCTTTGCATCTCAGATTTTTGGATTTTCTCCCCGTTTAGAAAATAGTCAGCACATTTATTTCTACTACCAAAGTGCATGACCATGCATCTTCCAACATTGTATTTCATTTGCCACTCTCTTGCCCATTCTCCTAATCTGTGTATGTCCTCCTGTTTCCTCAACACTACCTGCCCTTCCACCAATCTTCGTATCATCTGCAAACTTGGCAACAAAGCCATGTATTCCTTCATCTAAATTATTGAAATACAGCATAAAAAGAAAACACAAAATTCTCTGCAGGTGCTGGGGTCAAAGCAACACACACAACACACTGGAGGAACTCAGCAGGTCGGACAGCATGCAGGTCTCGGCCTGAAATGTTGACTGTTTGTTTCCACGGATGCTGCCCGACCTGCTGAGTTCCTCCAGTGTGTTGTGCATGTAGCATAAAAAGAAACAGTCCCAACACCAACCCCTGTGGAACACCACTAGTCACTGGCAGCCAACTAGAAAAGGATCCTTTTATTCCCGCTCTCTGCCTCCTAGCAATCAGCCAATGCTCTAACCATGATTGTAATTTTTCCTGTAATACCATGGACCCTTAACTTGGTAAGCAGCCTCATGTGTGGCACCTTTTCAAAGGCTTTCTGAAAGTCCAAATTCACAACATCCACTGCATCCCCTTTATCTATCCTGCGTGCAATCTCCTCAAAGAATTTCAACAGGTTCATCAGGTAAGATGTTCCCTTCAGGAAACCATGCTGACTTTGTCCTATCTTGTCCTGTGTCACCAAGTACCTCATAACCTCGTCCTTAACAATTGACTCTAACATCTTCCCAACCACTGAGGTCAGGGCTAACTGGTGAGTCATTTGTTTTCTTTTGCTTTCCTCCTTTCTTACGGAGTAGAGTGACATTTGTAATTTTCCAATCCTCTGGCACCATGCCAGGGTCCAATGATTGTTGAAACAACGTTACTTATGCCTCCACAATCTCTACCGCTACCTCTTTCAGAACCCTAGGGTGCAGTTCATCTGGTCCGGTTGACTTTTGTACCTTAGGTCTTTCAGCTTTTTAAGTACCTTCTCCATTGTAATAGTAACTGCACCCACTTCTCTTCCCTCACTCCCTTCAACACCTGGCACACTGCTAGTGCCTTCCACAGAGAAGACTGATGCAAAATACCCATTTAGTTCATCTGCCATCTCCTTGGCCCCTGTTATTATTTTCCTGGCTTCATTTTATAGTGGTTTTATATTCATTCTCATCTCTTTTATTTTTCTACGTATTTGAAAGAGCTTTTACTATCCACTTTGATATTATTTGCTAGCTTGCTTTCATATTCCATCTTTTCCCTCCTAACGATTCTTTTAGTTGCTCTCTATAGGGTTTTAAAAGCTTCCCAATCCTCTGTCTTCTTACTAATTTTTGCTCTCTTGTATGCCCTCTCTTTTGCTTCTACATTTGCTTTGATTTCACTTGTCAGCCGCAGTTGTACTATTTTGTCATTTGAGCATTTCTTCACTTTTGGAATACATCTATTCTGCATCTTTCCCAGAAATGCACGCCATCGCTGCTCTGCTGTCATCCCTGCCAGCAGCTCCTTCCAATTTACTTTGGCCAACTCCTCTCTCATACCCTGTAATTTCCTTAACTCCACTGAAATACTGCTACATCCATCTTTACTTTCTCCCTATCAAATTTCATGTTGAACTCAATCATATTGTGATCACTGCCTCCTGAGGGTTCTTTTACCTTAAGCTCCCTAATCACCCTGGTTCATTACATAACACCCAATCCAGTATAGCTGATCCCCTAGTAGGCTCAATGACCCTGGCACCTGGGGGTCTACATATCATCTGGGTGTCTCTATCGTGCCACACAAAGTCTCATCTCTGTTCCTTTAACTATGGAATCTCCTACCAACACTGCAGTCCTCTTCACCTCTCTGTTCTTCTGTGCCACAGCACCTGACTCAGTGCCAGAGACCCAGTCATTGTGGCTCCCTCCTGGTAGGTCATCCTCCATAATAGTATTTAAAGTTGTATACTTATTATTGAGGGGAACAGCCACAGGTGTACTCTGCACTGGCTGTGCACTTCCCATCCTTATCTTGACAGTCACCTAGTTGCCTGTCTACTGCATTCTAGGGATGACTACTTCTCTTGTCTATCACCTCCTCATTCTCCCATATGAGTTTAAGGTTATCAAGCTGCAGCTCCAGTTCCTTAATACGTTCTCTCAGGAGTTGCAGCCCAGTGCATCTGGTGCAGATGTGTTTATCAGGGAAACGGGAGGTCTCCCAAACTTCCCACATCCCGCACAGAATACAGAACACTTCCCGGGGAGCCATTCTCACGACACTACTATGCCCTAACAGATAAGGATGAACAAATAAGAACAGAAAGAGAGAAACCTACCAAATACTGCTCTTTACCTTGCCTAAGCCTGATGAGCCAAAGCCACACTAAACACAGGCAAAGTCCAAAAATGGTTATTGGACTTCAATTATTTTTAGCGGCCTTTTCGAATGAATCCCTCATTGACTGGTCATTCCTCAACTCAGAGGAACTGCTGCAAAGCTCTGCCTTTTTAAATTCTTAATGTTCACAATGCCTTTCCTGCTTTGACAGTGTTTCAAAATCGTAACTTACCAATGAGATCAACAACCAGCTTTCCTGGAACACAACTTTTAACATAGAGCAGTACGCCAAAGCAAAACGTCCTTCAGCCCATGATGCCAATTTAAATTGATCCTATCTGCCTGCATATGGCCTATATCCCTCCACTCCCTTCCTGATTATTCATGTGTACAGATAGGGTAAATGCAAGCAGGCTTTTCCCACTGAGACTAAAACTAAAAGTCATAGCTTAAGGGTGAAAGCTGAAATATTTAGGGGGGAACTCCTTCACTGTTTAGGGGATGGTGCGAATGTGGAACGAGCTACCTGGGTTTGATGTCAGCATTTAATAGAAATTTGGATAAATTCGTGGATGGGAGAGGATGGAGAACTATGGTCTAGGCATGGGTTAATGGGACTAGAATAATAGTTCAGCACAGACTAGATGGGTAGAAGGGCCTGTTTCTGTGCTGTCGTGATCCATGAATCCAAGTTGAGGTTTTTGTATATAATCTGAGTTTAATTGTGATTCTCTTGTTTTTAAATTAATCAGTGAACACATTTACAAGGAACTCTGCCACAAGAAAGCAGCGTTCCTCATCAAGCACCCCATTGACTATGCTTTCTTCTTGCTACTACATCAGGCAGGAGGTACAGGACCCTGAGGTCCCACACCACCAGGTTCAGGAAAAGTTATTACCCTACAAACATCAGACATGGATATACTGATTTCATTCACCTCAATGCCAAATGGACTGCACAATCTGTAGACTCACTTTCAAGGACTCTACAACTTAGTATTAGAACAAAAGGTTCAGAGAGCTACGTAATGTTAGAGATCTAGAAGATTATAAGGCTAACAGGAAGGAGCTTAGGAAGGAAATTAGGAGAGCCAGAAGGGGCCATGAGAAGGCCTTGTGGGCAGGATTAAGGAAAACCCCAAGGCATTCTACAAGTAAGTGAAGAGCAAGAGGATAAGACATGAAAGGATAGGACTTATCAAGTGTGACAGTGGGAAAGTGTGTATGGAACCAGAGGAAATAGCAGAGGTACTTAATCAATACTTTACTTCAGTATTCACTATGGAAAAGGATCTTGGTGATTGTAGTGATGACTTGCAGCAGACTGAAAAGCTTGAGCATGTAGATATTAAGAAAGAGGATGTGCTGGAGCTTTTGGAAAGCATCAAGTTGGATAAATCGCCAGGACTGGATGAGATATACCCCAGGCTACTGTGGGAGGTGAAGGAGATTACTGAGCCTCTGGCAATGATCTTTGCATCATCAAGAGAGGTTCCGGAGGGTTACAAATGTTGTTCCCTTTTTCAAGAAAGGGGGTAAAGATAGCCCAGGAAATTATAGACCAGTGAGTCTTACTTCAGTGGTTGGAAAGTTGATGGAAAAGATCATGACAGGCAGGATTTATGAACATTTGGAGAGGCATAATATGATTAGGAATAGTCAGCATGGCTTTGTCAAGGGCAGGTCATGCCTTATGAGCCTGATTGAATTTTTTGAGGATGTGACTAAACACATTGATGAAGGAAGAGCAGTAGATGCAAGGCTTATTGAGAAAGTAAGGAGGCATGGATCCAAGGGGACATTGCTTTGTGGATCCAGAGCTGGCTTGCCCTCAGAAGCCAAACAGTGGTTGTAGACGGGTCATATACTACATGGAGGTCAGTCACCAGTGGAGTGCCTCAGGGATCTGTTCTTGGACTCTTACTCTTCGTGATTTTTATAAATGACCTGGATGAGGAAGCGGAGGGATGGGTTAGTAAGTTTACTGATGACACAAAGGTTGGAGGTGTTGTGGATAGCGTGGAGGGCTGTCAGAGATTACAGCGGGACATTGGTAAAATGGATAAACTGGGCTGAGAAATGGCAGATGAGGGGGGCGTCACGTGATGACGTGGGATTGAGACGTGTAAATCCAGCTCTCCCGCAATAAATCAAAGTACCGTTTAAACAAAACAAAGTTGGTAAATATTTTCTGAAAACTATTTATAAACTTTGTAAGACTACTCTACGATATGCCTCCTAAACCGCAACAAAAGAAGTCTGCTGTTGCAAAGCAGCCGCGAGACGGGCAGTAAAAAGGGCCTACTGCAACGATGGAGCCTCGGACTCAGGTTGGATCTCCTTCGGTAGAACAGGGAGCAATGGCGGTGGTAACGGCTTCTACGAAGACGACACCGGAAATACGCATGCGCAAAGAGCGCATGCGCAAATCGACACATCGACACAAACGCAAACTACAAGAACCGACAGCCACTGCAATTGAAAATGACTCAGAGTCAGAATTGGATTCTGCAGAGAACACAGATGAAGAGGAGGAGGAAGAATTGGAAGCGATTGGAAGTAAAGGAGATGATAGAGCTATGAGAGAGGCTATAGTGCAGTTAACAGCTGAATTAAGAAAAGTAAGAGAAGAGCTTAGAGATACGAAGATGTGCTATGATAAAGTTATGGCAAGACAGGACAAAATGGATAAGAAGCTTCAGAAGATGGAAAGAGCAATGGGGCATATGAATGATAGAGTGGAAAAAACAGAAAATGATCTGCTTGTCTGGAATTCGGAAAGAAACCGACTCTTGGAGAAAGTGGACATGTTGGAAAATTTTAGTAGACGTAATAATATTAAAATTGTTGGTCTTAAAGAAGGTACGGAGGGAGATAAACCAATAGAATTTTTTCAAAGATGGATCCCGGATGTTTTGCAAATGGAAGAGGAGGCTCGACCAATTGAAATTGAGCGGGCACATAGAGCTTTAAGACCAAAACCAAAAGATGACCAATATCCACGATCGATTTCAAGACAAGGAAAGGATTCTACAGGCAGCTGCTCGAGCTGCCAAAGATAGAAAAGGGCCATTGAAAATGGCAGGGAACAAAGTTTTTTTCTACCCTGATATAAGTTACGAACTTTTGAAGAGAAGGAAGAAATTTAACCCAGTGAAAAAAACCCTATGGGAGTAAGTTTATCAATTTGCATTGCGTTATCCTGCAACCTTGAAGATTTTTTTGCCTGGTGGAGAAAAAAGATTTTTTGATGACTACCAGAAAGCAGAGCAGTTTGTGCGAGATTCTCTGAATATTCACCAGATACAAGAACAAACCCAGGAGAGCGAGATAGATTGAAGATGAAGATTGGGTTAAAGAATGGACTTGTTGGATTTTTGAAGCTGGATGAATGTATAAATATATTATTAATTATACGAGGGGGGTAAGAAAGGTTAAAACTGGAGGAATATTAGTTGGGAATAGTAATACTAACTTTGTCTATATATATATAATGTTTTTGTTGCGGGGGAGCTGGAAGAAGCACTGATCGATTGCTACGCTAGTCATGTGTGCAAGCGTGGCTTTTGCCACGACCCGTAAAATGGAGGTGGGTAGTGTTGTGTATCCTTTCATTCACAACATTAGTGGGGGGGTATTTTGTATCTTCTTTTTTTTTCTATCTTCTTTTTTCTTTCTGCCTGGAAGGTTGGGAGGGAGACACATAGCAACATGGTGAAGTTTAAAGAGATTCCCCAAGGAACTATGAGAGTTGAGAAGATAAATAATGTTTTAGATTGGAGTAACTTTGTTAAGAATAATGACTAATTTATTGAATTTTTTGAGTTTTAATGTTAACGGGCTTAATGGACCAGTGAAAAGAAAAAGAATCTTAACACATATTAAAAAAATGAAGATAGATTTAGCTTTTTTACAGGAAACGCACCTAACGGAAACAGAATATCAGAAACTAAAGAGAGATTGGGTGGGTAGTGTTGTTGCGGCTTCATTTAATTCAAAAGCAAGGGGAGTAGCAATTTTGATCAATAAAACATTACCAATTAGAATACAAAATGTAATAACTGATTCTGCGGGGAGATATGTGATTATACATTGTCAACTTTTTTCTGAACTATGGACTTTTATGTATATTTATGCACCAAACGAAAATGATGCAAAATTCATACAAGAAGCTTTTCTGAATTTGGCAGATGCGCATGAAAAAATATTAATTGGAGGAGATTTTAATTTTTGCTTAGACCCAGTCTTAGATAGATCAACCAAGGCTGTTATAAAATCGAAGGTAGTAAATTTAACTTTATCATTGATGAAGGATTTAAATCTGATTGATATATGGAGAAGAATCAATCCTAAAGAAAGAGACTATTCGTTCTACTCCCATAGACATAAAACTTTTTCAAGGATAGATTTGTTTCTATTATCAATGCATATTCAACACAGAGTGAAAAATATGGAATATAAAGCAAGAATATTATCAGATCATTCCCCTTTATTAATGACAATAATAATGGCTGATAAGGAAGAAGTGGCTTATAGATGGAGATTTAATTCAACATTATTAAAACGTCAAGATTTTTGTGATTTTATGAAAAACAGATTCAATTTTTTTTGGATACAAATTTTCATTCAGTGGATGATAAATTTATACTATGGGATGCGATGAAAGCATATCTTAGGGGCCAGATAATAAGTTATACGTCTAAAATTAAGAAAGAATATATGGCAGAACTAGATCAATTGGAAAAAGAGATTACAAAATTAGAAAAAGAATCCCAAAGATATATGTCAGAAGAAAAACGAAAACAACTTGTCAATAAGAAGTTACAATATAATACGCTTCAGACATATAGAACGGAAAAAGCAATTATAAGAACTAAACAAAGGTATTATGAGTTAGGTGAGAGAGCACATAAAATTCTTGCCTGGCAGTTGAAAACAGAACAAGCTTCCAAAACAATAAATGCAATTAGAACAAGGGCAAATAAAATATCTTATAAACCTCTTGAAATAAATGAAACCTTTAAAAATTTCTATTCTGAATTATATCAGTCAGAATCCCAAAATGATGTTAACAAGATAGAAAGGTTTTTATCACAAGTTTCTCTTCCAAAATTGAATTTGGAAGAACAGAAGGGATTAGACATGCCTTTTACATTAAAAGAAGTTGGAGAAGCTTTAGGATCACTCCAAAGTAATAAATCTCCAGGAGAAGATGGTTTTCCACCTGAATTTTATAAAAAATTTAAAGATTTATTATTTCCTCTTTTTATGGAACTGATAGGTCAAGCAGAAAAAATACATAAACTTCCAGAATCTTTTTCAACAGAAATTGTAATAGTATTGCCAAAAAAAGACAGAGATCCTATGAAACCAACATCATACAGGCC
Source organism: Mobula birostris (assembly GCF_030028105.1). Taxonomy (NCBI): domain Eukaryota; kingdom Metazoa; phylum Chordata; class Chondrichthyes; order Myliobatiformes; family Myliobatidae; genus Mobula; species Mobula birostris. The sequence goes on from NC_092394.1 coordinate 61,083,474, forward strand.
TATTTCTTTATTGAATATGGATTATAAAATAATAGCAAAAATTTTATCGAATAGATTATCTAAATATTTACCAAAATTAATACATATGGATCAAACAGGATTTATTAAAAATAGACAATTGGCAGATAATGTAACCCGGCTACTCAGTATAATTCATTTGGCACAAAAAGGGGATGAGAGAGTATAGTATTAGCTTTGGATGCAGAAAAAGCATTTGATAGATTAGAATGGGATTTTTTATTTAAAGTACTAGAAAAATATGGGTTAGGAACATCTTTTATAAATTGGATTAAAACTTTAAATTCTAACCCTAAAGCTAAAGTAGTGACAAACTCTCAAATTTCAACACCCAGTTAAAAAGGTCAACTAGACAAGGTTGTCCACTATCACCTGCTTTATTTGTATTGGTGATAGAGCCATTAGCAGCACTAATTTGAATTGATCCAGATATTATGGGTTTTAGAGTTAATCAGGAGGAATATAAAATTAATCTTTTTGCTGATGATGTTTTGATCTATTTAACAAACCCACAACATTTGTTACATAAATTATCTTCTAGATTGGATGAATATGGGAAGGTATCAGGTTACAACATAAATTGGGATAAAAGTGAAATTTTACCTCTTACTAAAGGAGACTATAGTCAATGTCGATTAGTAACCCAATTTAGATGGCCAGTAAATGGTATAAAGTATTTAGATATAAGACTTGATAATGATGTAAAGAATTTATATAAATTTAATTATTTACCACTATTGAAAAAAATTCAAGATCTTGACAAATGGATGATATTACCAATAACATTAGTAGGTTGAGTCAATGTCATAAAAATGAATATATTTCCTAGATTACAGTATTTGTTTCAAACATTACCAATACAATTGCCACAGAAATTTTTTCAAGAGTTAAATAAATGTGTGAGAAAATTTCTTTGGAAAGGTAAAATGTCAAGAATATCATTGGAAAAATTGACATGTAAATTTGGGTTAGGAGGGTTACAACTTCCAAACTTTAAAAACTATCATAAAGCAAATCAACTTAGATTTATTGCATCTTTCTTCGATGATCGAAAACCAGCATGGATTAAAATAGGACTAGACAAGATAGGAGAAAATAGACCTAAAGATTTTATATATAAATGGGAATCTAAATTGATACGGGAAAAGATAGAATCTCCTATATTAACGCATTTGATTGATCTATGGAATAAGATAAATGTTGATAATGAAACACAGAAATCTCTATTAGCAAGGAGGCCTTTGTTCCAAAACAGACTTATTCCTTTTACAATGGACAATCAACTTTTATATAATTGGTACCAAAAAGGGATTAAATTTATAGGAGATTGTTTTGAACGAGGTATATTGATGTCATTTGAACAATTAAAGGATAAATATAAAATATCTAATAATACTTCCTTTTGTCACTTTCAATTAAGGACTTACTTAATAGGTAAGCTGGGTCAAACAATGTTTTTGCCAAAGCCTAATGAAATTGAAATTTTAATTCAAAAAGGGAAAATTAAAAAATTCATTTCTTGTATGTATAATTTGATTCAAGAACAGACAATTAAACAAGGAACCCATAAGTCAAAGCAAAAATGGGAAACAGATCTGAATATTAATATTGATGAAACAAATTGGTCAAGACTTTGTCTTGACAGTATGACAAATACAATAAATGTTCGACTTAGATTAGTACAATATAATTTTTTACACCAATTACACCACAAAAAATAAATAGATTAAATTCAAATCTATCTGATAAATGTTTTCGGTGTAATCAAGAAATTGGTACTTTTTTACATTCTACTTGGTCTTGTTTTAAAATTCAACCCTTTTGGATAAATTTAAGAATTTTATTGGAACAAATTACTGGAACTCAACTTCCACATAACCCTGTATTATTTCTATTAGGTGATATTGAAGGGATAAAACCGAAACTTAAATTGAATAAATATCAGAAAGAATTTATAAAAATTGCATTGGCAGTAGCTAAGAAGACTATAGCAGTTACTTGGAAATCTGATTCGTATTTAAGTATGGATCACTGGAATAATGAAATGGCTAGTTCTATTCCACTCAAAAAAATTACTTATAATTTAAGAGACAAATATGTAACATTTTTGAATATTTGGCGCCCTTATTTACAAAAGATAGGATGGTATATTTAAGTGCTCCGATAAAGACTTTGGTCACTTGGGGAAAGTAACGAATAATTATACCAAATTTATTTTGAATCCCATGGAGCTTGTGGAAACCTTCCAACACCCAGGCGGCTCTTTTCTTCCTTTCTTTCTTTTTTCTTTCTTTCTAGGTAGGACTTTATATGGGGGGGGGAGTTAAGGGGAGGGGGGAGGGTAGATTCTTTTTTTTCATGTATTCCTTTTGAAAATTCAATAAAAATTATATTACAAAAAAAAAAGAAATGGCAGATGGAGTTCAACCCAGATAAGTGTGAGGTGGTTCATTTTGGTAGGTCAAATATGATGGCAGAATATAGTATTAAATGTAAGACTCTTGGCAGTGTGGAGGATCAGAGGGATCTTGGGGTCCGAGTCCATAGGATGCTCAAAGCAGCTGCGCAGGTTGACTCTGTGGTTAAGAAGGCATACGGTGCATTGGCCTTCATCAATTGTGGAATTGAAATTAGGAGCCGAGAGGTAATGTTGCGACTATATAGGACCCTGGTCAGACCCCACTTGGAGTACTGTGCTCAGTTCTGGTCACGTCACTACAGGAAGGATGTGGAAGCCATAGAAGAGGTGCAGAGGAGATTTACAAGGATGTTGCCTGGATTGGGGAGCATGCCTTGTGAGAACAGGTTGAGTGAACTCAGCCTTTTCTCCTTGGAGCGATGGAGTATGAGAGGTGACCTGATAGAGGTGTATAAGATGATGAGAGGCATCGATCATGTGGATAGTCAGAGGCCTTTTCCCGGGGCTGAAATGGTTGCCACAAGAGGACATTGGTATTGGCGGTAGGGTACTGACATGGATAGAAAATTGGTCGGCAGACAGGGAACGAAGAGTAGGGATTAATGGGTCCTTTTCAGAATGGCAGGCAGTGACTAGTGGGGTACTGCAAGGCTTGGTGCTGGGACCGCAGCTATTTACAATACAGATTAATGATTTAGATGAAGGGATTAAAAGTAACATTAGCAAATTTGCAGATGAGACAAAGCTGGGTGGCAGTGTGAAATGTGAGGAGGATGTCATGAGAATGCAGGGTGACTTGGACAGGTTGGGTGAGTGGGCAGATGCAGTTTAATGTGGATAAATGTAAGGTTATCCACTTTGGTAGCAAGAACAGGAAGGCAGATTACTATCTGAATGGTGTCAAGTTAGGAAAAGGGAAGCAAGAGATCTAGGTGTCCTTCTTCATCAGTCACTGAAAATAAGCATGCAGGTACAGCAGGCAGTGAAGAAAGCATGCTGGCCTTTATAACAAGGGGAATTGAGTATAGAAGCAAAGAGGTCCTTCTGCAGTTGTACAGGGCCCTGGTGAGACCACACCTGGAATATTGTATACAGTTTTGGTCTCCAATTTTGAGGAAGGACATTCTAGCTATTGAGGGAGTGCAGCATAGGTTCACGAGGTTAATTCCCGGGATGGAGAGACTGTCATATGTTGAAAGATTGGAGCGACTGGGGTTGTATACACTGGAATTTAGAAGGATGAGAGGGGATCTGATTGAAACATATAAGATTATTAAGGGATTGGACACGCTAGAGGCAGGAAACATGTTCCCAATGTTGGGGGAGTCCAGAACCAGAGGCCACAGTTTAAGAATAAGGGGTAGTCAATTTAGAATGGAGGGTTGTGGTTCTGTGGAATGCTCTGCTTCAGAAGGCAGTGGAAGCCAATTCTCTGGATTCTTTCAAGAAAGAGTTAGATGGAGCTCTTAAAGATTGTGGAGTGAAGGGATATGGGGAGAAGGCAGGAAAAGGGTACTGATTGTGGATGATCAGCCATGATCACAGTGAATGGTGGTGCTGGCTCGACAGGCTGAATGGCCTACTCCTGCACAGGATTCAGGTGCTGGGGAGTAGGTACATAGGAGATGTCAGGGGTAAGTTTTTTTTTACTCAGAGAGGTGAGTGCGTGGAATGGGCTGCTGACAATGGTGGTGGAGGCGGATATGATAGGGTCTTTTAAGAGACTTTTGGATAGGTACATGGAGCTGAGAAAAATAGAGGGATATGGGTAAGCCTAGTAATTTCTAAGGGACATGTTTGGCACAACTTTGTGGGCCAAAGAGCCTGTATTGTGCTGTAGGTTTTCTATGTTTGATTTAAAAATATATTATTTGCACAATTTGCTCTGTTTTGCACATTAGATTTTTGTCAGTCTTTGTTGAGTATAGCTGTTCGTAAATCCAATTATATTTCTTTATTTTCCTGTAACTGCCCAGAAGAAAATGAATCTCAGGGCTGTATATGGTGACATACATGTACTCTGATAATAAATTTACTTTGAACTTCAACTTCCATTGTTTTTGTAAACATCTATTCTAAATGTTTACTCAAAGCTGCACATTTTTGGAAAATGTGTTTCAATGTGACACTAGGAGGTTCTGAACTTCTCTCTTGGTTTGTTTCCTCAGAGCCAAGTTGGTCAGTCAGGGGGGAATCTTTTGAGTTAAAATAGTAAACTACATTCTACTGGATTAATATTCAACAGCCAGGTTTACTCGCTGCAATCTATTCCAGTATTAAACATGAAATGGAGAGGCACATGCTGTTGACATGATCAGGGACCTTCAGGGCTGATGACACTTCTTGGCTGTCTTAGATACCCTAGGGATCATACACTAATCTACAGTGCACTGCTGAAAGGAAATCAATGGAAAAATCATAGAAGCACTTTTGTCTTTGAATACTTATCTATTGTCAATCAATCGGAAGGGTTTCTTAACTGTAAAAAAGAGAGGGCTTAATGGTGGAGCTCATCCAATGAGACATAGAACAGTACAGATGAGACATGATACTGCAGATGCTGGATCCTATAGAAACAAAACAATCCACTGGAGGAACTCAGTGGGTCGAGCAGCATCTGTGGGAGGAAATAGATTGAAGTTTCAGGTCAAACTCTGCATCAGCCTCAGGAACAGGGCCTTCAGTCTATGCCTGTGGCAAACATGATGCTGAATTAAAACTAAATCCCTTCTGCCTGTGTCTGTATTCTCTTCATACTTGTGTCTAAAAGTCTCTTAAACACCTCTATCGTATCTGCTTCCACCAGCCCAACAGCTCATTTCAAACATCTACCAGTTTCTGCGTAAAAAGACTAGCCTCGCTCATCTTCTTTAAACTTCCCCCCTCTCACCTCAAATGCAGGCCCTCTGGTATTTGATATTCAGAGCACTATAGCATCTATTCCATACCAAACAACTATTCTGCCTAGTCCCATCAACCTGCACTGAGACCATAGCTCTCCACACTCCTCCCCAACCATGCACTATCCAAACTTCACTTAAATGTTGAAATCAAATCGATGTCCACCACTTCTGGTAGCTGCTCATTCCACACTGAGTGAAAAAGCTTTTCCTCAAGTTCCTGTTAACATTTCACCCTTAATCCATGACCTTTCGTTCTAGTCTCAGTGGAAAAAGCCCACTGAGACTAGAGATTTTCTCTGCACTGTTTCAATCTTTTATCTTTCCTGTAGGTAGGTGACCAAAACCACACACAGTACTCCAAATGAGGCCTCACCAACAGATATAGGGGTTGGGATGCTAAGTTGAAGTTGTACGAGAGCACAACTTCACCTTAACATCCCAACCCTTATACTCAATACTTTGATTTATGAAGGTCAGTGTGCCAAAAGCTTTCTTTATGACCCTATCATCCACTTTCAAGGAATTATGGATCTGTATTCCCAGACCCCTCTGTCCTATCGCACTCATTGCCCTACTGTTCACTGTGCAAGCCCTACTGGTTCATCCTTCCAAAATGCACCACCTCACACTTGTCTGCAGTAAATTTCCATACTATAAAAGACTCTGTCAACCCTATCCATGCCTCTCATAACTTTATCAGTTCTATCCTCGGGATCTGATGCTCCAGAGGAATCAATACAAATATGTCCCACCTCACACCCTCTAATCCAGGAAGCATTCTAGCAAAACCTCTTCTGCACCCTCTCAAAGGCCTCCCCATCCTTCCTGTAATATGGTAATCAGAATTACACAAAATGATACCCCCAGGAATTTGCCCAGAGCTGGATCTTCAGGCTCCTGCACCTCCTCTCCGATGACAGTAATGAGAAGAGAGCATGTTCCAGTTAGACCCTAACAGATGGCGCACCTTGTGAAGACGTTTTAACGATGGGAGGGTTGTGCCCATGACGGAACTGGCTGAGTCTACAACTCTGCAGTGTCTTTCAGTCCTGCACATTGGAGTCTCCATGCCAGCCAGAATACATCTGTAGAAATTTGCAAGAGTCTTTGGTAGCATACCAAATGTCCTCAAACTCCTAATGAAATAGAGCCACTGGCATGCCTTGTTCATGATTACATCTATGCGTTGGCCCAGAATAAATCCTCTGAGATGTTGACACCCAGACCCAAAGCTGCTCATCCTTTCCACTGCTAACCCCTGGATGAAGACTGGCACACCTTCTGAAGTCCACAATCAATTCCTTGGTCTTGCTGAAGTGAAGTGTAAGTTTGTTGTTGAGGCACCACTCCACCATCTCTCTAACACAGACTGGATCTCAGGGTGATCACAGTCTGATATCTTACTGAACATTTAGCTCAACTTTCTCATCTCTGGAAAAAGACCAGAGTGCAAGGGTTTGGGTACGGTATCTTGGACAGAGGGGTCTGGATAACATGCACAATGATGGGCAGAGTACAATATGCACATATATAGTGATAATTATAGTACAAGTGCAGAATATTTACCCAACACCTTGCAAAAACATGCACTATACTTTCACACACACTGCAAACATTAACTGTACATATGTAACATACAGCATAAAAACACATGAACACATTGCACTGATGGTCTGAGATAAAAGGACAATTTACACAATGAAAGTTGCTGAATTTAATTTATTGTTGCAAGGAATTACCTACATGATGTCAAGAATCACATTTCTAGCTTATCAGCCACTATTAATATAAGACAACAAACAAAACTATTACTGTGCATATCATGGTGGGATGGTCTTAGGATCACAACCTAGCCAAAGGTGGAGTTATCCCAGCCAACATTAGCGGGATTCAGATCCTGGAAAGTGATGTACATCCTGCGGATCAAAAAAAGGAAAAGAAATCAGCAAGCAGCCCAGACAGGAATCCCTTTCTGAGCAAAACAGACTAAATCTGAAATTCAATAAGCTAAAATATGCTTGGTGCTGCAACTCTCCAAATCAAAGCAGCAGCCCACCCAGACCTTTGTATTTTCTGTAACCCGTGGGGCTCCTCCCGTGAAGCTCAGACTGATAATTATCCTTTGATTATGAAAGCACTCCAGTGGGTTTCAAATGATTAGCCATGCATAGCAGAACTCTGAGAGGATGCCAGGTGTGGGAGTGGCAGATAGTCTCTGAGATGAGGTACCAGAGAACTCGCTGCACACCCAAACCTGTCAGCCCCACCACCAACCCACCCAGCCAGCCTTACCTGTCAGCGGAAATGTGCAAGTGCTTGTTCACCAATTCAAACAGCAGTCTGGAGTAGTGCTTGTTCTGCTTGTTGTTGATTTTGCCAATGCTGGATAAAGAGGCAAGAGCACAGGGATCCGAGGATCCACCGAAATGCATCAACTGGTCGGGCACAATGTGCACTGCGATATACTGAAAAACACATGAAGAGTTCACCAGTTACGTCCTTGCTCCCAGCACAGGCTGAGTAGTCCACAGGGGGAGGCATCAACACTACTCAGAGGAACAGCTGGGGGTGGGGGAAGAGGAGACTATCAGCTATCAGCTCAATTTCTTGGATGTTTTCCATGGACTCCTAACCCAACATCCAATCCCAGTCATCACCCAATACATCCAATTCTGGCCTAGTCACTTCTACTTCCCAATCACGTTGCCACTCCTAACCCCACACTCACTTCCACTCCTACTTCCCTGGGACACCATGCAGCTCAGCCCCGTGAGCTGAGCTTGGCTCATGCCAGTGTCCCTGTGGGAGGGTGCACTGGGGCCTCTCACCCATGCAAAGCCCTGGCAACAGACAGAACTGCTCTGGGATGAGGGGAAGGTAATTTGGTTAGTAAGATTTAGCCCCCAGGCCAGGCAATCTAGTTAGTAGGAACACTGCACCCCATTCGCCCTCAAACCTGATCTTGCATTCAAACTACACGCACAATCACCTTAACTCTTCCCTTCTGGCTGCTTGCATCACTGACATCTATCTTTGTGTAATCAGCCTTCACTGAGGACTTTACCATTCAGGATCAGAAAGGGGGCAATCAGAAGGTAGTGCCAACAGGTTATTCAATACGACAAAGATGAGGAGGAATTTCTGAACCAGAGGGTGGTGAAACTGTGGAATTTATTGCCATAGGAAGCTGTGGAGGATAAGTCAACGGGTACATTTAAAACAGAAGTTAATAGGTAAGGGTCCGCTCCCCCACTCCTCTCCTCCCTCACTTGCCACTCCCCTACTCCTCTCCTCCCTCACTCGCTGCTCCCCTACTCCTCTCCTCCCTCACTCTAATCCCCCACTCCTCTCCTCCCTCGCCGCTCCCCTACTCCTCTCCTCCCTCACTCTCCGCTCCCCCACTCCTCTCCTCCCTCACTCTAGTCCCCCACTCCTCTCCTCCCTCACTCTCTGCTCCCCCACTCCTCTCCTCCCTCCGCTCCCCCATTCCTCTCCTCCCTCTCTCCTCTCCTCCCTCTCTCCGCTCCCCCACTCCTCTCCTCCCTCACTCTACTCCCCCACTCCTCTCCTCCCTCACTCTACTCCCCACTCCTCTCCTCCCTCCCTCACACTCACCTCACCACTACCCTTCCCCTCCCTCACACAACCCTATCCCTTTCCTCCATTACACTCCCCTCCCCATCCCTCACACTCCACTCCCCTACCCCCCTCCCTCATTCTCCGCTCCCCTACCTCTCACCTCCCCCACAATCCCCTCCCTTCTCCCTGAAAATCCATTCCTTCTCCTCCCTCACACTCCCCTACCCCCCTCCTCCCTCCCATTCCACTCCCCACTCCCCTCCTCCCTCCCATTCCCCTCCTCACTTCCATTCCACTCCCCTCCTCCATCCCATTTCCCGCCCCACTTCCCTCCTCCCCCTCCCCATTCCCCTCACTTCCATTCCACTCCCCTCCTCCCTCCCATTTCCCTCCCCACTCCCCTCATTCTCCTCCTCACTTCCATTCCCCTCCCCACTCCCACCCTCCCTCCCATTCTCCTCCCCACTCCCCTCCTCCTCCCTCCCATTCCCCTCCCCCTCCCATTCACCTCCTCACTCCCCTCCCCTACCCCCCTCCTCCCTCCCATTCCCCTCCCCACTCCCCTCCATTCCACTCCCCACTCCCCTCCTCCCTCCCATTCACCTCCTCACTCCCCTCCCCGCTCCTCCTCCTCCCTCCCATTCCCCTCCCCCTCCCATTCACCTCCTCACTCCCCTCCCCGCTCCCCCTCCTCCCTCCCATTCCCCTCCTCCTATTCCCCTCCCTCCCATTCCCTTCCCCCCTCACTCTCCCCATCCCATCGCCTCACCCCTACCCATCCTCCTTCGCCTCTCTCCTATCCCTTTTCCTCCTCACTCCCTGCCCCCGGCCCTACCGCTCTCAGCCCTCCCTCTCCCTCTGCCCCTCCAGCCGCACTCCTTTGCGTCATTGAAATGTCGACGAATCCCTGCGAGAAGGGATGGAGTGTCTCCGGTCACCTCAGCCAGCAGGTCCCGCTTACCTTCTGAGGCTTTCCCATTTGTTCACTCAGCAGGGCCGTGATCTCCTCTGCCAGCACGTCCGGGATGTTCGAGCGGCTCAGATTCGTGCTCAGGACAAAAGTCGGCATCTTTGCTTTTGCTGCTAACTCGACCTCACACTGCGGAAAGCGGCAAGCGGCAAGCGGCAAGCGGCAGGCGGCAGCACGTGATCACAGTCCTCCCAACACCAGAGGGCGCGGTGAGTACCGACGCACACACCGCCAAAGGGCCAGGCGCCGGTGTCCAGCACTCCTCCCAACACCAGAGGGCGCGGTGAGTACCGACGCACACACCGCCAAAGGGCCAGGCGCCGGTGTCCAGCACTCCTCCCAACACCAGAGGGCGCGGTGAGTACCGACGCACACGCCGCCAAAGGGCCAGGCGCCGGTGTCCAGCACTCCGCCCAACACCGGTGGACGCAGCAGCAGACAACCGGCACTTCGCCCACTTTGTCGGTAGGCATTCGGCAACGGCTTTGGTACTATTACAAACTGAGCTACGAAATATAGCAGAGTCCAGGAAGTAGCTCTGCACATCATTCCAACTCATTCTACTTGCTCTACGTGCATAAGAATTGTGATCACTATCTCCGAAATGCTCTCCCACTGAGAGATGTAACACCTCACCGGGTTCATTTCCCAATACCAGATCAAGTACAGCCTCTCCTCTTGTAGGCTTATCTACATATTGTGCAAGGAACCCTTCCTGAACACACCTGATAAACTCCACCCCATCTAAACCCCTCACTCTAGGGAGATGCCAATTGATATTTGGGAAATTAAAATCTCCCACCACAACCATCTATAAGATCTGTAAGAAGCCAATGTCTGCCTTGCATATATTGTCAAACTACCTGTAACATTGCTATACAATCAATCTTCATCCCGGAGGCCCAAATCAACCACAGGCAAAGGGGAAATCCATGGAGACGAAGGACCATATCTACATTAAACAATCCAAGATTTTGTGCCCATTCATTTCCTAGTGACCCAAAACTGAAGACCTTACAAATGCAGTACTCCCAACACTATTATTGTCGCCAAATTTGGATGACCAGCCTTATGTCCTCTTAAATTAACCCAATAAACCACTGGTATCTATAACGGTATAAAGGTACTTCACACATTTCTACCAGTAATACTGAAATCGAAGGTGATTCATTAGCACCACAACGTAATCTCAATGCTTGAGCTGAAGGGGCTTTACGATCACTGGTGGTACGGCTGACCCATAAGCAACACACCCAAGGACAGATCTGATTAAAGAAACATAAGTTTGTTTATGTGACCTCCTACTCACATCTTTTTTTCTAACCTGCAGGAGCGAATGGTCATACTGAAGAGATTCTGCAGATGCTGGAAATCCAGAGCAACACATAAAATGCTGGGGGTCACCAGAGGTAAAGCCTGAAGAAGAAATGAGGTAAAGAGGAGAGTGGTCCATGGAAAAACAGGAAGGAGTAGGGGCACCAGAGGAAGGTGATAGGTGGGAGAGGAGCAAAGGGTGTACGAGGGGAGACATAATGGAGAATGGAAAAGAGAGAAGGGGGAGGGAATTACTGAAACTTAGAAAAATCAATGTTCATGCCATCAAGTTAGCTGCTACCCAGATAGAATATGAGGTTTTGTTCCTCCAACCTGAGAATGGAATCATCGAGACAGTAGAGGAGGTATTGGACCAACATCAGAATAGGAATGGGAAGTAGAATTAAAATGGGAAATCCCACTTGTTGTCCTACTGAAGTAAAATGGGCTATGAAAATTATTGCAGTCATACAAATAATTTGGACAGTAACATAAGCCAGACCTTACATTGTTGTTTATTACCATTTATTTTTGAATACATTTTCACAATAGATATTGATAGTTTGAAGTAATATTGTAAAACATTCGTGAACAGTAAACAATAAATGTAGAACATACATCAGGAGTGCATCAGATGCACAGCATGATGTAAAAGGAGGCTTCACCTCAGATTAACACCCATTTGATGATCTCATCAAGGGTCACTGGGTACCAACAGGCAATCTTTAACAGGTCAAATAAATAAGACTTGAAAATGTCAAAAAGATAGAGAGAGTGCTCCATGATCAACAAGTAGTTTAAGCTTCTGGTCAGTTACCCTGTTGAGTTTGGTGTTCAGCCAGTACCTTCCCAGTTTTCACATACTAACATATGAACTCTTTGGAAGGACTTGCCTGTGAAGTCCCAGTGTAAACTCATCACCTTAGGTTCACCATGAAGGTATGATGGAGATTCCCTTACAACGTAAATGAGTTGCTGAGGCTTGTCCCACGAGCTTGCAGTGTGCTCCAACAACCCCAGCTACTGTTGGTGAAGGTATCAACCAGCTGGCTTTAAGATGAAGAACAGAACTGTGCTGAGTAATCTTTGTCAATCTGGATATCAGAGTGGCTTTGATGCTTTGTAAGAGAATGGATTGAATTGATGATAGAATGAATGGAGAAAAAGACATCCCAATTGTATTTACTGTATATATTATGAATAAAATCTTTACTATCATTCCTCTGCATATCAACCCACCATAATAGGTGTGGTGAACTGAGAGGAACATGAGTTTGTTTCTGCAGTATTAGTGTTGTGAAGGTATTTGTCTTGCACAGAAAGAAGAAACGGAATGTTTAGAGGTTTGTAACAAGACTGGCATTATTTCATTTTCACTGGTCAACCATACCCATCTGCTGATTGAGATGGCCATTTTACAACCACAATGGCCTTTTTATATCAGTCACTTACTTAAAATCCGGATGCACAGCGGCCCCACAGGTAATGGTGCTGTCTGAGCTCTAGTGACCTATGTTTGTGCCTTGCCTCAGGTGGTGTGTGTGGAATTTGCACTTTCTCCCTGTGCCCACATGTAACTAGAGAAAGATCTTGTCAGAATCCTCAGATCAACTCACAGGAAGGCACTGAGCCCCGAAACCTTTCCAGCAAACGCAGAGAGCAATAAATCTAAGCAGTAAACTGAAATCCCAGAGAGACAGCTCAAGTCTCCAATTAATGTTAAAGTAGATCCCAAACAGTAAGCACTGGAGTGGAGAAAACAACTAGGACTTTTCCAACATATTGATCACCTAGTTTTCACTCCTGATGGTACACTTTGACCTTCTGCAAGTTGAAACTAATGTAAGCAGAACTTTGGAAAGGGCGGTCACTGAGCTACGCAGAAAGTCCAATCAGAGGGTGTTATGTTAAGAGCAGTGGAACAGAAGTGCCAGCTGATTACTTGAGCCCAGAACTCCTGCTCCCAGCCAATGCTTGTGGAGTGTGTGGTGTGAATCGCATTTAACAGCATACTGGAAATGGCCAAGACAAGGACTTCCTAGACCATGGCAGAGGGCAATGAAGAGACCGAGTGGGACTGTGCTCACTAAATTCCCTCCCTAAACGATATAATGGGCAAGTTGTTCAATAGTTTGACCGTTTTACACTCATTTTTATGGAAACCATGTCTCTGAACCCAACTGTGAGACACTGCTACAAAATCCAAAATCAAATCAAATAGAGACTACAGACACTTTTAGAATATTAAAATTTAAGAGACACCACCAAAACCTGTGTAACAGCATCACAGCGCTCCACTGGCAGGTAACATTTTCATGTCACCTTTCTGTCTGCTGTGGCTGAGACAGAGGTATCTCTCCCCAATTTACAAACTGTGATTTTGTCCTGTTCCACATTCTCAAACCCAACCGTCTAAGCTAATTCTCCAATGCAGCACAGAGGACAAAAGAGGCACATTTTCCCTTTTGCATCATATTAAAACATTCCCATAACACTAGTCCGTGGAGCAGCAGCATTCTCACAACAAAACAGATTGGTCATTATCATATTGCTGTTTATGCTGTGCACACATTGACTGCTGTGCCTCCTACATTAGTTACTTGACAGGCTGTAAAATGCTTCTGCTCAGCCCAAGGGTGCAAAAGGCACTTTGTTTCTTTATTCTATGTTAACAGTAGGCTCCTTACAACCCTCAGCAAAAATTCAACCGAGAACACAGAGTGAATCAAACCCACTAACAGCAAAAGGCAAAACCAGACAAAGTAATTACAGCCTTGTTATTTTCAACCAAAACCATTCAAAAAATATAACAAATCCAACATCCAGAGCCTCAGTGCCCGCCCCAGTTGTAGAAATAGTTTCCACAATGTCGGCATACTGACTGGAATTGCAGCCCACAAAAGGATCTGAGCTCAGAGCTGTATCTCACTCACCACCTTCCAGTGGCTGAATCTGTTGCAGTTTTTGATGCTAACCTCTTACAGTTTGGTAGCAATGACAAAGACCTCTGGAACGTTCTGAGACAGTCTCCTACGAATTGCCACTGAGCTGCCCCCCATCCTCTTCCGGTTTATTTTCCGAAACTCTCCTGTGATCTCCAGAACAGTTTTCCCTTTAGTTTCTGGCAAAATGATGAAGACGTACACGGCAATGATCAAACAGTCGCCCAGGAATATGAGGAAGCAGAATGGACCCAGTCCCTCCTGGGAAAGCAAGAAACAGCAGCATGAACACTCACTAGTCACCCCTTCAACATGCAAACTCACCCCTGTCATTCTCAGGATTCTGCTAAGGCAGCTCTAAAGGTACCTCCTGCTACCACGACATCTGGAAAATTCAAGCGTACGCATACAAGAGAAAAGAACCCAAGAGATTCTGCAGATGCTGAAAATCCAGACCAACACAAACAAAATGCTGGAGGAACTCAACAGGTCAGGCAGCATCTATGGGGAGGAATAAACTGTCAACATTTTGGGCTGAGACCCTTCATGGGACTGAAGGAAGGGGGCAGAAACCAGAAAAAGAAGATGTGTAGAAGGGATGGAGTACAAGCTGGCAGGCGATAGGTGAGAGGGGGTAGGTAGGTGGGTGAGTGGGGGAGTGGGCTCGAAGTGAGAAGCTGGGACGTGATAGGTGGAAAAGGTAAAGGGCTGAAGAAGAAGGAATTTGATAGCAGAGGAGAGTGGACCATGGGAGAAAGGGAAGGAGAATCACTAACACATCCAACTATAAATTCAAAAGCAATTCTTCACCAGGGAAACAATTAGTAATAGATTTCACAACCACAAAGCATCATTAGGGTGACCAATAGAAATGCAAATAAGCACATGGGGCAAAGCATATAAATGATATATTAACAGGGATTGGCGAAGAAGGAAACACCAGTGGGCATAAACTCGGCTTGGACTTGTTTAGCCAAAATAAACTTGTTTCCATGTTTTAGATAGCAGTATCACAGAAGGGTGAGCCTGACATCAGTCATAAGTATTAAACAATTTCAAAATAACATCTCAACTCTTGTGTTCAATGTCCTGATTTATGAAGGCCAATGTGCCCAAAGCTCTCTTTAAGATCCCATCTACCTGTGATGCCACTTACAAGGAATTATAGATCTATATTCCCAGATCCCTCTGATCTTTCTACTTTAGGTATTCTAAAGGATAGCATTCTGTCTGTAAGTACTTGGACAGACAGGGTCTGATTAGAAATAGTCAACGTAGCTTTTTGCAAGGTAGGTCAATGTCTAACCGATCTTATAGTGTTTTTTTGAGGAGATTACCAAGAAGGTTGGTAAAGGAAAGGTGGTGGATGTTATCTACAAGGCCTTTGACAAAGTCCTGCATGGGAGGCAGGTCCAGAAGGTTAAGTCGCTTAGCATTCAGGATGAACTAGTGAATTGGATTCAATTTTGACTTAGCAGAAGCTAGCCTGTGATAGTAAACAGTTGTCCCTCCGACTGGAGGCTTATAATTAGTGTTGTGCCACAGGGATAGGTGCTAGGTCCATTGTTGTTCACCATCTATATTAATGATTCAACTAATAATGTGGTAAACTGGATCAGCAAATTTGCAGATATCACCAAGCTTGGGGGCTTGGAGAGTAGCAAGCACAATTATTCAAGCTTGAAGCATGATATAGACCAAATGGGAAAATGGGCTGAAAAATGTTAGATGGAGTTTAACATAGACAACTGTGAGGGTTGCACTTAGGGAGGATCAAACAGGATAAGACTTACACAGTAAATTGTCGGCTACTGAGGTGGAGGTGTGCAGTAGAAAGAACAGAGGGATCTGGGAATACAGATCTATAATTCCTTGTAAGTGGCATCACAGGTAGATGGGATCTTGAAGAGAGCTTTGGGCATATTGGCCTTCATAAATCAGGACACTGAACACAAGAGTTGAGATGTTATTTTGAAATTGTTTAAGATGTTGGTGAGGCTGAATTTGCAGGTCTGGTCACCTGCCTACCTACCACAAACAGGAAAAATGTCAATAAGCTTGAAAGAGAGCAGACAAAATTCACAAGGGTGTTGCCTGGTCTTGAGGACCTGAGTTATAGGGAAAGGGAACTTAATTCACTGGAGCACAGGAGAATGAGGGAGGATATTCTAGAAGTAAACATATTTATGAGGATTATAGATACTGTGAGTGCATGCAGGCTTTTACCCCTCAGGCTGAGTGAAACTAGAACTAGAGATATATCTTTACTATACCTCTTTCTACCCTGTTTCCTGTAAAAACGCTATTCCCTTCTCTCAGTTCCTTTGTCTCCGCCGCATCTGTTCCCAGGATGAGGCTTTCCTTTCCAGGACATCAGAGTTGTCCTCCTTCTCTGCAACTGGGTTTCCCTTTCTCCACCATTGATGCTGCCCTCACCACATCTCCCCCATTTCCCAGACTTCCGCGCTCGCCCCCATCTTCCTGCTGCCTAAACAGGGATAGAGTTCCTCTCGTCTTCATCTACCACCCCATGAGCCTCCACATCCAACACACTACTCTCTGCAACCTCAACCATCTTCAACAGGATTTCACCACCGAGCACATCATTCCCTCCCCTCCCCACTCTCAGCTTTGTGCAGGGATCGCTGCCTCTGTGATCTCCATAACTATTTATCCCTCCCTACCAATCTCCCTCAGGCATAGATCCCTGCAAGTGACAGAAATGCTATACCTTTAACTCCTTTTTGGGCCACTAACAGCCCTTTCAGGTGAGGCAACACTTCACCTGTGAATCTGCAGGGGTTGTCTATTGTATCCAGTGCTCCCAATGCAGCCTCCTCTACATTGGTGAGACCTGACATAAACTGAGGAACCACATTGTTGAACACCTCTGCTCCACCTGCCAAAAGGAGAATTTCCTGGTGGCCAATGATTTTAATTCATATCCCCATTCCATTCCGACATATCGGACCATGGATTCCTCTTTTGCCATGATGAAGCCACTCTCAGGATAGAGGAGGAATGCCTCATATTCCATCTAGATAGCCTCCAACCTAATGGTATGAACACTGATTTCTCTTCCGGTATCCCTCTCCCTTCCCTCTTCTTTTATTCCCTGCTTTGGCCTCCCACCTCTTCTCCTCCCCCTTCTCCTCCCCTGCCTATCACCTCCCCCTGGTGTCCCTCCTTTTTCCCTCCCATAATCCACTCTCCTCTCCTATCAGATTCCTTCTTTTCCAGCCCTTTATCTTTTCCACCCACCTGTCTTCCAGCTAGTCCTTCTTCCCCTCCCCCCACCTTTATACTGGTATCTTCCCCCTTCCTTTCCAGTCCTGAAGAAGGTTCTCAGCCTGAAACGTCGACTGTTTATTCATCTCCAGAGACGCTGCCTGACCTGCTGAGATCCTCCAGCATTTTGTATGTGTTGCACCAGAGGTTGTAGGTTGAGGAGGAAAGATGAAGTACTTAAGGAGAATTTGAGGGGAACATCTTCACTCAGAGGTGGTGTGAGTGTGAAACAAGCTGCCAGCAGAAGTTGTAGATGTGGGTTCAATCGTAGCATTTAAATAGGGTCCTGGACAAAAGAGGTGTGGAGAGCCATGTCCCAGATGTAGGGAGATGGTTCTAGGCTGGCATGGGCTAGATGGGCTGAAGAGTCAGTTTCTTTGCTCCAGAGTCCTATGTCTCTATAACTATGCCAAAGCAATGGAAGGTGTTACGGGTCATCAGTGGAGTACGTGAATTACCAAACAGAGCTGAAGAACAATAGTAGATACCACGGGAATTAGACTGAGCAGCCTTCCTTTCCCAGGGTTTCTCTATGACTGTACTTACTTACCACAATATACGGGAAGATCATTCCCATGAGGACGAGTCCTAGCCACTGGAAGGAGCCATTAATCATGAAGGCAACAGGCCGGTATGGCTGAGTAAAGATTTCGAAGGGAATGATTGCAGTCACACCCGCTGGAAAGGCAAGCAATTGTAGCATCAGTATAGACCGTCACAGTGACTTGGCAGTGCTGAGACTCAATAGCTATGTTCCCGCTAAGCTGCGCGCGCACACACGTTTTTCAACCAGTGCACACAGGAAATTAATGTGCGCACAAAAAGTTAGTTACCTAAAATAATGTAGTAATTAATAATTATTGAAAATAATCCTTTAGCTAAATGTTTCTGTTAACTAGTTAGTCAGTTTTTCAAATACCACAGTGCATGTCACTAATTTACGTCACCTCACCTTTCCTGTTCCGATTTGTACAGCTGCATCACGGCAGCAGCCATCTTTGGTGGACAGTGTTCATATCGTAAAATTTACAAAGATCTGTTTCAAATCCTGTTGATAGCTTACTAAGTTTTTATTGAAAAAGATCAGTCAAATGATCCTGTGGCTAAATACTGTCATAAGAATTTGATAAACATCACATACAAAGTAGCTTTACAGGTTTTAAGTGACGTCTTTGATGGACTGGCTGCACTGTGCAAGATTCTGCAGAAGAGTGGCCTGACACCGATTGATTCGCTTCCATTTTGCGCGAGGCAAAATTAACAAGATAAGAAAACAGTACCTGGGAAACAATGTTTTGTGGAGTGACAAAGTTAAAGTTTTGCTAAGCCAACAACATGAAGAAAACATCGCAGTAGATACAAGTAGATACAAAAAGGACGGGTTACACTTGGATCCCAGGGGGAACAATATCCTGGCGGGGAGATTTGCGAGGGCTACTGAGATGACTTTAAACTAGAATGGTTGGGGGGAGGGAATCAAATTAAGGAGACAAGGAGAGGGGAGGTTAGTTCACAAATGGAGAAGGCAGGTAGGCGGTGTGTGAGGGAGGATAGGCAGGGGACAGAGATCAGGAGCACTCAGACCAAAGATGTAGGGGACAAGGAAGAAAAAGATAACAAAGTTGCTTGCACCATTAGGGATAAACAGAGAGTAAGAGGTGGAGAGTTTCTTAAATGCATCTATTTTAATGCGAGGAACATTGTAAGAAAGGTGGATGAGCTTAGAGCATGGATTGATACCTGGAAATATGATATTGTAGCTGTTAGTGAAACGTGGTTGCAGGAGGGGTGTGATTGGCAACTAAGTATTCCAGGATTTCGTTGCTTCAGGTGTGATAGAATAGGAGGGGCAAGAGGGGGAGGTGTTGCATTGCTTGTCAGAGAAAATATAACAGCGGTGCTCTGGCAGGATAGATTAGTGGACTCATCTAGGGAGGCTGTTCGGGCGGAATTGAGGAATGGAAAAGGTGTTGTGATGCTTCTGTGGGTGTATTATAGACCACCTAATGGGGACCAAGAACTGGAGGAGCAAATTTGTAAGGAGGTAGCAGATATCTGCAGTAAGCACAAGGTTGTGATTGTGGGAGATTTTAATTTTCCACACATTGACTGGGAAGCCCATTCTGTAAAAGGGCTGGATGGTTTGGAGTTTGTCTAATGTGTGCAAGATAGTTTTTTGCAGCAATACAAAGAGGTACCAACTAGAGAAGGGGCAGTGTTGGATCTCCTGTTAGAGAATGAGATAGGTCAGGTGACGGAGGTATGTGTTGGGGAGCAGTTCGGGTCCAGTGATCACAATGCTATTAGTTTCAATATAACTATGGAGAAGGATAGGACTGGACCCAGGGTTGAGATTTTTGATTGGAGAAAGGCTAACTTTGAGGAGATGCAAAAGGATTTAGAAGGAGTGGATTGGGACAATTTGTTTTATGGGAAGGATGTAATAGAGAAATGGAGGTCATTTAAAGGTGAAATTTTGAGGGTGCAGGATTTTTATGTTCCTGTTAGGTTGAAAGGAAAGGTTAAAAGTTTGAGAGAGCCATGGTTTTCAAGGGATATTGGAAACTTGGTTCGGAAAAAGAGAGGGATCTTCAATAAATATAGGCAGCTTGGAGTTAATGAGGTGCTCGAGGAATATAAAGAATGTAAAAAAAATCTTAAGAAAGAAATTAGAAAAGCTAAAAGAAGATACGAGGCTGCTTTAGCAAGTAAGGTGAAAATAAATCTAAAGGGTTTCTACAGTTACGTTAATAGCAAAAGGATAGTGAGGGATAAAATTGGTCCCTTAGAGAATCAGAGTGGACGGATATGTGTGGAGCAAAAAGAGATGGGGGAGATTTTGAACAATTTCTTTTCTTCAGTATTCACTAATGAGAAGGATATTGAATTGTGTAAGGTAAAGGAAACAAGAAGGTAGTTATGGAAAGTATGACGATTAAAGAAGAGGAAGTACTGGCACTTTTAAGGAATATAAAAGTGGATAAGTCTCCGGGTCCGGAAAACATATTCCCTAGGACCTTGAGGGAAGTTAGTGTGGAAATAGCAGGGGCTCTGACAGAAATATTTCAAATGTCATTAGAAACGGGGATGGTGCCGGAGGATTGGCATATTGCTCATGTGGTTCCATTGTTTAAAAAGGGTTCTAAGAGTAAACCTAGCAATTATCGGCCTGTAAGTTTGATGTCAGTGGTGGGTAAATTGATGGAAAGTATTCTTAGAGATGGTATATATAATTATCTGGATAGACAGGGTCTGATTAGGAACAGTCAACATGGATTTGTGCGTGGAAGGTCATGTTTGACAAATCTTATTGAATTTTTTGATGAGGTTACTAAGAAAGTTGACGAGGGTAAAGCGGTGGATGTTGTCTATTTGGACTTCAGTAAGGCCTTTGACAAGGTTCCACACGGAAGATTAGTTAGGAAGGTTCAATCGTTAGGCATTAATATCGAAGTAGTAAAATGGATTCAGCAGTGGCTGGATGGGAGATGCCTGAGAGTAGTGGTGGATAACTGTTTGTCAGATTGGAGGATGGTGTGTAGCAGTGTGCCTCAGGGATCTGTATTGGGTCCAATGTTGTTTGTCATATATATTAATGATCTGGATGATGGGGTGGTAAATTGGATTAGAAAGTATGCAGATGATACTAAGATAGGTGGAGTTGTGGATAATGAAGTAGGTTTTCAAAGCTTGCAGAGAGATTTAAGCCAGTTAGAAGAATGGGCTGAAAGATGGCAGATGGAGTTTAATGCTGATAAATGTGAGGTGCTATATTTTGGTAGGATTAATCAAAATAGGACATACATGGTAAATGGTAGGGCATTGAAGAATGCAGTAGAACAGAGGGATCTAGGAATAATGGTGCATAGTTCCCTGAAGGTGGAATCTCACGTGGATAGGGTGGTGAAGAAAGCTTTTGGTATGCTGGCCTTTATTAATCAGAGCATTGAGTATAGGAGTTGGGATATAATGTTGAAATTGTATAAGGAATTGGTAAGGCCAAATTTGGAGTATTGTGTACAGTTCTGGTCACTGAATTATAGGAAAGATGTCAATAAAATTGAGAGAGTGCAGAGGAGGTTTACGAAAACGTTGCCTGGGTTTCATCTCCTAAGTTACAGAGAAAGGTTGAACAAGTTAGGTCTTTATTCTTTGGCGCGTAGAAGGTTGAGGGGGGGGGACTTGATAGAGGTGTTTAAAATTATGAGGGGGATTGATAGAGTTGACGTGGATAGGCTTTTTCCATTGAGAATGGGGGAGATTCAAAAAAGAGTACGTGAGGTGAGAGTTAAAGGGCAAAAGTTTAGGGGTAACATGAGGGGGGACTTCTTTACTCAGAGAGTGGTAGCTGTGTGGAATGAGCTTGCAGCAGAAGTGGTTGAGGCAGGTTCGATGTTGTTGTTTAAAGTTAAATTGTACAGATATATGGACAGGAAAGGAATGGAGGGTTATGGGCTGAGTGCAGGTCGGTGGGACTAGGTGAGACTAAGAGTTTGGCACAGACTAGAAGGGCCGAGATGGCCCATTTCCGTGCTGTAATTGTTATATGGTTATACGGTTAAGTTCGCTGTTGACTTTTATGAATAGTCTTTGTGTTCATTTAGAAGAAAGGTTTCCTGAAGATGAGGTATAAGAATGGTCAGCTTTTGACTTCTCCACAATTGCAGATTGTGACTCACATTTGGCAATGAACAAGTTAATGCCTTATGTCTAAAATATCATGATTTTCTAGCTGAAAATACTGTAATAGTTAGACAGTTTAATGATTTCAAATTTTCCATGCAAGAAAAAATTAAACCCAAACTAATTTCAAACTTTGCTCAAATGGTGTCATTTGTACTTCAAAATAAACAGTTTTGCGACCTTGCACAGTTGATGGACATTGGGGGAACCTTTCTTGCATCTAGTGCGGACTGTGAGTGAGGTTTTAGCCTAATGAATCAACTGAAAAACAAGCTGAGAAACCGTTTAGGCGAATGTCATTTGGATATGTTAATGAGAATCAAAAGCTATCAATTGGATGGAAGTTCTATTAGTCTAGATAGAGTTTACAAAGAATGGGTAAATGCCAAAGACAGGAGAGAGAATAAAAAACTGAGTGACTTAAATATATATGTTATTTTGCTGTTATTCTGTGCAGTTTTATGTCAAATATTTTGTAAACCTACGTAAACTGTGCCATGTGTGCATTCAGTGCGCATATACTTTTGTCACAGGAAAAAAATTTGCACAACGTAAGATTTTTGCGCACACTATTAAAAATTAGAGAGAACATTGCTCTATAGTCATTCCTCTTCCCACACCCGCCCTGCTGCCTTTTGCCTGAACTCACCTGGACCAATGCCATAACTGAAAATGTAGGCAAAAATGAGGAATACGCTGCAGTACGGCAACCAGGTGAACTGATGCTGGAAAAAAACAGAAAAATCACTCAATAGCACTATCCTGCACGTTACTTTGTCTCAAGTAGTTACTGATTGCATAAAAAGTAGGAGCAGAATTTGGCTATTTGGCCCATCAACTCTGCTCTGCCTGATCATAGCTGATTTTTTTATTCCCACTCAACACCGTTCTCCTGTCTTTGCCCCATGACCTTTGACACCCTTAGTAATGAAGAACATATCACCCCTATTTTAAATATACTCAATGACATGGTCTTTACTGCAATACCACAGGTTCACCACCCTCTGGCTAAAGAAATTCCTCCTCATCTCTGATTAAAAGGGACGTACAGTATTTATATTCTGAGGGTGTGGCCTCACTACTGGAACCATCCTTTCCACATCCACTTCTAGGCCTATCAATAGGCTTCAATTAGATTCCTCCCCCCCCCCCCCCGCACCTTCTTATTCTTATAAACTCTAACTAGTATAGGTCCAAAGCCATCAAACGCTCCTCTTACATTAACCCTTTCATTCCCAGGATCATTCTCATCCACCTCCTCTGGACCCTCTCCAATGCCAGCATTCCTTTCTTTGGCAGGCTGGTCAAGGACTACATCTGCAGCTTGCTACCACCTACACCGGACCCCTACAATTCACCTACTGATACAACCAACGATGCCATAGCCACAGCACTAGACACAATCCTCACTCACCTGGAGAAGAGGGATGCATACGTTAGAATGCTGTTCTTGGACTACAGTTCAGCATTCAACACCATAATTCCCCCCAGGCTCGACAGGAAGCTCAGAGTCCTTGGCCAGCACCCCACCTTGTGCAGCTGGATCCCAGACTTCCTGTTCCATCGCAGACAGGTGCTAACGATGAGCTCCCTCACCTCTGCCCCTTTGATCTTGAACAACAGAGCCCCCCCAGGGTTGTGTCCTGAGCCCCTTCCTCTACTCCCTATACACCCACGACTGTGTTGCCATGCGCAGCTCCAATCTGCTGATCAAATTTGCAGATGGTACGGCACTGATGGGCCTTATTTCCAACAATGATGAGACAGCCTACAGTGGAGAAGTCAGCATCCTGACACAGTGGGACCAAGAAAACAACCCCCCTCATTGTCAAAAAAATGAAGGAGTTGGTCGTGGATTACAGGAAGAACAGAGACAGGCTAGCCCCTATTGACCTTAAAGGGTATTGTAGTTTAGAGGGTGAGTAGTTTCAAATTCCTCGGCATACACATTACCGAGGATCTCACCTGGACTGTACATACCGGCTGTGTGGTGAAAAAAGCACAACAGCAACTCTTTCACCTCAGATGGTTGAAGAAGCTTGGCATGAGTCCCCAAATCCTCAGGACTTTCTACAGGGGCATAATCCATCAAGAGCATCCTGACTGGCTGTGCCAATGCCTGGTACAGGAACTATCTGCCCTCAATCGCAGACAACCCAGAGAATCTGTGGATTTGAACTTTCCTCTATTCAGGACATTTAGAGCAGGAAGTGTGCAAAAAGGGCCCAGAGGATCATCAGGAACTCCAGCTACACCAACCACGAACTGTTTCAGCTGCTTCTGTCTGGCCAACAGTACCACACCATTAAGGCCAGGACCAACGGGCTCCAGGACAGCTTCTTTCACCAGGCCATCAGATTTATCAATACACATTGATCTGATTATATATCTGACTGTACATACATGTATACAAAACAATTCTGTATACATTCTTAGTGTTTGGGCAACATCCTCCCACATTTCCCTTCCTTAGCAACAGGGACGTAACATAATGATTTTTACTCCCTCATGTTGTGAGATGGATAAAAAAATTCTAATTCCAATAAGGGACCCAATACTGTTCACGATACTCCAAGTATGATCTTACCAGCAGCTTATAAAACCTCAGTAGTACATCCTTGATTTTATATGATAGTCCTCTGGAAGTGAATGCTCACATAGTATTTGCCTTCCTTCATAGAAACATAGAAAATAGGTGCAGGAGTAGGCCATTCAGCCCTTCGAGCCTGCACCGCCATTTATTATGATCATGGCTGATCATCCAACTCAGAACCCTGCCCCAGCCTTCCCTCCATACTCCCTGATCCCCGTAGCCACAAAGGCCATATCTAACTCCCTCTTAAATATAGCCAATGTACTGGCCTCAACTGCTTCCTGTGGCAGAGAATTCCACAGATTCACCACTCTCTGAGTGAAGAAGTTTTTCCTAATCTCAGTCCTAAAAGGCTTCCCCTTTATCCTCAAACTGTGACTCCTTGTTCTGGACTTCCCCAACATCGGGAACAATCTTCCTGCATCTAGCCTGTCCAATCCCTTTAGGATTTTATACGTTTCAATCAGATCCCCCCTCAATCTTCTAAATTCCAATGAGTACAAGCCTAGTTCATCCAGTCTTTCTTCATATGAAAGTCCTGCCATCCCAGGAATCAATCTGGTGAACCTTCTTTGTACTCCCTCTATGGCAAGGATGTCTTTCCTCAGATTAGGGGACCAAAACTGCACACAATACTCCAGGTGTGGTCTCACCAAGGCCTTGTACAACTGCAGTAGTACCTCCCTGCTCCTGTACTCGAATCCTCTCGCTATAAATGCCAGCATACCATTCGCCTTTTTCACCGCCTGCTGTACCTACATGCCCACTTTCAATGACTGGTGTATAATGACACCCAGGTCTCGTTGCACCTCCCCTTTTCCTAATCAGCCACCATTCAGATAATAATCTGTTTTCCTATTTTTGCCACCAAAGTGGATAACTTCACATTTATCCACATTAAATTGCATCTGCCATGAATTTGCCCACTCACCCAACCTATCCAAGTCACTCTGCATCCTCTTAGCATCCTCCTCACAGCTAACACTGCCACCCAGCTTCGTGTCATCCGCAAACTTGGAGATGCTGCATTTAATTCCCTCATCCAAGTCATTTATATTGTAAACAACTGGAGTCCCAGCACTGAGCCTTGCGGTACCCCACTAGTCACCGCCTGCCATTCTGAAAAGGTCCCGTTTATTCTCACTCTTTGCTTCCTGTCTGCTAACCAATTCTCCATCCACATCAATACCTTACCCCCAATACCATGTGCTTTAAGTTTGCACACTAATCTCCTGTGTGGGACCTTGTCAAAAGCCTTTTGAAAATCCAAATATACCACATCCACTGGTTCTCCCCTATCCGCTCTACTAGTTACATCCTCAAAAAAATCTGTGAGATTCGTCAGACATGATTTTCCTTTCACAAATCCATGTTGACTTTGTCCGATGATTTCACCGCTTTCCAAATGTGCTGTTATCACACCTTTGATAACTGACTCCAGCAGTTTCCCCACCACTGACGTTAGGCTAACCGGTCTATAATTCCCCGGTTTCTCTCTCCCTCCTCTTTTAAAAAGTGGGGTTACATTAGCCACCCTCCAATCCTCAGGAACTAGTCCAGAATCTAACGAGTTTTGAAAAATTATCACGAATGCATCCACTATTTCTTGGGCTACTTCCTTAAGCACTCTAGGATGCAGACCATCTGGCCCTGGGGATTTATCTGCCTTCAATCCCTTCAATTTACCTAACACCACTTCCCTACTAACAAGTATTTCGCTCAGTTCCTCCATCTCACTGGACCCTCTGTCCCCTACTATTTCTGGAATATTATTTATGTCCTCCTTAGTGAAGACAGAACCAAAGTAATTATTCAATTGACCTGCCATGTCCTTGCTCCCCATAATCAATTCACCTGTTTCTGTCTGTAGGGGACCTACATTTGTCTTTACCAGTCTTTTCCTTTTTACACACCTATAAAAGCTTTTACAGTCAGTTTTTATGTTCCCTGCCAGTCTTCTCTCATAATCTTTTTTCCCCTTCCTAATTAAGCCCTTTGTCCTCCTCTGCTGAACTCTGAATTTCTCCCAGTCCTCAGGTGAGCCACTTTCTCTGGCTAATTTGTATGCTTCTTCTTTGGAATTGATACTATCCCTAATTTCTCTTGTCAGCCACGGGTGCACTACCTTCCTTGATTTATTCTTTTGCCAAACTGGGATGAACAATTGTTGTAGTTCATCCATGCAACCTTTAAATGCTTGCCATTGCATATCCACCGTCAATCCTTTAAGTGTCATTTGCCAGTCTATCTTAGCTAATTCACGTCTCATACCTTCAAAGTTACCCCTCTTTAAGTTCAGAACCTTTGTTTCTGAATTAACTATGTCACTCTCCATCTTAATGAAGAATTCCACCATATTATGGTCACTCTTACCCAAGGGGCCTCTCACGACAAGATTGCTAATTAACCCTTCCTCATTGCTCAAAACCCAGTCCAGAATAGCCTGCTCTCTAGTTGGTTCCTCGACATGTTGGTTCAAAAAACCATCCCGCATACATTCCAAGAAATCCTCTTCCTCAGCACCTTTACCAATTTGGTTCACCCAATCTACATGTAGATTGAAGTCACCCATTATAACTGCTGTTCCTTTATTTCACACATTTCTAATTTCCTGTTTAATACCATCTCCAACCTCACTACTACTATTAGGTGGCCTGTACACAACTCCCACCAGCGTCTTCTGCCCCTTAGTGTTACGCAGCTCTACCCATATCGATTCCACATCTTCCCGGCTTATGTCCTTCCTTTCTATTGCGTTAATCTCTTCTTTAACCAGCAACGCCACCCCACCTCCCCTTCCTTCATGTCTATCCCTCCTGAATATTGAATATCCCTGAACGTTGAGCTCCCATCCTTGGTCACCCTGGAGTCATGTCTCTGTGATCCCAACTATATCATAATCATTAATAACAATCTGCACTTTCAATTCATCCACCTTATTACGAATGCTCCTTGCATTGACACACAAAGCCTTCAGGTGCTCTTTTACAACTCTCTTAGCCCTTATACAATTATGTTGAAAAGTGGCCCTTTTTAATACTTGCCCTGGATTTGTCGGCCTATCACTTTTACTCTTCTCCTTAGTACTTTTTGCTTCTACCCTCACTTTACACCCCCCGTCTCTCTGCACTGGTTCCCATCCCCCTGTTGTGAACTAACCTCCTCACGCCTAGCCTCTTTAATTTGATTCCCACCCCCCAACCATTCTAGTTTAAAGTCACCTCAGTAGCCCTCACTAATCTCCCTGCCAGGATATTGGGCCCCCTAGGATTCAAGTGTAACCCGTCCTTTTTGTACAGGTCACGCCTGCGCCAAAAGAGATCCCAATGATCCAAAAACTTGAATCCCTGCCCCCTGCTCCAATCCCTCAGCCACGCATTTATCCTCCACCTCATCGCATTCCTACTCTCACTGTCGCGTGGCACAGGCAGTAATCCCAAGATTACTACCTTTGAAGTCCTTTTTCTGAACTCCCTTCCTAGCTCCCTATATTCTCCTTTCAGGACCTCATCCCTTTTCCTACCTATGTCATTGGTACCTATATGTACCACGACCTGTGGCTCCTCACCCTCCCACTTCAGGATATCTTGGACACGATCAGAAATATCCCGGACCCTGACACCAGGGAGGCAGACTACCATCCGGGTCTCTGGACTGCGTCCACAGAATCGCCTATCTGACCCCCTTACTATCGAGTCCCCTATCACAACTGCCCTCCTCTTCCTTGCCCTACCCTTCTGAGCTACAGGGCCAGACTCTGTGCCGGAGGCACGGCCACTGTCGCTTCCCCCGGGTAAGCTGTCCCCCCCAACAGTACTCAAAGAGGAGTACCTATTGTTAAGGGGTACAGCCTTTCATAACACACAAACTGCCAGAAGAACTCAGCAGGTCAGGCAGTATCTTTGCAAATGAACAAAACAGTTGCCATTTCAGGCCTGGAAAGGAAAGCAGAGGAAGCCAGAATGAAAAGGTGGGTCAAGGGGAAGGAGGATCGCTGAAAGGTGATAGGCGAAGCCAGGAAGCCAGGTAGGTAGATAGGAAGGGCAAAGGGCTGGAGATGAAGGAATCTGATGGAAGAGAAGAGTGGATGTGGGAGAAAAGGCACCAGGGGAGATGATAGGTAGATGAGGAGAGGTAAGGGGCCAGAAGAGTCATAGTCATACTTTATTGATCCCGGGGAAAATTGGTTTTCGTTACAGTTGCGCCATAAATAATTAAATAGAAATAAAACCATAAATAGTTAAATAGTAATATGTAAATTATGCCAGGAAATAATTCCAGGACCAGTCTATTGGCTCAGGGTG
Organism: Mobula birostris; assembly: GCF_030028105.1. NCBI lineage: Eukaryota > Metazoa > Chordata > Chondrichthyes > Myliobatiformes > Myliobatidae > Mobula > Mobula birostris. The sequence goes on from NC_092394.1 coordinate 61,112,487, forward strand.
TCTGACCCTCCAAGGGAGGAGTTGTAAAGTTTGATGGCCACAGGCAGGAATGACTTCCTATGACGCTCTGTGTTGCATCTCGGTGGAATGAGTCTCTGGCTGAATGTACTCCTGTGCCTAGTCCATTATGTAGTGGATGGGAGACATTGTCCAAGATGGCATGCAACTTGGACAGCATCCTCTTTTCAGACACCACCGTCAGAGAGTCCAGTTCCATCCCCACGACGTCACTAGCCTTACGAATGAGTTTGTTGATTCTGTTGGTGTCTGCTACCCTCAGCCTGCTGCCCCAGCACACATCAGCAAACATGATGGCACTGGCCGCCACAGACTCGTAGAACATCCTCAGCATCGTCCGGCAGATGTTGAAGGACCTCAGTCTCCTCAGGAAATAGAGACGGCTCTGACCCTTCTTGTAGACAGCCTCAATGTTCTTTGACTAGTCCAGTTTATTGTCAATTCGTATCCCCAGGTATTTGTAATCCTCCACCATATCCACACTGACCCCCTGGATGGAAACAGGGGTCACCGGTACCTTAGCTCTCCTCAGGTCTACCACCAGCTCCTTAGTCTTTTTCACATTAAGCTGCAGATAATTCTGCTCACACCATGTGACAAAGTTTTCTACCATGGCTCTGGGGAATGGAGAATAGAAGAGGGGAGAGGAAGGGAGTTTATGGTTGGGGTGAGCCACCTCTCCCTCTCCCTCATCAGTGTGTTCAGTTCATCTACATTAGCTGTGCCGCTGTCTTCTAGGAGTGTGTTCACCATAGTCTTGGGAGGGCACCAAGAGTTCATCCTCCCGTGCTTGGGCTCCCATATGATGACTAGGCTGGCAGGTAGCTCGGGATGGCGTAGACAGTGCCCCGCTAGTTGCAGTCTTCTAGCCTCGATTTTAGTGGAGAGCATCGGTAGGTCGTCATAGAGCTCAATGTTCGTCATGTGCTGTTGCCAACTCACATCAAGAGCCATCCGGAGCATTCGTTCATAGCAACCATCTAGAGACTTCTGCATAGTCTTGGTGAGTATCCACGTCTCGCATCCGTATATGAGAATGGACTAGGCCTGAGTCGACATAGTAGTAGTAGTAGTATTAGTAGTAGTAGTAGTAGTAGTAGTAGTAGTAGTAGTAGTAGTAGTGGTGACTGGTGTCTCTGATTATCTTTATACACCTGCTGCTGTAAATGTCCTCACATCCAGAGGTGCAGGGCTGTCCGTACCACTCTCTAGTTACCAGCGATCAAGGTTGGTGCAGTTCCCATACCAGGTGGTGATACAGCCAGTCAGGATGCTCTCAATGGTGCCCCTGTAGAAGGTCTTAAGGATTTGGGAGCTCATGCCAAACTTCTTCAGTCACCTGAGGTGGAAGAGATGCTGTTGTGCTTTTTTTGCCACCAAGTCGGTGTGTAAAGTCCAGGTGAGATGTTTGGTGATGTGTATACAGAGGAGCTTGAAACTACTCACCCTCTCAACTGCAGACCCATTGATGTTGATCACAGTCAGCCCTTTTGTTTTTCAGACGTTGAGGGAGAGGTTGTTATTTTGGCCCCACTGTGTCAGGATATTAACCCCTCCTCTGTAGGCTGCCTCATTACCACCAGAAATAATGTTGTGCCATCTGCAAATCTGATTGATGCTGTGTGTGGCAGCACAGTCCTGGGTGTCGAGGGGGTAGAGGAGGGGACTCAGTACAGAGCCCTGAGGGGCTCCTGTGTTGAAGGTCAGAGGGGCAGAGGTGAAGGAGCCCATCCTTACCACCTTCTGGCAATCTGGCAGGAAGTCCAGGATCTGGCTGTACAAGGTGGGGTGCAGGCTGAGGACTCTGAGCTTCCCGTCAAGTCTGGAGGGAATTATCGTATTGAATGCTGAACTTAGAGCAGGAGCAGCATTCTAACGTATGCATCCCTCTTCTCCAGGTGAGTGAGGGTGCTGTGGCTATGGTGTCATCAGTAGACCGGTTTCTTTGGTAGGTGAATTATAGAGGGTGCAGTGGGGGTGACAGCATGCTGAGCAGCAGAGGTGCTCACAATCAGAACCAGGTTTATCATCATGTGACGTGAAATTTGTTAACTTAGCAGCAGCAGTTCAATGCAATACATAATCAAGCAGAGAAAAAAATAATAAATAAAATAAAAATCGTAATAAACAAGCAAATCAATTACATATATTGAATAGATTTTTTTAAAATGTGCAAAAACAGAAATACTGTACATTAAAGAAAGTGAGGTAGTGTCCAAAGATTCAATGTTCATTTAGGAATCGGATGGCAGAGGGGAAGAAGCTGTTCCTGAATCGCTGAGTGTGTGCCTTCAGGCTTCTGTACCTCCTACCTGATGGTAACAGTGAGAAAAGGGCATGCCCTGGGTGCTGGAGGTCTTTAATAATGGACGCTAACACGAGGAAATCTGCAGATGCTGGAAATTCAAGCAACACACACAAAATGCTGGTGGAATGCAGCAGGCCAGGCAGCATCTATAGGAAGAGGTACAGTCGACATTTTGGCCAAGACCCTTCGTCTTCTTTCAGTTAATCCTGACGAAGAGTCCCGGCCTGAAACATCGACTGTACCTCTTCCTATAGATGCTGCCCGGTCTGCTGCGTTCCACCAGCATTTTGGGTGTGTTGCTTAATAATGGACGCTGCCTTTCTGAGACACCGCACCCTGAAGGTGTCCTGGGTACTTCATAGGCTAGTACCAAGATGGAGCTGACTAGATTTACAACGCTCTGCAGCTTCTTTCAGTCCTGTGCAGTAGCACCCCCACCCCCATACCAGACAGTGATGCAGCCTGTCAGAATGCCCTCCACGGTACAACTAAAGAAGTTTTTGACTATATTTGATGACATGCCAAATATCTTCAATCTCCTAAGGCTATCTTACCTTCTTAATAACTACATCGATATGTGGGGCCAGGCTAGATCCTCAGAGATTTTGACACCCAGGAACTTGAAGCTGCTCACTCTCTCCACTTCTGATCCCTCTATGAAGATTGGTATGTGCTCCTTCGTCTTACCCTTCCTGAAGTCCACAATCAGCTCTTTCGTCTTACTGACATGAGTGCCAGGTTGTTGCTGTGGCACCATTCCACTAGTTGGCATACCTCACTCCTGTATGCCCTCTTGTCACCACCTGAGATTCTACCAGCAATGGTTGTATCGTCAGCAAATTTATAGATGGTATTTGAGCTATGCCTAGCCACACAGTCATGTGTATGTAGAGAGTAGAGCAGTGAGATAAGCACACACCCCTGAAGTGCACCAGTGTTGATCGTCAGCGAGGAGGAGATGTTATCATCAATTTGCACAGATTGTGGTCTTCTGGTTAGGAAGTCAAGGATCCAATTGCAGAGGGAGGTACAGACGCCCAGGTTCTGCAACTTCTCAATCAGGATTGTGAGAATGATGGTATTAAATGCTGAGCTATAGTCGATGAACAGCATCCTGACATAGGTGTTTGTGTTATCCATATGGTCTAAAGCTGTGTGGAGAGCCATTGAGATTGCATCTGCTGTTGACTTATTGTGGCGAATAGCAAATTGCAATGGGTCCAGTTCCTTGCTGAGGCAGGAGTTCAGTCTAGTCATAACCAACCTCTCAAAGCATTTCATCACTGTAAATGTGAGTGCTACTGGGCGATAGTCATTAAGGCAGCTCACATTATTCTTCTCAGGCACTGGTATAATTGTTGCATTTTTGAAGTAAGTGGGAACTTCCGCCCGTAGCAGTGGAGGTTGAAAATGTTCTTGAATACTCCCGCTAGCTGGTTGGCACAGGTTTTCAAAGCCCTACCAGGTACTCCAACAAGACCTTCCGCCTTGCGAGGGTACACTCTCTTTAGAGACAACCCTAATATCGGCCTCTGAGATGGAGATCACAGGGTCCTCAGGTACAGCACGGATCTTCACAGCTTTAGTCCCTCAATTTACGACAGAGGAGCCCGCATTGGGAGCACCGGATACAATGACCCCAGCAGGTTCGCAGATGAAGTGCTGCCTGACCTGGAAGGACTGTTTTAGGGGCCCTGTATGGAGGTGAGGTGGGAGGTGAACAGACAGTTGTAGCACTTCAGCTGATAAGTGTCAGCAGGGAGATTAATGATGGATGGACAATGGAATCACAGAAGAAGTGATCTCTGAAGAAAGTGGAGGGATGGGGGTGGGAGGTAAACGTGTCTGGTGGAAGGATCCCTTTGGAAATGGCAGAGGTTGCAGAGAAATAAAGGTTTGGATCTGGAGGTTCATGGGATGATAGGTAAGGACAAGAGGAATTCTGTCACTGTTAAAGCTGTGGAAAGATGAGGTGAGCACAGATGTCCAGGAAATGGAGGAGTTGCAGATGAGGGTAGCATCAATGGCAGAGGAAGGGAAACCCCATTCTTTGAAGAAGGAAAACATCTCTGATGTTCTGGAAAGGAAACCCTGATCCTGGGAACAGATGTGGCAGAGATGAAAGAACTGAGAAAATAGAACAGCAAGCATTTTTACAGGAGACAAGATAGCCATGGGAATTGGTAGCTTTATAAAAGATGTCGGACAACAGTTTGTCTCCACAGTTGGAGACAGAAAGTTTGAGAAAGGGAAGGAGGTGTCAGAAATGGACCAACAGAATTTAAGGGCAGGGTTGAAGGTGAAAACAAAGTTGATGAAATTGACGAGCTCAGCAATGGGTGCATGAAGCAGCACTAATGCAGTTACCAATGTAGTGCAGGAAGAGTTGGGGAGCATTACTAGGGAAGGCTTGGAACATGGACTGTTCTACATAGCCAATGAAAAGGCAGACATAGCTGGGACACCCGTGGGTGCACCATGGCTACCCCCCCCCCCCCCCCCCGAGTCTGGAAAAAGTGGGAGGACCCAAAGGATAAATTGTTGAGGGTGAAGATCAGTTCTGTCAGACAGAAGAGGGTGGTGGTGGAGGGCAACTGGTTGGTTCTTTTATTGAGAAAGAAGCAGTGAGCATCAAGGTCTTCCTGATGAGGGATAAAAGTGTTTAGGGACTGGACATCTATGGTGAAAAGTAAGTGGTCAAGGCCAGAGAATTGGAAGTTAGAGAGCACGAGAAGTGTCACAACGTAGGTGGGAAGGGACTGAACCAAGGGTGATAGAATGGAGCTAAGGGGTAGCCTTTAATGAATCCTGCAGTGGTCCTCCCAAATCCCTTTGCACCTTGAACTTCTGAGTTCTCTCCCCATTTAGAAAATAGTCTACACCTTCATTTCATTCCTTCTGCCAACATGCCAGGCAATACACTTTACTGCACTGTATTCCATCTGCTCATTCTCTGCCCATTCTCCTCATCTGTCCAAGTCCTTCTGCAGACTCCCTATTTCCTCAACACTACATTCCCCTTCACCTATCTTTCTATCATTCACAAAGCCATCAATTCCATCATCTAGATCATTAACATATAACATGAACACTGGAACACTATTGCTCACTAGCAGCCAACCAGAAAAGGCCCCCTATATTCCCACTCTTTACCTCCTTCAGTCAGCCAATCTTCTATCCACACTGGTGCCTTTCCTGTAATACCATGGGCACCTATTTTGTTTCGCAGCCTCATGTACAACACCTTGTCAAAGGACTTCTGAAAATCAAGTAAACAATATTCATTGACTCTCCTTTGTCTATTCTGCCTGTTACTTCCTTAGAGAATTCCAACAGATTCGTAAGGGAAGATATCACCTTAAGGAAACAATGCTGATTTTGGCCTATTTTATCATGTGCTTCTAAGTACCCCGAAACCTCACTCTTAATAATGGACTCCAACATCTTACCAACCATTGAAGACAGGGTAACCAGCCATATTTATCTCTTTTTTTGCTTCTATAGCAAGAGAAAGAAGATAACCAGGAAGCAGGTAGGACCTCTCAAGGATGAAGGAGGGAAGATGTGCTTGGAGGTGAAGGATGGAGGAGACCCTAAATGAGGACTTTGCATCAGTATATACCAAGGAGAAGGATGTGGAGGATAGGGAAGTTAATGTGCAGCATGCAAATTTGTAAGGACATTTTGAGAAAAAGAAGTAGTTAGTATTAGTCTCTTAAAAAACATTGAGGTGGTTAAGTCTCATGTACAGCACCTTGTCAAAGGACTTCCGAAAATCAAGTAAACAATATTCATTGACTCTCCTTTGTCTATTCTGCCTGTTACTTCCTTAGAGAATTCCAACAGATTCGTAAGGGAAGATATCACCTTAAGGAAACATGATGGGATATACCTCAAGTTATTAACGAGATAAGAGGAAGAACCAAGATCTTCCAAGGGCCCAGAGATCTGGAAAATAGTTGATGGTATTCCATTATTCAAGAAGGAAAATAGGGATAATCCTAGAAATTAGTGATCAGTGAATCTCAGGTTTGTGGGGACAGGTTTTTGGAGACAATTCCTAGGATTAAGATTTGAGTATTTGGGAAACTATGGCCTAATTAGGGACAGAAGGCAGGGCTTTGTGCAGGGAAAGTGATATCTTACTAACTTGATTAAGTTTTTGGAAGAGGTTACAAAGATGATTGATGAAGGTAGAACTGTGGATGTTGTCTACATAGATTTTAGTAAAGCAGTTAACAAGGTACCACATGGGAGGCTCATCCAGAAGATTAAGATGCACAGGCTCCACAGTAAATGAACGCCTTCTAAGTCCTAACTGATTCTACTTCCACCAATTTCTCAAGGGCAATTAGGGGTGGGCAATAGAATGCTTTCTCAGCTTGCAAAGCCCACACCTTTGAAAGCAGATCATTACTGCTCCAGCTGAAAGCAATTACTTTATTCAGGGTAAAAAATAAATTTATGTTCATAGTCATTGAAACATTGTACATGAAACCAAGGTTCCTTTACTTACTCTGCCAAACTCATCATGACTCTTCTATCCCCAGTAAATCATGTCACAACTTCTTTGCTCTCAACTGAATAATGATCACTTTTTGATTAGGATCTTATAGCATGCCACCATCAAGAAGGAGATAACAGGAGCCTGAAGATGCACACTCAATGTTTCAGGGACAGCTTCATCCCCTCACCAATAGATTTCTGAATGGACTATGAGACCATGTACACTATCTATTTTTCTTTTCTCTTTTTGCTCTAATTATTTAATTCAAGTATTTTTGTATATATTTCTAATTGTAATTTACCAGTTTTATTATGTATTGCAATGTACAGCTGCTGCAAAACAGCAGATTTCACAACATATACCAGTGATATTAAACCTGATTTTGATTCCGAGATCATTCAACCCTAGTAAGTAATTTCTGCACCCTTTCAGATTCTTCCTGAAGGGTGCAGATTCAATGCTCTAGCTATGGTCTAATCAATGTTTTGTGTCAACACAACTTCTCTACTTTCGTACCTTTGAATATTGATTTCTCTAACCTGGTAATTTCTCCTCCTCCCTTTCCTTTGTTTCCCATTCCCTTCTTACCCCTTCTCTTCTCCTCACCTGCCTATTATCACCTCTCTCTGGAACTCCTCCTTCCTTCCTTACTCCATGATCCACTGTCTTCTCTTTTCAGATTCCATCTTCTTCAGCCCTTTACCTTTTCCACCAGGAAAGGAATAGGGGAAAACACAATCGGTAGTAGGAGGAGGAGAACCATGAGGGAGGTGATAGGCAGCTGGGGGAGGGGGCAGAGTCCCTATTCCTTCTTCACCTTTCCCATCACCTCCCTGCCTCCCCTCCCCCACCCCTTTATCTTTCCCCTTACTGGTTTTTCACCTGGAACCTACCAGCCTTCTCCTTCCCACCCTCCCCCCACCTTCTTTATAGGGCCTCTGCCCCTTCCCTCTACAGTCCTGACAAAGGATTCCAGCCCGAAACATCAACCGATCTTTTCCACGGATGCTGCCCGACCTGGTGAGTTCCTCCATTCTTGTATTCTGTGGTTGCACCCTCTGGTCCCACAATAGGAAATATCCTCTCCATGCCCCCTCTTATGTAGGCCAGAGATTCCCAACCTTTTTTATGCCATGGGCCACTACCATTAACTAGGTTGGGAACACCTGATCTAGGCTTTTCAATATTCAATAGGTTTCAATGAGTTCCTGCCCCCAATTCTTCTAAACTCCGGTGAGTACAGGCTCAGACTCATAAAATGTTCGTCATACATTAACCTTTCACTCCTGGGATCATTCTCACGAACCTGCTCTGGACCCTCTCCAATGCCAGCACATCTTTAGGGGACCCAAAACTGCTCACTACACTTCAATGCCTTATAGAGCCTCAGCATTATCCTTGCTTTTATAGTCTAGTCCTCTTGAAATGAATGCGAACACTGCACATCCCTTCCTCAGCACTGATTCAACTTGCAGGCTTACCTTCGGGCATTCCTGCATGGGGACTCACAAATCTCTTTGGACCTCTGACTTCTCAATGGTGAGAAACGACATTGAATAAAATAACTTGGGAATGTGCGTGGACAAATAATTACAAGTGACAGGGAATACTGAGAAAATGGAGAAAAGGCAAACACAATTCCGAGCTGTATCAACAACAGCATCCATCAAGGACAGCCCCCCCACCCGCTCATCCTGTCCCCCTCTTATCGCTACAACTGTTGGACAAGAGGTACAGGAGACTTAGGTCCCATATCACCAGATTTAGGAACAGTTATTACCCTATATCATCACCGTCCACAACTCTGAACATCACTCTCCACAACTCTGAACATCACTCTCCACAACTCTGAACATCACTCTCCACAACTTACAGCCTCAGTTTCAAAGACTGACGTTCTTGTATTATTTACTTTATTTGCATTATTTATCTTCTTTTGCACATTATCATTCTTTATGTATAGTTTTTCATAAATTCTATGGAATTTATTTTTCCTGAGAACACCTGCAAGAAAATGAATCTCAAGGTAGTATATTCTGACATATATGTACTTTGATAACAAATTTACTTTGATTTTGACAGAACGTTGAACACCACAGCTCAGTACAGGCCCTTCAGCCCACAATGTTGTGCCAACTTTACAATCAACTCTAAGATCAATCTAATCCATCCAACCTGGGGTCCATGGACCCCTTGCTTAAAGCTTTGGTTCATGACATAAAAAAGGTTGGAAATCCCTGATGCAACATTTCCTTCTTGCACATCCTTCTGTTTTCTATGATCAGTGTGCCTACTGGTCCACCTACAACTGAAGAAAGTGGTCACACTGTAAGAAGGATGTTAGAAAAGGCTGGAGGAATGCAGCAACATTTGTGGAGAGAAACCAACAGTTAACATTTCCGTTTGCCATTGTGTGTGTTGCTCTAGACTTCCAGCATTGGCAGTTTCATGCCTTCTTACAGGAGCGTGTACTAGGATGAGGATCAACACGTTGATGTTGAGTGGAGGCTTGTGTGCTTCAACTCAGGACCACACATGTTGGAACGATTGCGGACGAGATGCCAGACGAAGATTAATTCAAACCCAGCTCTCGTGCCTGCCTCGCCAGGACCACACTTCATGAATCAAGCCAACTTTTGACAAAAAACAACTAGAAGTGAAGAGAAAAACACCTGCCATATGAAACAACAAAACTAGGATGAGAAGCTATGGTTACATGAATAAATTGGAGAGGATGGGAGGTTGAGGTGAGATCTAATGGAAGGATATAGAATGATGAGGGTTCTGGAGGAGGGAAAGGGGGTGCCTGTCCCATTCATCAGAGCTAAAAAGGGGAGTGAGTGACAGGTGGGAATTTTTTTTTCTGCAGGGTGTGACTGGACTCTGCTAGAGGATGTGTTCCAGTTTGGTCTTCAGGAAGGAACTGGATAAATCGATGGTGTAGAAAATTTGCAAGACAATTAGTTGTTCTGATAAAGATGTGAAAATGGACCAAATGTCCTCACTGTGATCTCTACCCATTCTGTGTTCTCTGATTGCACACTCACCTGCAGAGGCAGAGCGACACACAGGAGAGCTGCCCACAGTGTCATTAAACCATATCCTTTCCACAACAAGGCCTTTCTCCCATCTCGCTCAATGAACAACCCCTGTGCAAAACAAAAGGATTTCAACAGCTTTAGTAGAAGGACAGCGCTGGAGCGGAGAGTGTGAAGCCCATCCTCCATATCTCCTTGTTCCACCCCGTCTCCCGATGCCCAGCACTTACACTGACCACTGACGTGAGCAGCAGTGTGGCCCCTGCCCCCACCACCACATATGGTATCGTCCAGTCAGGAATTCCGGCTTCCTGGAATACCTCGGAGGAATAGAAATAGATCTAAGGGACAAAAAAAAAACAAGTCAACCTTAGTGTTGAGATTTCCACTTCACAGAGGCAACACAAACATAATCACAGAGACAACAGACACCCCGTCACAGGGACAACGCACCCTTGACATCTTATCCTTGGCCTGGTGCATCTGCATTTACTGGCAGTTTTACTCTGCGTGTCACCACATTTCTGTCAGTGTGCGTGTTTACTCCACCTGTCGCCACGTTTCTGTCGTGTGCGTGTTTACTCTGCGCGTCGCCGCGTTTCTGTCGTGTGCATGTTCACTCTGCGCGTCGCCGCGTTTCTGTCGTGTGTTTACTCTGTGTCACCACGTTTCTGTCGTGTGCGCGTTTACTCCGCGCGTCGCCGCGTTTCTGCCGTGTGCGCGTTCACTCCGCGCGTCGCTGCGTTTCTGCCGTGTGCGCGTTCACTCCGCGCGTCGCCGCGTTTCTGCCGTGTGCGCGTTCACTCCGCGCGTCGCCGCGTTTCTGCCGTGTGCGCGTTGCCGCGTTTCTGCCGTGTGCGCGTTCACTCCGCGCGTTGCCGCGTTTCTGCCGTGTGAGTGTTTACTGTGTCGCCACGTTTCTGTCGTGTGCGTTTACTCCACGTGTCGCCACGTTTCTGTCGTGTGCGTGTTTACTCCACGTGTCGCCACGTTTCTGTCGTGTGCGTGTTTACTCAGCACGTCGCCACGTTTCTGTCGTGTGCGTGTTCACTCCGCGCGTCGCCACGTTTCTGCCGTGTGAGTGTTTACTCTGTGTCGCCACGTTTCTGCCGTGTGCGTTTACTCCACGTGTCGCCACGTTTCTGCCGTGTGCATGTTTACTCCACGTGTCGCCACGTTTCTGTCGTGTGCGTGGTTACTCCATGTGTCGCCACGTTTCTGTCGTGTGCATGTTTACTCCGTGTCGGCACGTTTCTGTCGGTGTGCATGCAAGCATTTCTGCCTGGGCGTTTGTTTCTGTCTGTATTCTTTTCTGCAGTGTGTACCAATGGGAGTTTGTGCCCGCTGTGCCCCTGCATTGAATTAAACACAATTAAAGGTGTCTCCTACTCACTGCATTGATGCCACACAGCTGCATGGCGACAGTCAGCATGATATTGGTGATCAGTTGCCACCGCACTGAGCGGTCTTGGAACAGCTCACAGGCCGTCTTTGCTCGCTCGCCTTTTGATGCGGCTTGTTCCGCCTCCATGTCTTGAACTTCCTCAAAGAAATCTCCCTGACCCCAGAGTCTGCGGAGAGCTGCAGGGCACGAAGCAAATGCAGGTGGTTAGGTGGAGGTAAGGCTGCAACAGAAGCCCACTTCTCCTCATTTTATAAATAGAGACACGCTGCCCCTGAGATCAGAGTGGGGAGAGTAGGTTCCGAGTGATTTTGGCAGTGGGATCGGTAATCAGCTACATCTCTGTTCTCCATCTCTGGCCTTTTTGCCTCTGCTGTGACTGTCCTGAACTCTAAAGTTTCCACTCATACCTTTCGGCCTCCCTAACTCTTCCTTCCCCCTTGAAGGTACTCCTTAAAACCCACCTTTGGTCAACTACCCTAATATCTCCTTATATGTCTTGGTGTCAATTATTGTCTGATTATGCTCTTGTGAAGTGCCTTGGCTCCTCAACGAGGGTTGCTGCAGAACCAGGAGGGGCACTGATTATACAACGCAATGCAACTATTCACGGGTTTCTAAAAAAAAAAAGAGCAAATGGCTTGGTTCAGAGCGGACCAACCTTGACCGAATTTTACTCTCTGGTCCTGTGCGTGTCTTGAGGTCGCTGGGTGGTTATAGCACCCAATCCGCTACTGTAACGTCAACATCGTTGTAAAGAGCTACACCCCAAAGGAAGAACAACCTCACCGCTTCCACTCACCGTCCACACACAAGTCCTTGTCACCCCTGTCAATCAGTAAGTATCTGGGGCTCTCTGGGAACCAGGGCAGGAGGACGAGCTGGATGAGGGCAGGGAGACCGCTGAAGGCCAACAACAAGGGCCAGGCACTCTCTGTTCCCAAAATCTCCCTGGAGGAAAGATAAATGTCAGATCGCAGTCATAACAGCCATCAATGGGAGCCCAGCTATCTAATCAGAACTACTGGAATGTCAGAATCAGCTTTAGTACCACCAGAACGTGTTGTTTTGAAGCAACAGTACATTGTAATACATTATAAAAACTATAAATTACAATATATATTTAAAGAATAATGCATAGTGCAAAAAAGAGGGAAAATAGTGAGGAAGCGTTCATGGGTTCATTGTCCATTCAAAAGTCAGATGGTGGAAGAGAAGAAACTGACACTGAAATATTGAATGTGAGTCTTCAGGCTCCTGTACCTCCTCCTTAATGGAGAAGGGAGGATGTCCTGGGTGGTGGCGATCCTTAATTTGGCTGGAGGGTGGGAACCGGAATGATAGTGCTGAAGATGAGGTAGTTGGTTTACAAATAAAGGCAATGTGTAGTGATACTCCTAGCAAGGAAAGGCTGATGATAGTACAAAATTGCAGTCAACAGGATGAGTTGAAAAGTAAAAGGCAGACAAAAATCGTAAAGGGTGAATACAGTTATATTTGAATGCGAGCAGTGTACGGAATAAGCATGATGAACTTGCAGCACAATTACAGATTGGCGAGTATGATGTTGTAAGCATCACTGAATCATGGCTGAAAGAAGATTCAGTCTTACCTCAGTGGTTGGTAAGTTGATGGAGGAGATCCTGAGAGGAAGGATTTATGAACATTTGGAGAGGTATAATATGATTAGGAATAGTCTGCATGGCTTTGTGAAAGGCAGGTTATGCCTTACCAGCCTGATTGAATTTTTTGAGGATGTGACTAAACACATTGATGAAGGTAGAGCCGTAGATGAGAGTATATGGATTTCAGCAAGGCATTTGATAAGGTACCCCATGCAAGGCTTATTAAGGAAGTAAGGAGGCATGGGATCCAAGGGGATATTGCTTTGTGGATCCAGAACTGGCTTGCCCACAGAAGGCAAAGAGTGATTGTAGATGGGTCTCATATTCTGCATGGAGGCTGGTTACCAGTGGTGTGCCTCAGGGATCTGTTCTGGGACTCCTACTCTTTGTGATTTTTAAAAATGACCTGGATGAGGAAGTGGAGGAATGGGTTAGTAAATTTGCTCCTGACACAGAGGTTAGGGGTATTGTGGATAGTATGGAGGGCTGTCAGAGGTTACAACGGGACATCAATAGGATGAAAAACTGGGCTGAGATGGAGTTCAACCCAGATTTTTGTGAGGTAGTTCATTTTGGTAGGTCAAATATGATGGCAGAATATGGCATTAATGGTAAGACTCTTGGCAGTGTGGAGGATCAGAGGGATCTTGGGGTCCGAATCCATAGGACACTCAAAGCTGCTACACAGGTTGACTCTGGTTAAGAAGGCATAAGAAGGCCTTCATCAAGTTTAGAAGCTGAGAGGTAATGTTGCAGCTATATAGGACCCAACTCGGAGTACTGTTCTCAATTCTGGTCGCCTCACTATAGGAAGGATGTGGAAACCATAGAAAGGGTGCAGAGGAGATTTACAAGGATGTTTCCTGGATTGGGGAGCATGCCTTATGAGAATAGGTTGAGTGAACTCAGCCTTTTCTCCTTGGAGCGATGGAGGATGACAGGTGACCTGATAGAGGTGTACAAGATAATGAGAGGCACTGACTGTGTGGATAGTCAAAGGCTTTTCCCCAGGGCTGAAATGGCTAGCACGAGAGGGCATAGTTTTAAGGTGCTTGGAAGCAGGTACAGAGGAGATGTCAGGGGTAAGTTTTTTTTTTAAACACAGATAGCGGTGAGTGCATGGAATGGGCAGCTGGCAGCAGTGGTGGAGACGGAAACGATAGGGTCTTTTAAAAGACTCCTGGATGGCTACATGGAGCTTAGAAAAATAGAGGGCTATGGGTAAAGCCTAGGTAGTTCTAAGGTAGGGACAAATTCAGCACAGCTTTGTGGACCGAAGGGCCTGTATTGTGCTGTAGGTTTTCAATGTTTCTGCATTTCTATGTTAAGATTATAACTGGGAGCTTAACGTCCAAGGGTACACATTGTATCAAAAGGACAGGCAGGAAGGCAAAGGGGTGGTGTGGCTCTGTTGGTAAAAAAAAATGAAATTAAATCATTAGAAAGAGGTGACATAGGGTCAGAAAATGTTGAATCGTTGTGGATAGAGCTAAGTAACTGCAAGGGCAAAAAGACCCTGATGGGAGTTGTATACAGACCCCCAAACAGTAGTAGGAATGTGGTCTACAAGTTACAATGGGAGATAGAAAGGCCAATGTTACAATAGTCATGAGGTATTCCAACATGAAGGTAGATTGGGAAAATCATGTTGGTACAGGATTCCAAGAGGGAGGAATTTCTAGAATGACTACGAGATGGCTTTTTAGATCAGCTTATGGTTGAGCCCACTACAGAATCAGCTATTCTGGATTGGGTGTTGTGCAATGAACCAGAAATGATTAGAGAGCTTAAGGTAAAAGAACCCTTAGGGGTAAGTGATCATAAAATGACTGAATTAACTTTGATATTTGAGAAGGAGAAGCTAAAGTCAGGTGTATCAGTATTACAGTGGAGTGAAGAGAATTAGAGAGGAGCTGGCCAGAATTGACTGGAAAAGAACACTGGCAGGAATGATGGCCGAGGAGCTATGGCTGGACTTTTCTGGAATTAATTAAGAAGGCACAGGATATATACATCCCAAAGTGGAAGGAGTATTTCTGAAGGCTAAATGATACAACCATGACTAACAAGGGATGTCAAAACCAACATAAAAGCATACAATAGGGCAAAAATTAATGGAATATTAGGGGGTTGGGAAGATTTTAAATATTAACAGAAGGCAACTAAAAAGTCATTCAGAACATAAAGATGGAATAAGAAAGTAAGCTATTCAATAATATTAAAGAGGATAACAAAAGTTTCTTCAGATACATAAAATGTAAAAGAGAGGCGAAAGTGGATTATCAGACCACTGGAAAACAATGCTGGAAAGGTAGTAATGGGGGACAAGGAAATGGCAGACAAACTGAATCAATATTTTATATCAGTCTTCACTATGGAAGACATGAGCAGTTTGGTGGAAGTTTGAGAGTGTCAGGGGGCATGAAGTGTGTGAAGTTACCATTACTAGAGAGAAGGTTCTTGGGAAACTGAAAGGTCTGAAGGTAAATAAGTCACCTGGACCAGATGGCGTACACCCAGGGTCCTGAAAGAAGTGGCTGAGAGGGTGTGGAGGCATTAGTAATGATCCTTCACAGATCACTGGATTCTGGAATGGTTCCAGAAGACCGGAAAATTGCAAATGTCACTCCATTCTTCAAGAAGGGAGAGAGGCGGAAGAAAGGAAATTATAGGCCAGTTAGTCTGACCTCTATGGTTGGGAAGATGTTGGAGTCGATTGTTAAGGTTATGGTTTCAAGTACTTAGAGGCACGTGATAAGCCACAGTCAAGATGATTTCCTTAAGGGAAAATCTTGCATGACAAATCTGTTGGAATTCTTTGAAGAAATAGCAAGCAGGACAGACAAAGGAGAATCTACTGAAGTTATGTACTTGGATTTTCAGAAGGCCTTTGACAAGCTGCCACACATGAGGCTGCTTAACAAGCTATGAACCCATGGTATTACAGGTAAGATTCTAGCATGGATAAAGCAGTGGCTGATGGCAAGGAGTGGGAATAAAGGGAGCCTTTTCTGGTTGACTGTCGGTAACTAATGGTGTTCCAGAGGGGTCTGTATTGGGACTGATTTTTTTTTTGTTATATGTTAATGATTTGGATGATGGAATTGATGACTTTGTTGCAAAGTTTGCAGATGATAAGAAGATAGGTGGAGGGGCAGATAGTTTTGCAGAAATAGGGAGGCTACAGAGGACTTAGATAGATTAGGAGAATAGGCAAAGAAATGGCAGCTGGAACACAGTCTTGGAAAATGTATGGTCATCACTTTAGTAGAAGGTGAAAGGGTTGACTATTTTCTAATTGGAGAGAAAATACAAAAATCTGAGTTGCAAAGGGATTTGGGAGTCCTTATGCAGGATTCCCTAATGGTTAATTTGCAGGTCGAGTCTGTGATGAGGAAAGCCAGTGTGATTTTAGCATTCATTTCAAGAGTACACAGTACTAGACTATAAAGGCAAGGATATAGGTTGAGACTTTATAAAGCACTGGCGTGGCCTCCCTTGGAGTATTGTTAGCAGTTTTGGGCCCCTTATCTTAGAAAGGATGTGCTGAAGCTGGACAGGATTCAAAAGGGGTTCATAAAAATATTTCCAGGATTAAATGGCTTGTCATATGAAGAGCATTTGATGGCTCTGGACATGCATACACTGGAATTTAGAAGAATGAGAGGAGACCTAATTGAAATCTATTGTATGGAGAAAGGCCTTGATACAGTGGATGTGGAGAGGATGTTTCCTATGGTGGGAGAGTCTAAGACCAGAGGACACAGTCTCAAAATAGAGGGGCGTCCTTTTAGAACGGAGGCGAGGAGGAATTTCTTTAGCTAGAGAGAAGTGAATCTGTGAAATTTGTTGCCACAAGCAGCTGTGGAAGCCAAGTCTTTACGTATATTCAAGGCAGAGGTTGATAGATTTTTGATTGATCAGGGCATGAAGGAATATGGGAGGAAGGCAGGAGAATGGAACTGAGAGGAAAAGTGGATCAGCCATGATGAAATGGCGGAGCAGACTTCACATGCCAAATGGCTTAATCCTGCCCCTCTAACTTATGGTCTCATGGTCTTAATGATGGATGCCATCTTTTTGAGGCATTGTTTTTTGAAGGTGTCCTGGATGCTGGGAAGGCTAGTGCCCATGATAGAACTACAACTTCCTGCTGCATTTTCTGATCCTGTGCAGTGGCCCCTCCACACCAAACAGTGATGCAACCAGTTAGAATGTTCTCTGTAGAAATCTGCGAGTGTCTTCGGTGACATACCAAATCTTCTCAAACGCACAATGAAATATAGCCGCTGTCGTACTTTCTTTATAATTGTATCAATATGTTTGGCCCAGGATAGATGTTCAGAGATGTTGACACCCAGGAAATTGAAGATCTTCACCCTTTCCACATCTGATCCCTCTATGAGGACTGGTGTGTGCTCCCTCAACTTACCCTTCCTGAAGTCCACAATCAATTCTTTGGTCTTACTGACGTTGAGTGAAAGGTTGTATTGAGACACCACTCAACCAGCTGATCTATCTCACTGCAGTCCCCCTCCTAATCACCGTCTGAAATTGTGCCAACAATAGTTGTGTCACTGGCAAATTTATAGATGGCATTTGAACTGTGCCTAGCCACACTATCGTGGTTTTGGGAAGGACAGAGCAGTGAGCTAAGCACACATCTCTGAGGTGCACTAATGTTGATTATCAGTGAGGTGGGATGTTATTTCCAATCCGTACAGACTGTGGTCTTCCAGTTAGAAAGTCAAGGATCCAGTTTCAGAGGAAGGTACAGAGGCTCAGGTCTTGGAGCATGTTGATTAGAACTAAGCATATGATTGTGTTGAATGCTGATCTGTAATCAATAAACAGCAGCCTGACATAGGCATTACTACTCTCCTGGTGATCCAAGTCTAAGTGGGATTGCATCCACTGTATACCTATTGTGATGACAGGTAAATTAGAGTTTGTCCAGGTCCTTACTTAGGCAGGAGTTGATTCAAGTGATGAACCACCTCTCAAAGCACTTCATCACTATAGATGTGAGTGTGACTGGATGCTCTTCTTGGGCACTGGTATGATTGTTGCCCTTTAGAAGCAGGTGGGAACTTCCGACTGTAGCAATGAGGGATTGAAAATGTCTTTGAATACACCCACCAGTTAGTTGACACAGGATTTCAGAGATCTACCAGGTACACCATCAGGGCCTGATGGGTCGCCCTCTGGAAAGATGTTCTAACGTCAGCTTCCGAGACAGAGGTCACAGGGTCACCGGATGCTGCAGGCTTTCACAGATTCTCCCTTTCAAAGTGTGAATAAAAGGCATTGAGCTCATCTGGGAGTGAAGCATCGCAGCTATTCATGATGTTAAGTTTCGCCTTGTAGGAAGTAATGGCCTGCAAACCCTGCCTCTAGCCTCAATCAAAATTGTTTTTTTTTGCCCTTAAGATAACCTTCTGTAGGTCATACCTGGGCTTCTTGTACATCTCTGGATCACTGGTCTTGAATAACACAGATCTAGCCGTCAACAGGCTATGAATCCTGATTCACCCATGGTTTTTGATTTTGGTCTGTTGAGAATGTTCTTGAAAGCACACACTCATCCACACAGTTTTGATGAAGTCAGTGACAACTGTGGCGTTTTCATTCAGACTCTGAGATTAATTCCTGAATATTGTCCAATCCACCAACTCAAAGCAGCGCTGTAAGCTTTCCTCCACTGCCCTTGACCATACCTTCTTGGTGCTGACCATGGGTACAGCGCTCTCTAGTCTCTGTCTATACGTATAGGCATTGCAACATTATTTATCCAGATTCACCACTGCAGACAGATGTATACAACCTCTGCAAAAGCCTTAGGCATAAACAGTGGTGCTAGAAAGTTTCTGAACCCTGTGGAACTTTCACTTTCTGTATAAATAAGACCTAAAATGTGATCATATCTTCACATAAGTCCTAAAACTAGATAAAGAGAACCCAATTAAATAAATAACACAAATTCTTATACTTATTCATTAATTTTAGAAAAATGTTCCATGTATTTGTTGGAAAAAAAATGTGAACTTTTGCTTTCAGTAACTGGTGTGACCCCCTTGTACAGTAATAACTTCAACCAAATGTTTCTGGTAACTGTTGATCAGTCCCGCACATCAGCTTGGAGGAATTTTGGCCATTCCTCCTTACAAAACTGCTTCAACTCTGGGATGTTGGTGGACTTCCTTCAATGAACTGCCTGCTTCAGGTCCTTCCACAATATTTCTACAGGATTAAGTTCAGGACTTTGACTTGGCCATTCCAAAACACTAATTTTCTTCTTTTTAAACCATTCTGTTGCAGATTTACTGTTGTCTTTTGGATCATTCTCTTGTTGCATTATCCAACTTCTATTAAGCTTCAGGACACATTCTCCTGAAAAATGTCTTGATACAATTTTGAATTCATTGTTCCCTCAACGACTGCAAGCTGTCCAGGCCCTGAGGCAGCAAAGCAGCACCAAACCATGATGCTCCTTCCACCATGCTTCACCGTTGGGATGAAGTTTTGGTGTTGGAGTGCAGTGCCTTTTTTCCTCCAAACATAGCAATGTGCATTTCTGTCAGAAAGTTCAACTTTTGTCTCATCTGTCCACAGAACATTGTCCCAGAATCATTGTAGAACATCCAGGTGGTCTTTTGCAAACTTGAGACGTGCAGCAATGTTTTTCTTTGGAGAGTAGTGGTATCCTCCATTTCTTCCTTCCATGAACACTATTCTTGTTCAGTGTTTTCCTTATAGTGGACACATGAACAGAAACTTTAGCAAGTTCTAGAGATTTCTACAAGTCTTTTGCTGTTACCCTTGGGTTCTTTTTCACCTCCTTCAGCATTGCACCTTATGCTCTTGGTGTGATCTTTGCAGGATGCCCACTCCTAGGGATAGTAGCAACAGTAATGTGTTTCCTCCATTTGTAGTCAATTCCTCTTACTGTATACTGATGAACACTCAGGACTTTAGAAACACTTTTATAGACTTTTCCAGCTTCAAGAATCTCTGCAATTCTTCTTCTAAGGTCCTCTGAAAGTTGTTTTGATCAAGACACGGTGTACATAAACAGGTCTTTCTTCAGCAGTCTCTGTAACCTAATTTTGTGTGTCTTTTTTATAGGGCAGGGCTTGTGATCTCTGTCTCAGAGGCCGGTGTTAGACTGTCTTTAAAGAGAGTGAACCCTTGCAAGGTGGAAGGTCCTGATGGAGTACCTGGTAAGGCTCTGAAAACCTGTGCCGACCAACTAGCAGGAGTATCCAAAGACATTTTCAACCTCTCACTGCTACGGGCAGAAGTTCCCACTTCCTTCAAAAAGGCAACAAAACAGTGCCTAAGAAGAATAACGTGGGCTGCCTTAGTGATTATCGCCCAGTAGCACTCACATCGACAGTGATGAAATGCTTTGAGAGGTTGGTCATGACTAGACTGAACTCCTGACTCAGCAAGGAACTGGACCCATCGCAATTTGCCTATCATCACAATAGGTCAATGGCAGATGCAATCTCAATGGCTCTCCACATGGCTTTAGACCACCTGGACAACACAAACACCTATGTCAGGATGCTGTTCATCGACTATAGCTCAGCATGTAGCACCATCATTCCCATAATCCTGATTGAGAAGTTGCAGAACCTGGGTCTCTGTACCTCCCTCTGCAATTGGATCCTCGACTTCCTAACCGGAAGACCACAATCTGGGCGGATTGGTGATAGCATCTCCTCCTCGCTAATGATCAACACTGATGCACCTCAGGGGTGTGTGCTTAGCCCACTGCTCTACTCTCTGTATACACATGACTGTGTGGCTAGGTATAGCTCAAACACCATCTGTAAATTTGCTGATGGTACAACCATTCTTGGTAGAATCTCAGGTGGTGACGAGAGGGCGTACAGGAGCGAGATATGCCAACTAGTGGAGTAGTGCCACAGCAACAACCTGGCACTCAACATCAGTAAGACGAAAGAGCTGATTGTGGACTTCAGGAAGGGTAAGACGAAGGAACATATATCAATCCTCAGAGGGATCAGAAGAGGAGAGAGTGAGCAGTTTCAAGTTCCTAGGTGTCAAGATCTTTGAGGATCTAACCTGGTCCCAACATATCGATGCAGTTATAAAGAAGGCAAGACAGCGACTATACTTCATTAGGAGTTTGAAGAGATTTGTTATGTCAACAAATGCACTCAAAAACTTCTATAGATGTACCATGGAGAGCATTCTGACAGGCTGCATCACTGTCTGGTATGGGGGTCAGGGGCTACTGCACAGGACCAAAAGAAGCTGCAGAGGGTTGTAAATTTAGTCGGCTCCATCTTGGGTACTAGCCTACAAAGTACCCAGGACATCTTCAAGGAGCGGTGTCTCAGAAAGGCAGCGTCCATTGTTAAGGACCTCCTGCACCCAGGGCATGCCCTTTTCTCACAGCTACCATCAAGGTAGGAGATACAGAAGCCTGAAGGCACACACTCAGCGATTCAGGAACAGCTTCTTCCCGTCTGCCATTTGATTCTTAACGGACATCGAACCCTTGGACACTACCTCACTTTTTTAAAATATATTATTTCTGTTTTTAGTATGATTTTTAATCTATACTGTATATTTATACTGTAATTTATTTAGTATTATTAATTTTGCATTTTTTCTTCAAAATTATGTATTGCATTGAACTGCTCATGATCATACTGAATGGCAGTGCAGGCTCGAAGGGCCGAATGGACTACTCCTGCACCTATTTTCTATGCTGCTGCTAAGTTAACAAATTTCATGTCACATGCCGGTGATAATAAACCTGATTCTGGTTCTACAACCCACACCTCCAGTCTCATCTCATTGATTGGAACACCTGACTCCAAATAGCTTTTGTGGAAGGCATTACCCCAGAGGTTCACATACTTTTTCCAACAAATGCATGTAATAATGGATTATTTTTCTCAATAAACAAACAAATAAATAAATAAACTAGTATAATGTTTTTATGTAATTTGTTTAATTGGATTCTCTTCATCCCATCTTAGGACTTAGGTGACTTTTACGTGCTTATGACTTTTGCACAGTTCTGTATTTGTGGAGTTTGTAAACCTGGTGGGAGCAATGGACATGGGGAATGGTGAGGGTGGAACAACCTGGGAGGAGTGTGGGACAGGTGGCAGAGAAGTGCTGGAACAGGACAGGGTGCATATACATCCAGTCCTGAGACACCAGGCAAGGTCATTTGATTCCAAACAGTTGGTTTATATATTGATCATTAAAGAATATAGCTCTGGTGTTCTCTGCTCCCTTCTTCTTTTCCCAACCGTGATTCCCCTCTTCCTGCCCCCTTCCCACTCTCAGTCCCATATCAGAATCTGGTTTATCGTCACTCACCTATGTCATGAAATTTGTTTTTTTTTTGTGGCAGTACAGTGCAATACATAAAATTACTACAGTGCTGTGCAAAAGTCTTAGGCTACATATACACACACACACACACATTTTATATGTATATTTGTGCCTAAAGCTTGTGCACAGTACGGTAGGTAAATATATTTCATTCATATAATTATGCATCTTCATTTAATAAATATCTAACACCAGTAACTTAGGAAGTAATAGTCTCCCGATAAATCTATGAACACACTCTGCTTTCAACTCATTTAAATGCAAATTTTTATTTGATGGAGGTATACAAAATTATTAGGCAGGGTAAATGCAAGCAGGTTATTTTTCCACTGAGGTTGGATGAGATTAGAACTAGAGGTGATAGGTTAAGGGTGAAAGGTGAAATACTTAAGGGGGACTTGAGAAGGAACTTCTTCACTTGGGGTGGTGCGAGTGTGGAACGAGCTCCCGCTGGAAGTGGGTTCAATCTCAGCATTTAATAGAAATTTGGATAAGTACATGGATGGGAAGGTATGGAGGCAATGGTCGAGATGCGGGGCAATGGGACTAGAATCATATTTGGCACAGACTAAATGGGCAGTGTTTCAGTGCTGTAGTGATCTATGACTCTATGAAACTAAGTTGAGGATTTTGTGCATTACCTGAGTTTTAACACCACCCATCCGTGATTCTCGTTTTTAAACTAATCTGTCGATTTACTTCGAATTAGACACGTGGCAGTTGCATATGGATTCTCAGTTTGCAATGAACAGTGTCAGAGCAGTTAGTCTTAGGGGAGCAGGAGAGTCTCCTACCCACAAGAAGGGGTGGGGCTTGCAGGAATCAGCACAATCTTCTAGACTCCATTTTATAGAATTTCTTCCATAAACCTGTCCCACTAACCTGTCCTCTTTACAATTGATCCCTAACGTGTACTCTTTGCCACTACTCAGTTACCTGTAAACACAAAATACTCTGCAGATGCTGGGGTCAAAGCAACACTCACAACATGCTGGAGGAACTCAGCAGGTCAGGCAACATCAGTGGAAAAGATCGATCGACGTTTCGGGCTGGAACCCTACAGTCCTGATGAAGGGTTCCGGTCTGAAACGTTGACTGATTGTTTCCATGGATGCTGCCTGACCTGCTGAGTTCCACCAGCGTGTTGTGAGTGTCAGTTACCTGTTCTGCCAAAAGGTTTCAGATTACACTCCCATGAAGTGTCATTTGCACATTGAAGTTTCTATGGAGAATGCACAAGAACAAAGCAGCTACCTTCAATAGATCACGGCTTTCAAGGAAACATATAAAACCTACATCACAATACAGGCCCTTTGGCCCACAATGCTGAGCCGAACATGTCCTAAACTTAGAAATTACCTAGGATTGCTGGTAGCCCTGATTTTCTAAGCTCCATGTACCTATCCAGGAGTTTCTTAAAAGACCCTAACAAATCCGCCTCCACCACCATCGCCAGCAGCACATTCCACACACTCACCAGCCCTGACAGCTCCTCTGTACCTACTTCCAAGCACCTTAAAACTGTGCCCTCTCATGTTAGCCATTTCAGTCCTGGGAAAAAGCCTCTAACTATCCACACGATCAATGCCTCTCATCATCTTATACACCTCTATCAGGTCACCTCTCATCCTCCATCGCTCCAAGAAGAAAAGGTCAAGTTCACTCAACCTACTCTTATAAGGCATGCTCCCCAATCCAGGCAATATCCTTGTAAATCTCCTCTGCACCCTTTCTATGGCTTCCACATCCTTCCTGTGGTGAGGCAACCAGAATTGAGCACAGTACTCCAAGTGGGGTCTGACCAGGGTCCTATATAGCTGTATAAGAATACAGCATAAAGCAGCAAGTAAAATCAAAAGTCCAGCCCAGACATTCTCTCTTCTCCCTTCAGGCAAAAGATGCAAAGATACCTCTCAGCTCCTAAATTCAATTCCACGATTGATGAAGGTCAATGCACTGTATGCCTTCTTAACCACAGTCAGCCTGCGCAGCAGCTTTGAGTGTCCTATGGACTTGGACCCCAAGATCCCTCTGATCTTCCACACTGCCAAAAGTCTTACCATTAATACTATAGTCTGTCATCATACTTGACCTACTAAAATGAACCACCTCACAATTATCTGGGATGAACTCCATCTGCCACTTCTCAGCCCAGTTTTGCATCCTATCAATGTCCCACTGTAATCCCTGACAGTCCTCCACACTATCCACAACACCCCCAACCTTTGTGTCATGGAGGCACAGGGTCTACTTCTGACTTCATTCCCATATTAAGCAGCGGCTCTCACTTCCTTCAGAGCCCCAATCCTTACCAATTTTAATTGATGCACCATAGAAAGCATCTGGATGTCTCATGGTTTTGTACAGCAACTGCCTTGGATGTGACAACAAAACAACTGCAGAGAGTTGTGGACACAGCTCAGATCGTAACATAAACCACCCTCTCCTCCATGGACTCTGTCTGCATTCTTATTGCCTCATAGACAAGAATACAGCATAAAGCAGCAAGTAAAATCAAAACTCCAGCCCGGATATTCTCTCTTCTCCCTTCGGGCAAAAGATGTAAAAGCTTGAAAGCACGTACCAACAGGCTCAAGAACATCATTAATCCTGCTGTTGAATGGCTCCCCAGTACAATAGATGGACTCTTGACCTCACAAACTACTTCGTTCTGATCTTGTACCTTACTGTTTACCTGCACTGCACCTTCTCTATAGCTATTACACTGCATTCTAAAGTTGTCTTTACCTTGTTCTACCTCAATGCACTGAGTAGTGATTTGATTCATATAATAATATGCATGGATCAAATCACTACTCAGTGCATTGCCATTGCCAAAACCAACTTCCAACAGACACATTTCTATGACAACAAGGCTTAGGCTACTAAAGTGTTATAATTGGTCAATCTTGCTGTATGCTTCCGAAACATGGACTATAACACCAGAACTCCAAAGAAACTTAGAAGCAACAGAAATGTGGTTTCTTGGAAGAATGCTGAAAATATCATATAGAGATAGGGTAACTAATGAGACAGTACTCCAACGTGCCCATAGAAAAAGATCTTTAATGAGAACATTAAATGAGAGGAAACTTAAATTCCTGGGCCATGTCATCAGAAAGGGAGAAATAGAATACCTGACATTACAAGGCCGTATACCTGGGAAACGTGGAAGAGGAAGGCAAAGAAGAAAATTTATGGACACTGTGAAAGAACTAACTGATCTAAGTGTGCAAGATATCATTGATGCTGCATGGGATCGTTCGATGTGGAAAGCCATGATCGCCCAAGTGTGTAATGTGCAAAGCACATGAAGAAGAAGAAGAATATGCAAGACAAATTTTTCACTGTATCTCAATATGGATGAGAATAATAAAATTATTTCCAATAGCTTTCTGTCATCCACAGGCTTGCATTAGCAGAAGGCAGAAAATAAGTGAGATTTGAAAAGTTGATAGGCTTACCCGAGTCCAATCACTTGTCCTATGAATTTACCAAAGGCAACGAACATCGCACGAGTCAGGGACACCAGGCCTCGCAGTTCTTTTGGTGCACTTTCCCCGAGATACATACTGTGAACGTTGAGGCCAATACCTTCAAACAGACATGAAGACATGAACTGACAAAAGACGGCCCTTGCTGCACTGTCAATTTTACAAAGCATTCAAATGCAATCGTCGTGTGAGTATTGCCCACCCTCTTCTTGTCCCACTTACTCATTCCAATTCAGTCTTGAAATACAGTGATCACCAGTAACACGTCACACTGAGTGTCTAAGACTTACACACACAAACACCACAATGTAGGGATCTATCCAACAACAGCCTCAATAAGAAGGGGGCAAAAGAAAGAAAACTATCGGCCAGTTAGTCTGACCTCAGAGGCTGGGAAAATGTTGGAGTCATTGTTAAGGATATGGTTTTGGGGTACTTGGAGGCATGTGATAAAATAGGACATAGTTAGCATGGTTTCCTCAAGGGAAAATCTTGCATGACAGATCTGTTGGAATTCTTTGAAGAAATAACAAGCAGGGTAGACGAAGGAGAATTGATTAATGTTGTGTACTTGGATTTTCAGAAGGCCTTTGACAAGGTGCAACACATGAGGCTGGTTAACAAGCTTCGAGCCCATGATATTGCAAGAAAGAATCTAGCATGGATAAAGCAGTGGCTGATTGGCAAGAGGCAAAGAGTGGGAATAAAGGGAGCATTTTCTGGTTGACTGTCAGTAACTGGTGGTGTTCCACAGGGGATCTGTGTTGGGAGCAATTTTTTTACATTAGATGTCAATGATTTGGATATGGAATTGATGGCTTTGTTGCAAAGTTTGGAGACGATATGAAGATAGGTGGAGTGGCAGGTAATTTTGAGGAAGTAGAGAGGTTACAGAATGACAGACAGATAAGGAGAATGGGTAAAGAAGTGACAGATGGAATACAGTGTGGGGAAGTGTATGGTCATGCGCTTTGGTAGAAGAAATGAAAGGGTTGTCTATTTTCTAAATGGATGGAAAATACAAAAATCTGAGATGCAAAGGGTTTTGGACGTCCTTGTGCAGGATTCCCTAAAGGTTAATTTGCAGGTTGAATCTGTGGTGAGGATGGCAAATGTGATGTTATCATTCATTACAAGAGGACTAGAATATAAAAGCAAGGATATAATGTTGAGACTTTACAAAGCACTGGTGAGACCTCACTTGGAATATTCTGAGCAGTTTTGGCCCCTTCTCTGAGAAAGGATGAGCTGAAACTGGAGAGGGCTGAAAGGAGGTTTGTGAAAATAATTCCAGGATTCAACGGCTTGTCACTTGAACAGTGTTTGATGGTTCTGGGCCTGTTTTCACTTGAATTCAGAAGAATAAGGGGTGACCTATTGAATGGTGAAAGGCCTTGATGGAGTCAATGTGGAGAGGATGCTTCCTGCGGTGGGGAAGTCTAAGACCAGAGGACCAGCTTCAGAAGAGAGGGCGTCCTTTTTAGAATGGACATGAGGAGGAATTTCTTTAGCCAAAGATTAGATTAGATTCAACTTTATTGTCATTGTGCCGAGTACAGATACAAAGCCAATGAAATGCATTTAGCATTTAGTGGTGAACCTGTGGAACTTGTTGCCACCGGCAGCTGTGGAGCCCAAGTCTTTATGCCTATTTAAGGCAGAGGTTGATAGATTCCTGATTGTTCAGGGCACGAAGGGACAGGGGAAGAAGGCAGGAGATTGGAGCTGAGAGGAAAAGTGGATCAGCCATAATGAAATGGCAGAGCAGACTCGATGGGCCAAATGGCCCAATTCTGCTCCTATATCTCATAGTCTTATGATCTTATAATTCACCCAGTATTACAGGCAATAATAAACTCCTGAATTTATCAGCAACAATTACTTACATTACATGCAATAATAAAACCTCTAACATTACAGACACTAGCAACACACCCAATATTATTTCCATCCAACATTATGTCCATCAATAATCCAGCAAATCATACAGCCATCAGTACACACCCAATATTATAAACACTCCAGAACACACCCAACATTAACACCACGAGAAACCCAGATAGCATTACTGCCATCAGCAATACAAATTACGTTCATCCATATTTTCAATGATTTCAGGTTACCTGGCCCTATCGTCTTATTTTTACTATAGATGTCCATTCCTTATACACCTCCATCCCCACCAGGAAGGCCTCAAAGCTCTCTGTTTTTTTCTGGTCACCAGACCCAACCAGTTCCCCTCCACCACCACTCTCTTCAGCCTCGTGGAACTTGTCCTCACGCTCAATAATTTCTCCTTTGGCTCCTCCTACTCGCATGGGTCCCAGCTATGCCTGCCTGTTTGTCGGCTACGTGGAACAGTCTATGTTCCAAGTCTGCACTGGTGTCCATCCTGCGCATTTCCTACACCCATGCTGAAATTGTCAACTTCATCCACTTTGCCTCCAACTTCCACCCTGCCCTCAAATTTACCTGGTCCATTTCTGATACCTCCCTCCCCATTCTTGATCTCACTGTCTCTATTTCCAGACACAGCTTCTCCACTAATGTCTATTATAAACCCACAGACTCTCACAGCTACCTGGACTATACCTCTTCCCAACCTGTTACTTGTAAAAACGCCATCCCCATCTCGCAGTTCCTCTGTCTCCACTGCATCTGCTCTCAGGGTGAGGCTTTTCATTCTGGAATGAAGGTGATGTCCTCCTCTTTCAAAGAAAGCGGCTTCCCTTCCTCCACCATCAACGCTGCCCTCAACCGCATTTCTTCCATTCCACGTGTGTCTGCTCTTACCCCATCCTCCCACCACCCTACTAGGGTTAGGGTTCCTCTTGTCCTCACCACCACCCCACCAGCCTCCACATCCAGCACATAATTCTTCGAAACTTCTGCCATTTCCAATGGGAGCCCACCACCAAGCACATCTTCCCCACACTCCTCACTTTCTGCTTTCCGCAGGATCGCTCCCTAAGCAACTCCCTTGTCCATTGTCCTTCCCTATGGACTCGGACCCCAAGATCTCACTGATCCTCCACAGTGCCAAGAGTCTTACCATTAATGTTATATTCTGTCTTCATATTTGACCTACCAAAATGAACCACCTCACACTTATCTGGGTTGAACTCCATCTGCCACTTCTCAGTTCAGTTCTGCATCCTATCAATGTCCCGCTGTAACCTCTGACAACCGTCCAGACTATCCACAACACCTCTAACCTTTGTGTCATCAGCAAATTTACTAACCCACCCTTCTACTTCTTCATCCAGTGCATGCAACTGGAGGAGGTAGCAGAGGTACAAAATGAATAGTTTGCTTCAGTATTCACCAGTGGCAATCATAGGGATGAGTTACAGCAGACTGAAATGCTTAACTCTATAGATATTAAGAAAGAGGAGGTGCTGGAGCCTTTGAAAGGTACTGAGTTATACAAATTGCCAGGACTGGATGAGATATATATACCCCAGGCTATTGTGGGAAGCGAGGAATCACAAAGAGGAGGGGTCCCAGAACAGATCCCTGTAGAACACCAGTGGTCACCGACCTCCATGCAGACTACGAACCATCCACAACCACCCTTTGCCTTCTGTGGGCAAGCCAATTCTGGATCCATAAAGCAATGTCTCCTTGGATCAAATGCCTCATTACTTCCTGACGGAGCCTTGCATGGGTAATCTTATCAAATGCCTTACCAAAATCCATATACACTACATCCACTGCTCTACCTTCATCAATGTGTTTTGCTACATCCTCAAAGAATTCAATCACATTTGTAAGGCATGATCTGCCCTTGACAAAGCCATGCTGACTATCCCTAATCAGACTACGTCTCTCCAAATGCTCATAAATCCCGCCTCTCAGGATCTACTCCAACAACTTGCCCACCACTGAAGTAAGACTCATTGTCTAAAATTTCTTGGGTTATCTTGTTCCCAAGGGAACAACCTTCCAATCCTCTGACACTTCTCTTGTCCCTTTTGATCATCGCCAGAGGCTCAGCAATCTCCTCCATCACTTCCCACAGTAGCCTGGGGTATATCTCGCCAGTCCTGGCAATTTTGTATAACTTAATACCTTTCAAAGGCTCTAGCGCATCCTCTTTCTTAATGTCTATAGACTTAAGCATTTCAGTCCACTGTAACTCATCCCTATGGTTGCCACTGAATACTGAAGCAAACTATTCATCATATACCTCTGCTACCTCCTTCAGCTCCATGCACATGACCCCTTCTGGCTCTCCTAATTTCATTCTTAAGCTCTAGCCTTATAATCTTTTAGATCTCTATCATGACCTAGTTTATTGAACCTTTCATAAGCTTTTCTTTTCTTCTCGACTAGATTTACAACAGCCTTTGTACACCACGGTTCCTGTACCCTACCATCCTTTCCATGCCTTATTGAACTCCACGCAAATATCCTCTGAACATCTGCCACATTTCTTCCATGCATTTCTGAGAACATCTGTTCCCAATTTATGCTTCCATGCCTGATAGCTTCATATTTCCCCTTACTCCAATTAAACGCTTTCCTAACTTGTCTGTTCCTATCCCTCTCCAATGCTATGGTAAAGGAGATAGAATTGTGATCACTATCTCCAAAATGCTCTCCCACTGCGTGATCTGACACCTGACCAGATTCATTTCCCAATACCATATCAAGTACAGCCTCTCCTCTTGTAAGCTTATCTAAATATTGTGTCAAGAAACCTTCCTGAACACACCTAACAAACTCCACCCCATCTAAACCCATCACTCTAGGGAGATGCCAATCAATATTTGGGAAATTAAAATCTCCCACAACAACCCTGGTTATCACTCATCTTCAGAATCTGTCTCCCTATCTGCTCCTCAATGTCCCTGTTACTTTTGGGTCGCCTATAAAAAAAACACCCAGTAGAGTTATTGACTCCTTCCTGTTTCTAACTTCCACCTACAGAAACTCAGTAGAAATCTCTCCATGACTTCCTCCTTTTCTGCAACCGTGAAATTATCTCTGATCAACATTGCAATGCCCCCACCTCTTTTGCCTCCCTCCCTGTCCTTTCTGAAACATCTAAATCAGGAGTAGGCAACCTACTGCCTGCGGGCCAGATCCAGCCCGCGAAGGTATTTTGACCAGCCCGCGAGCAATTTTCCCTTATTCTGAGTGTTTCACGCGACCACACTGATGGACATGCATGGCATCTTGGTTCCCTTTTGTTCCAAACCAAAAACTAGTATATACGACTGACAGGAAGGCAGATTACCTTATTAATATGTATTAGATACTCTCCGTGCACATGCAGGTTTTCAGATGGGATCGTTCAAATTTGTAAACAGAAACAGCATCACTGTGTTTTAACAAGAAATCCACACTAAATATCCAGATATTTACATGTGCTACAATACTTGTTGAATAACTCGCGTTTCAAAATAAAATCAAAGGAAAAAATTCCAATGACAATGAATGCAAAACGCAGGAAGGTAGACGCTGAGTGCCGAAAAAGCAGTGAAAATGAAGGAAATACCCGTGCCAGCTACGAAGTCTCAAAATGTATTGCAGAAAAGATGAAGCCTTTTACAAATGGAGAATTTGTCAAAGAATGTTCACTGGCAGTGGTGGATATTGTTTGTCCTGAAAAGAAATCTTTATTTGCATCTAACAGCCTGCCAGCAAGAACGATCACACGGCGAGTTGAAGAAATGTCAGCAGATGTTAAAAGTTGTTTAAGGGATGCCTGCAACGAATTGTGCTTGTCAAGAGTACAGTCTTGAGAGACACTGCTCAACTTGCAGTGTTAGTGCAAGGAGTGACCTCAACTTTTCAAATTTTTGAACAGTTTATTCAATTAATTCCTACGAAGGACACGGTGACTGGAGCAGACATTTTTGAAGCTTTGCTGAAAATGATGTCGGAAATGAAACTTAATGTGTCAAAGGTAATTGGCATCACAACTGATGGGGCACCAGCAATGGTGGGACAGAAAAACTAAACTGAGTTCTTTGATTACTAATTGGCATCCTTCCTTAAGCACAAATGATTTTCTAGAATGTGTTATTCATTAATTTGAGGCAAAACATAACTATATGTATTTAAATGGATAATTCCCATATTTCAAGTTTTTATGGCATTTATCTGGCCCACCATCCGCTCATTAATACGCAACCTGGCCACAGAGCCAAAAAGGTTGCCGACCCCGATCAAAAGCCTGGCACTCTAAGTAACCATTCCTGCCCCTGAGCCATCCAAGTCTCTGTAATGGCCACAACATCATAGCTCCAAGTACTGATCCACGCTCTAAGTTCACCCGCCTTGCTTATGCTACTCCTTGCATTAAAATAGACACATCTCAAACCATCTGGCTGAGTACTTCTTTGCTCTATCATCTGCCTATCCTTCCTCATAAACAAGCCGTCACTACTTGTGTGCCAACTGACAAATCTTCTGCTTCTTCACTTCGGTTCCCACCCCTTGCAAATCTAGTTTAAACCCTCCCCAATAGCGTTAGCAAACCTCCCTCCTAGGATATTGGTTTCTCTCCAGTTCGGGTGCAACCCGTCCCACTTGTACAGGTCTCCTCTTCCCCAGAAAAGGTTCCAGTGATCCAAGATCTTGAAAGCCTGCCCCATACACCATCTCCTCAGTCACTCATTCATCTGTGCTATCTTCCTGTTCTGACCTTCCCTAGCTCGTGGCAGCAGGAGTAATCCGGAGATGACCATCTTGGAGGTTCTGCTCTTCAGCCTCCTTCCTAACTCGCTAAACTTACTGCCCCTCTCCTGCCTATGTTATTGGTACCAACATGTAGCACGACCTCTGGCTGTTCACCCTCCCTTTCAACAATATTCTGCAACCGCTCAGAGACATCTTGGACCCTAGTACCCGGGAGGCAACACACTATCTTGGTGTCTCTTTTGCTGCAGCAGAATCTTCTAGCTGTCCCCCAACTATTGGGTCCCCTATGACTATTGCTCCGCCTGACTTCACCTGACTTCTGAGGC
Source organism: Mobula birostris (assembly GCF_030028105.1). NCBI lineage: Eukaryota > Metazoa > Chordata > Chondrichthyes > Myliobatiformes > Myliobatidae > Mobula > Mobula birostris. The sequence continues at coordinate 61,145,237 of NC_092394.1, forward strand.
TCAGAGCCAACCACAGCGCTATTGTTCTGCCTACTGCTGCTTTGCCCAGATAGGTCATCCCCCACAGCAGTATCCAAAGGGGTCACCTGTTGTTGAGGGGAATGGTCACAGGGGGACCCTGTACGGACTTCCTTCTCCCTTTACTTCTCTTGATGTTCACCAGCTGTTCCCGAATTCTGCACTTTGGGTGTAACCACCTGCTCAAAAGTCTTATCTATCAATTGCTCTGCCTCCCGGGTGATCCCAAGTTCAGCCAGCTCCAGCTCCTTAATGTGGTCTTTCATGAGCTGGAGTTGGCTGCACTTACTTGCAGGTGTAGTCATCAGGGAGACTATCAGGTTCCATGAATTCCCACATCCTACATGAGGAGTATTCCACTGCCATCCTGCCTGCACTGTACTATGGGCAACCAAGACCAAATCCTCTAACCTGTGTCTTTGGCCTCAGCCTCTTCTCATTAAGGCCTCTTGAGTCAAAGCCTGATGCTCCTACTCTCACCGCTGGCCTGCTCCCAACAATGGCCTCGCTTGCTCCTTCTGTACTTCTATTTAATTCACAGGGCTCTGCTCCCGATGCTGACTGGACCTCCGGAATGTCAGAAAACCCATGAGACTCTTCTTTTATACTAGCTTCGCTGACCTGCCAGTAAACTCTTCAAACTGCTCTACTCAGACCTCTGGAATATTGGTGAGACCCCAAGTGGATTGGGAGACTGCTTCACAGACACCTACGCTCTGTCCACCAGAGAAAGCAGGATCTCCCAATGGCCACCCATTTTAATTCCACTTCCCATTCTGATATGTCCATCCACGGCCTCCTCCACTGTCGTGATGAGGCCACACTTAGGTGGGAGGAACAACACCTTATATTCCATTTGGGTAGCCTCCAACCCGATGGCATGAACATCGACTTCTCAAACTTCTGGTAATGCCCCTCCCCCACCTCTCATTCACCATGTCCATCCCTTCTTCCTCTCTCACCTTATGTCCTTGCCCACTCATCACCTCCCTCTGATGCTTCATGCTTTCTTTCTTCCGTGGCCTTCTATCTCTTTCACCTATCACCTTCCCAGCTCTTTACTTCATCCCTCCCCCTTCAGGCTTCACCCATCACCTGGTGCTTCCCTCTCCCCTCCCCAACATTTTAAACCTACTCCTCAGATTTTTTTCTCCAGTCCTGTTGAGGGGTTTTGGCCCAAACCGTCAACTGTACTCTTTTCCATAGCCGCTGCCTGGCCTGCTGAATTCCTCCAGCACTTTGTGTATGTTGCTTGGATTTCCAGCATCTGCAGGTTTTCATCCATACTACTCCACAAACAGTAAATGCATCAATAACTTTCAGAAGAATGTTGTCTTCAGGAATACACCCAACATTAAAACCACCTTTATCATATCCAGCATTATAGCTGTTTGATATCACAACCTCATTTTTACACTCAACAACACACCCAGTGCAAACTCACTGGATACAACATCAGAAATAAAAAAAAACTCGATACCTAACTGACAGAAACACCATCAGCGACACATCCAAAATCATAGGCAGAAGGATTACATCAAATGTTTGCAGGCATCTGTAGCAAGCCTAGAGTTGCAGTAATCAGTAATAGATAGATCGTTAGTTATCCTGGACATTACCTCCCAGAATTGCTATCATTGAAAACACATCCAGCAATATATCCATCAATATCCTACACATCAGATCAACTCTGTAAAACTTAGAACATTATAGCCATAAGTAACCCAGTTGATATTCCAGGGATAAGTAACACACCGAACATCACAAACGGCCGTAACACAGTGATCAAGTCAAGTCGCTTTTTATTGTCATTTCGACCATAAACTGCAGGTACAGTACACAGTAAAACGAAACAACGTTCCTCCAAGACCCTGGTGCTACATGAAACAACACAAAACTACACTAGACTACAGACCTACACAGGAGTACATAAAGTGCACAAAACAGTGCAGGGCAGTACAATAAACAATAAACAAGACAATAGACACAGTAGAGGACAAATTACAGTATAATAATAAATGATGTAGATGTCAGTCCAGGCTCTGGGTATTGAGGAATCTGGTGACTTGGGAGAAGAAACTGTTACATAATCTGGTCGTGAGAGCCCGAATACTTCAGTGCATTTTGCCAGATGGCAGGAGGGAGAAGAGTTTGTATGAGGGGTGCGTGGAGTCCTTCATAATGCTGTTTGCTTTACGGGTGCAGCGTGTGGCGTAAATGTCTCTAATGGCGGGACGAGAGACCCCAATGATCTTCTCAGCTGACCTCACTATCCGCTGCAGGGTCTTGCGATCGGAGATCAATAACCTACCCAGTATTATATCCATTAGGTCCACGCCCGGCATTATAGCTAACCGGGACCGGCCGAACATTGTCACCTGGAATAACCAATACCGCATTGTAGCCTTCGGTAACCTATGCAGCGTTGGCTTCATAGTAACACACTCAACGTTACTGACATCAGAAATACGACGTACATCATTATAGCAATGTTTGATATTGCTATCATTGGTAACACAAGCCACATTACAGTCAATAAAACCCACACACCATTCAGCCCTCAGTAATATTTATGTAACCCAAGGATAATTAAACCCAAAGTTGTAATGTTAGAAAGTTCTACCTGTGGAGGGATGAAAACGAGGTTTACCAATTTTAAAAAAAGAGAATTTGAAAAAACCGCTATGCGAGGGAGGGAGGGGCGGGCAGGACATAGGACGAATAAGGAAAGAAACGCAGCAACGATTAGAAGCTGAAGACATGCACTGTTAAAAGTGGAATTAGAAGTGAGTATCTTTACCCTACTAACTTGAGACCCTCAGGGTGAAATCCCTAGAGGAAAGACAATAGCGATAAAAGATTTATTGAAGCTACGGCTACAACACGCAGCAGCTTTAACGAGACAATAGCAGCAGAGACCAGTGTCCAAAATCCCTACCGTGTAGTCGGGAATTAGTTCTGCAAAATCATACCAAGGCATTTGTAAATGATAAACTATTTCATCCAACGGAACCAAGACCCAAGATGGCGACCCGGCGTGGGAACGAAAAATGTGTAATGACGCAGAGGATTTAATACGGTTGGATAAGTTTATTTTCATTCGAAGAATCTGAATTTGATTTTCTGCAAGAAATCATTATTTTTGTAAAGACTTTGATAAGTTACTGAATGAGATTTACTTTATTTAAGAGTTGGAGAATTGTCGTGAAGGGAGTTAACTGTGCATATATAATTTTTGAACTTGAATTTCAACTTGTAGATAGACTGCCTGGAACTGAAACTGAAGTTAACTATAGTACTTGAGAATAGGAATTATAGCTGGTTTTCTAACTAACTAGGCATAAGTAAAAAGGGATGTTTAGTTTGTAAACTTTTAAATAGGGAATAACACTAGATCTAATTAGTTAGGGAAATTGGAGGTTATTCTAATGAATATCGCTGATTCTAACTAAAAGGAATCTGTTGTGGTTTGATATCTAAGATTTGAAACTTAAACAGAATGTTTGAATTTTGAATTGTTCTTGCTCATGTATTGTTTTTTTCTTATAAACAAAACTTATTTCCAGAAGTGTGTGGTTTCTATTCACTGCCTCCTTCCGATACCCAAAAACTCTGATGCCCTGTTAGCACCTGGTGTAACTTGATTTTCTCTAAAGAGTGCGACGACTGGTCACACACCACAAGACTGGTGCTACACAGGTGTTACGCTTACAAAATGCAACCATCAGTTGCACACTCAGCAATGCAGCAATTAGGGATACTTGTAGCAAAAATACACATCTCCATAAAGGCAACATTAATATGTCTCAAATAAAACTCGCGGCAATAAATTGAATGGTTGGGCCTAACACACGCGGCGGTTAGGGACAGAGTTGATTTAGTGCTTCGGCACCATGGACAGTTAAGTATGAATCAGCATTCACTGGACAACAAAGATTTTGCTTCATAAATACATTTGGGTGTATCTTATGGATTTTGAGCTGCTGATCATGAAAGTCATATTAAAATTTCCCTATCACGCACCATTTTTAAAAAAAAACCGCCGATATTATTTCCATTCATAATTCAAGTGCATTAAAAGGATGCCCACAATGTAAGCTGAAAGGTTTTCTATCTTGTCCAGGCATGCTTAGGCAGTATGGATGCTGGATGGCTGGACAGGTTTTAGAAAAGCTATATAACCATCAACTCGCATAGCATATTGTGTGTACTAATTATAAGAAAGTAATTGTATTTTCAGAAGTATTTGCGATAGCAAAATGTCTCACCAATGTTGCAACAGATGTGATACTTTCTTTTATATTTATGGCAAGAATGCCCTTAAATCTCAAAGACAGAGCATGACTCCGCTTATTAAGAAAGCTGATGAGCTCTACGTCGAGTGTAAAATTGGTGACCGAAACAAAGCCTGGGCTCCTCACATTTGTTGCGCAACATGCACTGTTGATCTTAGAGCTTGGCTTAGAGGTATTTGGAAGTCAAATCCGTTTCCTGTCCCGATGATATGGCGAGAGCAGAAGGATCATGTGACAGACTGCTCCTCCTATCTGACCAGTGTGTCTCGTTTCTCTGCAAAAGCAAGAAATACATTGAATACCCCAATCTCCCTTCAGTCATGCTGTTTGACGACCGTCTTCCAGTACTGAAGCCAACAGGGACATGGAGTCTAGAGGAGGCAGAGGAAGATGATATGATGTACGAGCCAGGAATGGAAAACGACAGTAATACAGATACAGACTTTGAACCCTTTATGTCGAACAAGCCTCATCTTATAAGTCAATTTGAATTAAATGACCTGGTTAGAGACTTGGGTTCGTCAAAGGCAAAAGCAGAATTACCAGGTTCAAGATGGCAAGGATGGAATCTGCTGTCACCAGGCACAAAGTTTTCTATGAAGGATTTCAATATTTGGGACAGATTTTGCCCAGAATAACTGATGCCAAGATTAAGGAAGTTACTTTTTGTTGGTCCACAGATCATCAATGACTGGCAATTTGAAGAACTTCTAGTGGGAATGGAGAAAATCACATGGAAGTCCTTCAAGGATGTTGTTGAATTTTTTCTTGGCACCTACAGAGCACCAAGCTACATGCAACTGGTTGACAACATGCTTCAAACATACAAAACCATGAAGTGACTCAGTACAAAACCAATACTGCATGTGACTAAAGATTCATTTTGTGCGTTCCCATTTATATTTCTTCCTGCAAATCTTGGCACGGCACTGTCAGTGACGAGTGTGGTGAAAGCTTTCACCAGGACATTGCAGTCATGAAGAAACAGTATCAGGCCAACGGGAATCCATCGATGCTGGCTGATTATTGTTGTGGACACTTAAGTGAGAAGCCTCAGGCACTGAGTACAAATGAAAATAATCAACAAAACATTTTAGCTTAGTTGAACTACTGCAAAGCATCAGCACCATTATGCAATTAAACACATTTAATTCAATAAAAGTTAATTTTTTGTTTCTCCAAATTCCGACGTGGTACAAATAGTCTGAAACTATATTTGTGTTCAGCTTCAAGTGACCTATCATAACCAACAAAAAAAATCTGAAGAAGCAACACTTTAAAAAAAATCTGTCCAGTGTGATGGATGGTCCAGGATCCTGGGGTCCTTATCAATAGGACACTCAAAGATGCTGCACAGGTTGACAGTGTTGTTAAGGTGTATGGTGGGTTGGCATTGATGGGATTGAGTTCAAGAGCCATGAGGTAATGTTAGAGCTAAGTAAGGCCCTGGTCAGAACCCATCTGGAGTACTGTGTTCAGTTCTGGTCACCTCACTACAGGAAGGATGTGGATACTATAGAGAGAGTGCAGAGGAGATTTACAAGGAGATTGCCTGGATTGGAGGGTGTACCTTATGAGAATAGGTTGAGTGAACTTGGATCGATGGACGATGAGGGGTGACATGATAGAGGTGTATAAAATGATGATGGGCATTGATTATGTGGATAGCCAGAGGCTTTTTCCCAGGGCTGAAATGGCTAGCTTGAGGGGGCATAGTTTTAAGGTGCTTGGAAATAGGTACTGAGGGGATATCAGGGGTAAGTTTTTCACAAAACTTACAGGGGTGAGTGCATGGAATACACTGCCGGCAGCAGAAGTGAAGCAGATTCAATAGGGTCTCTTAAGAGCCTCTGAGATATGTAGATGGAGTTTAGAAAAACAGAGGGCTATGCGCTAGGGAAACTCTAGGCAGTTGCTAGAGTAGGTTACATGGTCAGCACAATATTGTGGGCCAAAGGGCCTATAATGTGCTGTAGATTTCTATGTTCTATATTCTAAGTTTCCCAAAAGCTCATCTCCTCATTGGTCAGACATCATAATCTGAGTTCGGAGACTAGCCCCATTATATGACGAGAGAGGGGTTTGCCCAGTGGATTGGAGGAGGATACTGGTGGGATGACAGCAGAGCAGAGATGGCTGAAGTTTCTGGGAATAGTTCACAAGGCGCAGGACAAATATGTCCCACAAAGGAAGAAGTTCTCAAATGGCAGGGATAAGCAACTGTGGCTAACAAGGGAAGTTAAGGACTGCATAGAAGCCAAGGAAGGGGTATATAAGGTAGCAAAGTGAGTGGGAAGTTGGGTGATTGGGGAGCATTTAAAATCCAACAAAGGGCAACTAAGAAAAGGCATAAGAAGGGAAAAGATGAAATATGAGGGCAGACTAGCCAATAATATAAAGCAGGATACCAACATTTTTTTCAGTTATATAAAGAGTAAAAGGGAGCTGAGAGTTGATACTGGACAACTGGAAAATGATGCTGGTGAGGTAATAATGGGGGGCAAAGAAATGGCAGATGAACTTAATGGGTACTTTGCATCTGTCTTCACTGTGGAAGACACTAATAAAGACACTGTGGAGGCAGGTGTGAGTGCCATTTCTGTTACAGAGGAAAAAGTGCTAGGCAAACTTAAGGTGGATAAGTCACTTGGACCAGATGGACGACATCCCAGAGCCCTGAGGGAGGGTGCTGAAGAGATAATGAATGCATTGGTCATGATCTTTCAAGAATCACTTGATTCTAGTATGGTCCCAGAAGACTGGAAGATTGCAAACGTCACTCCACTCTTTAAGAATGGAGGAAGGCAAAAGACAGAAAATTATAGGCAAGTCAGCCTAACCTTAGCGGTTGGGAAAGTGTTGGAGTCTATTACTAAGGACTTGGAGATTAATGATAAAATAAATCAAAGTCAACATGGTTTCTGTAAAGGGAAATCTTGCCCAGCAAATCTGTTACAGTTCTTCAAGGAAGTAACAAGCAGGGTGGACAAAGGAGAGGCAGTGGATGTCATTTACTTGGATTTTCAGAAGGCATTTGATAAAATCATATGGCATTACAGAAAGATACTGGTGTGAATAGCGGAATGGCTGACAGGCAGGATGCAGTGAGTGGGAATAAAAGGGGCCTTTTCTGGTTGGCTGCCAGTGACTAGTGGTGTTCCTCAGGGGTCAGTATTGGGACCGCTGCTTTTCACAGTGTTTGTCAATGATTTAGACAATGGAATTGATGGCTTTGTGCAAAGTTTGCAGATGATACGAAGATAGGAGGAGGGGTAGGTAGTGCAAAGGAAGCAATGTGATTGCAGCAGGCCTTAGGCAAATTGGAAGAATGGGCAAAAAAGGGGCGGATGGAATACAGTCATAGGAAAAGTATAATAATGCATTTCGGTAAAAGGAAAATTCAAACATCAGAGGTGCCGAGGGACTTAGGAGTTCTTGGGCAAGACTCCCAGAAGGTTAGTTTACAGGTTGAGTCTGTGGTAAAGAAGGTAAGTGCAGTGCTTGCATTTATTTTAAGGGGAATAGAACATAAAAGCAAGGAGATAATGCTGAGCTTTTATAAGACACTAGTCAGGCCACACTTGGAGTATTGTCAACAGTTTTGAGCCCTATATCTCAGAAAGGATGTGTTGTCATTGGAGAGCCCAGAGGAGATTCACGAGGATGATTCTGGGAATGAAAGGGAAGGCTTGGGCCTGTACTCACTGGAATGTAGAAGAATGGCAGCCGGGGGGAGGTGTGGTGTGGATTTCATTGAAACCTATTGAGTGTTGAAAGGACTAGATAGGATGGATGTGGAGAGGATGTTTCCTATGGTGGGGATATTCAGAACTAGAGGGTGTAGCCTCAAAATTGAGGACTGCCCCTTTACAGCAGAGGTAAGAAGGGAATTTTTTAGCCAGAGAGTAGTGAATCTGTGGAATGCTCTGCCACAGACTGCGGTGGAGGCCATGTCCGTGTGTATATCTAAGGCAGAAATTGGTCGTTTCCTGATTGGCCAGGGCATCAAAGGATATGGCAAGAAGACAGGTGTATGGGGTTGAGTGGGATCCAGGATCAGCCGTGATGGAATGGTGGAGCAGACTCGATGGGCTGAATAGCCTAATTCTGCTCCTATGTCTTATGGTCTTATAATTTACTCCAAACAAGACTCTTAGCTGTCGAGCGTCATTGCATTCAGCTCCTAGTACAGTAATTACCCGGGTTGAATGGACCACCGTAATTCAAAGTGATCGCCTAGTCCCCCATTGTTAGACCCAGCAGCACGTAAGGTGCTAATTGAAGTCATGGCTAATAAATCCTGAAACACAACCAATGCAGAAGGACGCAAGTTGGTGTAAGTACCTGCATTAATGCCGTACAGAAGTCGGCCCACCAGAATCATCTCAAACGACTGCACCCTTTTGCTGAACATCATGATTATCGCAGCTGTAATGGCCACAATGTTGTTGAACAGTAAAGCATTCTTCCTGGAACATAGACACAATGGCTTCATTAAATGGGGTAAAGTCACGTATTCCTCTGCCCTTTACTTACATGGATGGCGTGTCTGCTGGTAACCACTGGGGGGAAAGCAGTTAGCTTAAAGATCACTCATGTCATAGCCGCATCTCGAAAGGTAAAATACCCAATCCGTCCAGATGTGCTGGCCATTGGGTTCCTTGCCTTCCTCTCTAGACAACCCCCCCCCCCCACCCCACACACACACACACACACACACAGAGTCTCTCTCACTCATACACACACTGAGCAAGTTCCCGTGCCAGCCTGCATCCCTGCGGGTGCCGCTCGGATGGCATTAGACAGAAAGACAGCGAAAGGACCGGTACTCGCCAGCCAGTCCTTACCTCCCGTATTTCACCGAGAGGTGACCGGCGCTTAAGGCTCCAAGCAGTCCTCCAATTGGATACACCGAAACAATGACGCACCAGAGCAGTTTCACTGTCGTCCCGTCCACGGAATTCCCAAAGCGTTGGACCCACGTCTCAGCAATGAATTCCTTAATGAACTGCATTACAATTGTGTTTAAATAAAACACGTTAGCAATCCGAATTCTGGGTGTAAAATAGCAGAAAGACAGATGGGCATTTCTAAAGCGCCTTTCACAACTCTCCCAATCCCTTCTGGTGTTTAGCGGCTGGGGACCTGGGATTGATTAATTGATGTATGTCTCCATCTATCTATGTGTTTATTTGTGGGGTTGCGAGGCTTCCCAGTAAAATTAGCATTTATTTCTAAGCAGGAAGTCCCCGTCGTGAGAGGTGCTGTGGGCTATGTATTCAAGATGTTCACAGCTGGCACAGATTGAGCAGGGGAAAAACTGCTGGAGAAACTCAGCAGCAGGGCGATATCTGTGGAGACAGAGGGATAGTCGACGTTTCAGTTCGAAAGTATGTAGGTATAAGAGTGGAGACAGAGTCATAGAGCACCACAGCACAGAAACAGATTCTTTGTCCCACCTAGTCCGTGTGGAACTGTTGTTCTGCCTAGTTCCATCGACCCGCTGAACCATTGCCCCCCATACCTCTCCCAAACATGTAATTATCTAAACTTCTCTAAAGTCTTGAAACCGAACCCACATTCACCACTTCCGCTGACACACTCTCACTACCCTCTGAGTGAAGGTTTCCCCTCGGATCGCCCTTAAATATTTACCTTTCACCCTTAACCCGTGACTTCCAGTTCTAGTCTCACCCATCCTCAGCGGGAAAAGCTTGCTTATAATTGTGTGTACCTCTCGCAATCTCCCCTCGTTCTCCTACGCTGCAGGGAATAAAATCCTACCGTATTCAGCTTTTCCCTTTCACTCAAGTCTTCAAGTCCCGGCTACTTCCTTGTAAATTTTCTTTGCACTGTTTCAATCTAGGTCTCTGCATTCCCAGACTCCTCGGTGTCCAAGCTTGATTTGTTCTCCTACCTCACACTCCTCTCCATTAAATTCCATCTGCACAACATTAGCGACCCTTCCTTCCTCGGGCAACTTAATCGTGGCCAAGGGCATTTTAAATACCTCTTCTTGGACCCCTGCAATTTCTGCACTATGGCGAGCAAGATAAGGTGATCAGTATAAAGAAATGAAATATTGTGTGTGTGTGTGTTCGTTCGTGTTCAGGCTCCTGTACCCCCTTTCTGATCCCAGATCAATGTAAATATTGTTATAATCTAACCACTATTGCGGTGCACTCGCGGCTGTACTGTACAAACGTAAAACTCGTTGCAGAACAAGCACTTGGTTGATGGACCGAATGCACTCATATCTTCCACCTGTATGATTCTATCTCAACTAAATCTTCAGCGTGAGGGGAATTTCACCTAGCCTGGTTTTCTCCTAGACCCCGCGTCTAGGACTAGCCTTTTCAAACCCCTAACTTGGTAAAATGCTTCCTATTTTTGTCCTTACCGTTGAAGGCGCGTTGATGGAAGACATGTTGAATCCGTACTGGAAGCCGCCTCCAATGCCGGTGACCAGGATCAGCGGGAGGAGCATCCGACCTCGAAGCTGCGAGGTGAACAGAGGGGTGAGACCCGGGACGTAGGCTAAACTCTTCACACTCGTCAGGTCCTGCCAAACAGCAGAAAGAGCAGCCAGGGCATCTTAGCACAGGCAACTGGGAAGTTATTTACTTCGGACTTAGAAAAGATGGAATGTTTCTAAACGGCGAGTAACAGGGATGGCTGGAGGCTCGGAGAGGTTTAAGGGCTGATGTCAGAGATCAGCTAACTCCGATGAACGGGTACAAACGGTTTCCTATGTTCTAAACAAACTTCAACCCATTAGAACCCTGGCCTTAGAGCGACGCAGCGGATGAAATGTATTGTTATTCAGAGAAATGCCTTCCGTTCTAGCCATCACTGACTCATGGGAGAGTCCACATTCCCGGGAAAGGTACCAGGCGTACGAGTCTACGGTGTAATCAGTATTACTTTAGAATTATCGATCATTAACAGTAACAATGAAGCTAGGATTATATTCTTCTGAATGTGAATTGTCTGGCGATCGAAGTAAACGGCGCTCTGATTTGAGGATTTCTGAGGATAAAACTGAATCTGACTACTGGAAAACGAGTGTCCATTTCCCCCAACAACGGGCTGGAGAAACGAGTGTCCATTTCACCCAACAACGGGCTGGAGAAACAAGTGTCCATTTCCCCCAACAACGGGCTGGAGAAACAAGTGTCCATTTCCCCCAGCAACGGGCTGGAGAAACGGGTGTCCATTTCCCCCAACAACGGGCTGGAGAAACGGGTGTCCATTTCCCCCGACAACGGGCTGGAGAAACGGATGTCCATTTCCCCCGACAACGGGCTGGAGAAACGGGTGTCCATTTCACCCGACAACAGGCTGGAGAAACGAGTGTCCATTTCCCCCGACGACGGGCTGGAGAAACGGGTGTCCATTTCACCCGACAACGGGCTGGAGAAACGGGTGTCCATTTCCCCCGACAACGGGCTGGAGAAACGAGTGTCCATTTCCCCCGACAACGGGCTGGAGAAACGGGTGTCCATTTCCCCCGACAACGGGCTGGAGAAACGGGTGTCCATTTCCCCCGACAACGGGCTGGAGAAACGGGTGTCCATTTCCCCCGACAACGGGCTGGAGAAACGGGTGTCCATTTCCCCCGACAACGGGCTGGAGAAACGGGTGTCCATTTCCCCCGACAACGGGCTGGAGAAACGGGTGTCCATTTCCCCCAACAACGGGCTGGAGAAACGGGTGTCCATTTCCCCCAACAACGGGCTGGAGAAACGGGTGTCCATTTCCCCCTACAACGGGCTGGAGAAACGGATGTCCATTTCCCCCAACAACGGGCTGGAGAAACGGGTGTCCATTTCACTCAACAACGGGCTGGAGAAACGGGTGTCCATTTCCCCCAACAACGGGATGGAGAAACGAGTGTCCATTTCAAACGGGATGGAGAAACGGGTGTCCATTTCCCCCAACAACGGGCTGGAGAAACGGGTGTCCATTTCACCCAACAATGGGCTGGAGAAACGGGTGTCCATTTCCCGTAACAACGGGCTGGAGAAACGGGTGTCCATTTCACCCAACAACGGGCTGGAGAAACGAGTGTCCATTTCACCCAATAACGGGCTGGAGAAACGGGTGTCCATTTCAAACGGGATGGAGAAACGAGTGTCCATTTCCCGTAACAACGGGCTGGAGAAACGGGTGTCCATTTCACGCAACAACGGGCTAGAGAAACGGGTGTCCGTTTCACCCAACGGGCTGGAGAAACGAGTGTCCATTTCCCGTAACAACGGGCTGGAGAAACGGGTGTCCGTTTCCAGGGTAGATGCTGAAATGCAGCGTAATGCACTTAGGGAGGTTAAATTCTGGTAGGGCGAGGCAGAGCATACAGAGTAAATGACAGAGACCTGAGAAGAGATGATTGCGGAGAGATGTGGTAGCAACAGAGAGGATGCCGGAGAGAATTGCAGGGATGCCTGTTGAATGGCGTACTGTGATTAGAGGGGAGATTGAATATGTTCTCTCTGGAATGTAAAGAGCTGAGGGCGACTTTTTAGAGGTTTATCAAGGCACGGATAGGCAAGATGGCCATAGTCTTTTTTCCAGGGTTCGGAACTCTAGGGCGAGGGTACAGGCTTAAGGTGAGAGGGAATAAACTTAGAGGAGACCTGAGGGGTAACTTTTTTTTAAACAGAGGGTGGTATCTGGAATAAGCTGCCAGAGGAAGTGAGGAGGCGGATATAATTACAGTGGTTAAAAAGCGTTTGGACAGTTTCTTGGAGAGTACAGGGACTTGGAGTAGACCACTGCCGCACGGACGAAATGCGCCGACAAGGCCCGTTTTCTGCGATATGCGACTGACTTTCTCTACTGATAATACGTATTTCGTATTATGTAATAGGTAATTAAACTAGGGTTAGGGTTAGACCAGTGAGTCTTACTTCAGTGGTGGGCAAGCTGTTGAAGTTGGGGGCTCAGGGCTGTGTAGTAAGTCCCCTCCTTTAACTCTGTATGATGTTCGTCCGTCGTTGACGTCGATGAGGACCTCGACACCATTATGATGGTGTTGAGACTAGCGCATGATTTGGATTTAAGTGAGGGAGAGTTGCGCAGCGTCAGCCTCACTCTCTCTTCCCAATTCCCATCTGGATCCAGTGGCAAGACAGAGTCTAGACGGCTGGAGATGGGACTAGGCGCAGTGGATGACCAGGGCGTCTTCTGTGTCTTGTCCTGCTCTACACGTTCCACGACGCTTGCAGAGACCGCCGCCTTGACCGTTGGACCTTCCATTGGTCTCGTCCGTTCAATCTGCCGGAGTCTGTCTTCACATGCTGGGATAGACAACTCCCTATCTCACCGAGGGTTTGAGACCCGTCTGCTACCCTCACCTGGTTTAGCCGGCTTGTGGAAGCCGTTGCCCGGGGTGTGGCCGCTGTCGCATGCAAACAGCTACGGGGAGCCACAGGTGAGAGCTGAGTGCCAGGTGGGAACCGAAGGTGGACTAACTGCCTTTAAAAGGACGCGACACATTCCTCCAGCAGAGGTGCTACCCCTCCCTGACACCCCATACACACATGGGAACGAGTGCCAGATGCATTTTTTTTCCTCAGATGGCAATCACTTGCCTCATCAAAGAGTCCCAGGGTAGATGAGACAGTTAGAAACTAATGAAATTCACTCTGAACTCTCCCAACAAATACTCTCAGGTAGAGACAAACCAGATCCATTCCAATTTAAACTCCTCCTCGCATGTCTTCAGGAAACACAAATAGGAAGAGTTAGTTTCCTCTGGAGATACAGGAAGACCGCAGATGGTGCAATCCGGAGCAACAAACAATCTGTCGGAGAAACTCAGGGGGCGGAGCAGTGTCTGTGGAGGGAAAGGAATTGTCGACGTTTCGGGTCGAGACTCTTCATAAGAGTTTCCTTTCGAATGGCCATCCGAAACTTGCGGGGAAGTAACACTGCATTGCTCCGGTATTGCCTGAAGCTCCCTCTATCCTCTCTTATTAAACTCTGTCAGGGCAGGTACAGGTACAACGCAGGTTAGAGTTAACAGACACAGGAGAAAAAGCCCCAAACCCTTCAAACATTCTCCGAGTCACTAATGAGCTACATTACTTAGGAAAGAAGTCACATTTGTGTCCAGCACTCGCCCCAAGATCAGAACGAATCCCTTTCCGTGCCAGAATAACGTCTGTTTCCTCGGTAGTTTTTCTGGGGAGTGGGCGGTGGGGGGATTCCACTTTCATGCTAGCCACACACTATCCATCAGTCTATCCACATACTATCCATCAGTCTAGCCAACAGACTGAAGGGTTGGAGAAGCGGTAACAACAAGAACGAATCCACGGAGAGTACATACCAGTTTCTTTAGCATGGCGCCCTTCGGATGCCCCCAGTGAGTCTCCTTAATTCCGCCGGATTTGTCTGACCAGCAGGGAGCTGGGCTTTTAAGGACCAAAAGTAACATGAAGTAATCAACCACTGTTGTTTTTTAACCCGAGCCTAATTCATTAACAACCCTTTGCCCGCAGTAAAATCCCAGAGATGTACTTTCACGGCCTGTTAACTTCGATTACGTTTCCAGCTGATTCTCTGCGTCATGACAATGGGGTGAAATCAAACGTTGCACCCGAGTTGTTTGCCAACAAAGTTTCCTCGCAGTAAACTTGCCCTAAGACCCGTCGTCCTGAAGGAGGTCTTCGCGCCAGGCTTCGCTTGAAGTGCAGCCAATGTCCTCCCTCCCTGATTACCGCAGGCTTCCTTTTCTGTAACTATTCGTAACCCCGAAATGCGGCAGCGAACCGGTTCCAACACGGCAGAAGATGCCTCGCAGCAGCCGGCAGATGCTGCCGGTCTCCTAAAGTAGGGCGTCCGTAACCCGCGGATGATCTGTACTGGTTTCTCTCGTGGCGTTCCGCGGATGCACCGGCCTCTACCGGCGGTATCTTCTCAGAACATCTCAATCACTTCACAGCCAATTCAACAAACAAAGGCAAATGATTTGCTCGGGATGTCCTGTAAAGGAGAGGATAGTGGCCGTGCAAAGCTAGTTCATAAACAGTTCCCTCTACGGTTTTGGTGTTGTGTGTTGTGTGAGGATAATGATTACCTATTGGAACTCAGATTTGCGCACCCTCGCGCCGCCCCAACAATCGCTCTGGTTGACTAATGTCACATCTCTCTGAATGTCACTGCCAGAGCTCGCTTCTCTCTTACCTCACCGGGTTCAGTTTACCCTCTTCATAAATACAATAGATCTGCAGATGCTGGTTATCCAGAGCAAGGAATAAAACGCTGGAGGAGCTCGGCAGGTTAGGCAGCATCTACAGAAGGAAATAAACAGTTGACGTTCCAGGCCGAGACCCTTCGTCAGGAACCCTTACTAGGATTTTCAGCATCTGCAGAATCTCTAGTGACTCTATTATTGCTGTAATGTCTTCTACCCCAATGACAGGATGCAAGACAAGATTTTCTCCGTATCTTGGTATCTGCGGCAATAGTAAACCAAACCAAATCCAATTCAAATTTTATCCATTTTCACTAATAGTGGTTTTCTGTAATTCACGCACTCAGTTCGTCCATTTGATACACGTTTACATTCTAAACAGCATCTGGACACACCTCACTCTCACCCACTCTCTGTTACCCTTACCGATTCCCCTCTCCCTCTCTACTTTCCCTCTCTCTAATGCTTTCCCGTTCCTCTCCCACCCCACCCACCTCCAGCCTCTCCCATTGATCACTCTCTTGAAATCCTTCCCTCTCTCCCATCTTCTCCGGCGAAGCGGGAATTCCAGCCGTCGAGGCCTAGGCTGGGAAGGAATGAGAGACTTTGGGCCCGGTATAGCCAGAAGTGACCACACAAAGGGGGATTGGAGTACTCGGGGAAGAGTCCCGATCAGGACCGGTACCGGCCATCGTCTGTCCTTCCTGGTTAGGACTAGGTTGTCTGTTGGTCCGGATTGGCGTGGACAGGGGAAGCGGTCGGGAATATTTTACAGATGAGAACCCTGCAGGAAGGGTGCGCGATGGAAGGGAGGTGGGAAATTCCAAGAAATTTCTCCAACAGTCAGGCTCCTTGCTGGGAAATCAGGGTGAAGGAGACAGGATCGGAAGTAGCTGATAACATGTTAGAGTGGTCTACAAACAGTGACTTGCACTTATCCTGCGCCACAGCGCCGCAGCCGTTTCATCGTTCCGAAGACCTGAGTTGGATTCTGACCTCGGCTGCTGCGGAATCTGCACGTTTTCCCAGTTTCTCCCGGGTGCTCCAGTTTTCCCCAAAATCCCATAGACGTGAGGGGAAGAATCTGGGGAAGGATGATAAGAATGGGGAGGGATGTAGTTCGTGTCATTGAACGCGACCTCAAAGGGGCGAAGGACCTGTTCTTGGGGATGCAAAAAGGCTATCATTCAGTGGCGAACATCCTGAAATGTGCTTCCAAATATAATGGAGGCAAAAAGATGGTTAATTTTTCGTAAAGACAAAGTGAGCTGTTTTAGTGAGCTGTGTTGGGAGACAGGATGGCTCTTACACCATCCTTCCAAGACAGAGAGGTACTTAGTCCAATAGCTTCTCACTTTGAACCAACAATGAAGAAGGGACACCAGTGGCTTTACTTTGTTAGAAGTTCCAGGAGATATGGTATGTCATCAACTTTTCTTCAAAATTTCTATAGATGTGCAATGGAGAATATTCTGACTGGTTGCTTCACTGGCTGATATGGAGCCTCCAATGTGCAGGTTACAGGAGGCTGCAGTAGCATTGTAAACTCAGCCAGCTCCATCATGGGAACAACCCTCCCCACCATCAATGACATCTTCCACTGGTGGTGCCTCAGAAAGATGGCATCCATCACTAAGGACCCTGAACATCTGGAACACATCTTCTTCTCATTACTACAATTGGGAAGGCTGTACAGGAGTCTGAAGACCCACACTCAATATCTCAGGAACAGTTTGTTCCCTTCTACCATCAGACTTCTCAGTGACCCATGAACCCATGAACACTACCTCATTTTCCCCTTTGCACTATCTATCTGTCTGTCTATGTCTGTCTTTCTATCTATCTATATGTCTGACTGTCTATCTATCTATATGTCTGTCTAGATGTCTGTCTGCCTATGTATCCATCTATCTGTCTATTTATCTGTCTGTCGATATGTCTATCTGTCTTCTTACATGTCTATTTATCTGTCTATAAGTCTATCTGTCTCTCTATATGTCTGTCTAGCTGTCTGTCAGTCTATATGTCTATCTATCCATCTGTCTGCCTATATGTCTGGATGTTTATCTGTCTGTCTTTATGACTGACTGTCTTCTATATGTCAGTCTGTCTGACTGTATGTCTGTCTGTCTAAGGTACCCCATGCAAGGCTTATTGAGAAAGTAAGGAGGCATGGGATCCAAGGGGACATTGTTTTGTGGATCCAGAACTGGCTTGCCCACAGAAGGCAAAGAGTGGTTATAGACAGGTCATATTCTGCATGGAGGCCGGTCACCAGTGGTGTACCTCAGGGATCTGTTCTGGGACCCTTACTCTTTGTGATTTTTATAAATGACCTGGATGAGGAAGTGGAGGGTTGGGTTAGTAAATTTGCTGATGACACAAAGGTTGGAGGTGTTGTGGATAGCGTGGAGGGCTGTCAGAGGTTACAGCAGGACATCGATAGGATGTAAAACTAGGCTGAGAAGTGGCAGATAGAGTTCAGCCCAGATAAGTGTAAAGTGGTTCTTTTTGGTAGGTCAAATATGATGGCAGAATATAGTATTAATGGTAAGACTCTTGGCAGTGTGGAGGATCAGAGGGATCTTGGGGTCTGAGTCCATAGGATGCTCAAAGCAGCTGCGCAGGTTGACTCTGCGGTTAAGAAGGTATATGGTGTATTGGCCTTCATCAATCATGGAACTGAGTTTAAGAGCCGAGAGGTAATGTTGCAGCTATATAGGACCCTGGTCAGACCCCACTTGGAGTACTGTGCTCAATTCTGGTTGCCTCACTACAGGAAGGATGTGGAAACCATAGAAAAGGTGCCGAGGAGATTTACAAGGATGTTTCCTGGATTGGGGAGCATGCCT
The DNA here is from genome assembly GCF_030028105.1 of Mobula birostris. NCBI lineage: Eukaryota > Metazoa > Chordata > Chondrichthyes > Myliobatiformes > Myliobatidae > Mobula > Mobula birostris. The sequence goes on from NC_092394.1 coordinate 61,163,602, forward strand.
TATAGGTTGAGTGAACTCGGCCTTTTTTCCTTGGAGCAACAGAGGATGAGAGGTGACCTGATAGGGGTGTATAAGATGATGAGAGGCATTGATCATATGGATTGTCAGAGGCTTTTTCCCAGGGCTGAAATGGCTGCCACAAGAGGACACAGGTTTAAGGTGCTGGGGAGTAAGTACAGAGGAGATGTCAGGGGTAAGTTGTTTTTTTTTAAAAAAAACACAGGGAGTGGTGAGTGTGTGGAATGGGCTGCCGGCAATAGTGTTGGAGGCGGATACAATAGGGTCTTTTAAGAGACTTTTGAATAGGTACATGGAGCTTAGGAAAATAGAGGGCTATGTAATTTCAAAGGTAGGGACATGTTCAGTACAGATTTGCAGGCCGAAGGGCCTGTATTGTGCTATAGTTTTTCTATGTTTCTATATCTGCCTGTCTCTCTATATGTCAGTCTGTCTGCCTATATGTCTGTGTCACTGTTTATTTGTCTATATGTCTGTTTGTCTATTGTTGTCTGTATATATGTATGTCTGTCTATATATCTATCTGTCTATGTCTGTCTATCTTCCTGTCCATTTGTCTATCTATATGTCTGTATTTTCTGTCTATATGTCTGTCTATCTATCTGACTACATCTGTCTGTGGGTCTGTCTATATTGACATTACAATATATTTCGTGTCTTGTACTGTACTGCACATTTTACAATTTATACCAGTGATAATAAATCCATTTCTGATTCTGAAGGGACCTTCGACAGTTTAACATTCTGGACACTTCACAAGTTTGGCAGCAACAAATGCATGGTCAGTTCTCCAAAAGTGGGCTTGAATTTGAAAGCTGTGGGCTCAGAATGATGGGGATGGTTACCTCTACTGAAGGGAGAAGGAATGTTGCCCACTTCGTAACCATTCCTCTGTCTGTCACTCAGTAATCAGCTTTGTGTCACAAGGGGTGCTGGGAACAGACCCAAATGCAAGACACAGACACTGAAGTACAAGGAACAGGACTTAACTAGAGTAGGGATGTGACAGGATTCAGACTAGGAGCAGGTACAAGAATGCAGAGTTGGGCTTGGGAAAGCAGGACCAGGACTAGGAGCCATGGACTAGGAGCCAAGGCTTGGATTCCAAGCCCGAGACTGGACAAGAACCCAGAACCTGGGCCTGGCCTCAGGCTCAGACCCCAGAACCAGGCAAGGACATGACATGGCTTGAGGCTTGGGTTCTCGGAGCTTGGCTGCGGGATGGTCGAGGCTTGGGTTCTCGGAGCTCAGAGACAGACTGGGAGCTAAACATCAACACAGAGCCAGGACTCATCTTTAAAAGGACACTAACATGAGACAGGACAGAACACAGACATAGAGCTGGGACTTAGATCCTAAGACAAGCCGGGACTCAACTTCTCCACACCAAGGTGGGACAGGTCCATCTGTTGGGTAACAGCAGGATGGCCAGACTTACCCAACAGAGGCAAAGACAAGACATGTCCCCCCCACAGGGCAACAGCAAGACAGTCTGACTCAACCCACAGAGGCAAGGACAAGACATGACCCCCCAGAGGGCAACAGCAAGACAGCCTGGCTTACTCCACAAAGGCAACAACAAGAAGAGACAAACACCAAAGAACAACAGACAGTTCCATCTCTGCTCCAGGGTAGCTCCAAGCCTCAGTTCAGCCAGCAACCTCAGCTGACTACAGAAACAGCCAGATCTCTACCTAGCTCAGGGTGGCTAGCAGCTACTCAGCTGGCCCAGGAAACAGCTGGATCCATACCACAAAGACCACCCCAACAAGTGGCAACAAGGCTCCATGAAGCAGTGGTCCTCCAACCAGGCCTAGAGATCACAAATGGTTCCATCAGCAGGTTGCTCCAAGGGGGACTGACAAGACAAACCAGCTACCCACACTCAATCCCAAGACTACTTATATTGCAAGCCCTAAATTGGGAATCAGGTGCCTTTGATTTAGTCAAACAAGGGACAGCTGGAAGACCTGGAGTCCTGAGTCCATGGACCGGACCGTGAACCGGAATGCAGACTTTACAGACTGAACCATGACAGTTTGTCAGTGATTGGGTTGACAGCTATCTATCTGTAATTTGTTTTTCCCTGACCACATGATCACTGTCAAAAATTTTGGAACATCTTCCTTTATTTCTTCATCTACCAGGTGACGAGTTGCTATACATTACTTTATTGCATGGGCTAATGAACATCTAACTGTAAATGTTTTCATGATTATTTCATCTGAATTGTGAACTAATGAATATGAGAAGAATATTCTGGACTCTGCATTTGAAGTTCGTTACCTTGCTAATTCATGACGTAGCAAATGGAACCCGAGCAAATCTGAGCATTAATGTTAATTAGCTAACCATGTGGAATTGAGACTATGAGAATGACGATCAAAATAAAGGAGATGATTAAATATTGGGCAGAAACATTCACTTTAGTAAAGAAACAGCCACTTGCATTAGTGCTGATACAATTTCCCACTAGTTTCCATGAAGGTCAAATGACATATTAGCCATTTTATGCAAATGAATTGAGGTTTAAAAGTAAATTGGTAGATAAGTTTATTATTGTCATATGTACCAAGGTGGTGAAATTAAAGGTGGCATGCCATCCATATGGATTATTTCAACACTACAGTGCACTGAGGTAGAACAAGGCAAACAGTAACAGTGTGGAATCATGTGAGAGTGCAGTGCAGGGACACAACAGGTGCAAGGCTATGGTGAGGGGCCAAGAGACAATCTTATTGTACTAGGAAACCTTTCAATAGTCATAACAGCAGGATCTGAGCCTGGTGGTGTATGCTTTCAGTCTTTTGTAATAGAAGAGGGGAGAAAAGAAAATGGGGTCGGTGGGGTGTTAGATTACGTTAGCTGCTTTACTGAGGTAGTGTGAAGTGTGGACAGGGTCAATGGAGGGGAGGCTGGTTTCTGAGATGTCCTGAGCTGTAAATTATTAAGTACAACTGTAGTTAGTGAGGGCTGTGGCCAGACCATATATGAGCAGTTCCTCACCATAGGAAGGATATTCTTACCTGAGACATGACCTCATTGATTTGATTCCCAGGTAGAGACAGTTACAAACACACATAACTATTAAAAGTACACTCTTTACTTTCCATTGGTTTCAGGCCTGATGAAGAGTCTCAGCCCAAAACATCAACTGTTTATTCCATAGGTGCTGCCTGACCTACTGAGGTCCTCCAGCATTCTGTGTGTCTCACATGGAAAGAAGTGGTTGTTTTTGTGGCTCGTCACCATACATCACTGTTCAACGTGTTTATAAACTGATTCACTCTTCCATCTCCAACTACAGCCACTCTCCTTCCCGTGCAACTGCTGGAGCTCTAGCATCTGCCTTTGTTACCTTCTGTCATACCACCTACATAACTAATCAGTAATTGGGATCCATACACGAGGGAACAGTGCTGTCAGAATGTTGGAAAGCGTGCAGGCGGGAGATATGCACTGTTCATTTAGTTCTGTAACTTTTGGTAAATTTCGCGTCTCGGACTGTCCTGCTGTAAAACAACAATTTTCACGACAAATGTTGGTGTTAATAAACCTGATTCAGATGTGCTTTTGATAGTGTCACTGTATGGGATGTGACTGTGGAATCATAAGACCATAAGACAAAGGAGCAGAAGTCGGCCATTCGGCCCATCGAGTCTGCTCCGCCATTTTATCATGAGCTGATCCATTCTCCTATTTAGTCCCACTCCTCCGCCTTCTCACCATAACCTTTGATGCCCTGGCTACTCAGATACCTATCAATCTCTGCCTTAAATACGCCCAATGACTTGGCCTCCACTGCTGCCTGTGGCAACAAATTCCATAGATTCACCACCCTCTGGCTAAAAAATTTCTTCACATTTCTGTTCTGAATGGGCGCCCTTCGATCCTTAAGTCATGCCCTCTCGTACTAGACTCCCCCATCATGGGAAACAACTTTGCCACATCCACTCTGTCCATGCCTTTCAACATTCGAAATGTTTCTATGAGGTCTCTCCTCATTCTTTGAAACTCCAAGGAATACAGTCCAAGAGCGGACAAAGGTTCCTCTTATGTTAACCCTCTCATTCCCGGAATCATTCTAGTGAATCTTTTCTGTACCCTCTCCAACGTCAGCACATCCTTTCTTAAATAAGGAGACCAAAACTGCCCACAGTACTCCAAGTGAGGTCTCACCAGCGCCTTATAGAGCCTCAACATCACATCCCTGCTCCTATATTCTATTCCTCTAGAAATGAATGCCAACATTGCATTCGCCTTCTTCACTACTGACTCAACCTGGAGGTTAACTTTAAGGGTATCCTGTACGAGGACCCCCAAGTCCCGTTGCATCTCAGAACTTTGAATTCTTTCCCCATTTAAATAATTGTCTGCCCATTTATTTTTTCTGCCAAAGTGCATAACCATACACTTTCCAACATTGTACTTCATTTGCCACTTCTCTGCCCATTCTTCCAATCTATCCAAGTCCCTCTGCAGACTTTCCGTTTCCTCAGCACTACCGGCCCCTCCACCTATCTTCGTATCATCAGCAAACTTAGCCACAAAGCCATCTATTCCATAATCCAAATCATTGATGTACAATGTAAAAAGAAGCGGCCCCAACACGGACCCCTGTGGAACACCACTGGTAACCGGCAGCCAACCAGAATAGGATCCCTTTATTCCCAGTCTCTGTTTCCTGCCAATCAGCCAATGCTCTATCCACGTATGTAACTTTCCCATAATTCCATGGGCTCTTATCTTGTTAAGCAGCCTCATGTGTTGCACCTTGTCAAAGGTCTTCTGAAAATCCAAATATACAACATCCACTGCATCTCCCTTGTCTAGCCTACTGGTAATTTCCTCAAAAAATTGTAATACGTTTGTCAGGCAGGATTTTCCTTTAAGGAATCCATGCTGAGTTCTGCCTATCTTGTCATATGCCTCCAGGTACTCTGTAACCTCATCCTTGACAATCGACTCCAACAACTTCCCAACCACCGATGTCAAGCTAACAGGTCTATAATTTCCTTTTTGCTTCCTTGCCCCCTTCTTAAATAGTGGAATGACATTTGCAATCTTCCAGTCCTCCGGAACCATGCCAGAATCTATCGACTTTTGAAAGATCATCGCTAATGCCTTCGCAATCTCCACAGCTACTTCCTTCAGAACACGCGGGTGCATTCCATCGGGTCCGGGAGATTTATCGACCTTTAGACTATTCGGCTTCCTGAGTACTTTCTCTGTCGTAATTGTGACTGCGCACACTTCTCTTCCCTGCCACCCTTGAGTGTCCGGTATACTGCTGATGTCTTCCTCAGTGAAGACTGATGCAAAACACTCGTTCAGTTCCTCTGTCATCTCCTTATCTCCCATTACAATTTCTCCAGCATCATTTTCTATCGGTCCTATATCTACTCTCACCTGTCTTTTACTCTTTATATACTTGAAAAAGCTTTTAGTATCCTCTTTGATATTATTTGCTAGCTTCCTTTCATAGTTAATCTTTTCCCTCTTAATGACCTTCTTTGTTTCCTCTTGTAAGGTTTTAAAAACTTCCCAATCCTCTGTCTTCCCACTAATTTTTGCTTCCTTGTATGCCCTCTCCTTTGCTTTAACTTTGGCTTTGACTTCTCTTGTCAACCACGGTTGCATCCTTTTTCAACTGGAAAATTTCTTCTTTTTTGGAATATACCTGTCTTGCACCTTCCTCACTTCTTGCATAAACTCCAGCCACTGCTGCTCTGCTATCTTTCCTGCCAGTGTCCCATTCCAGTCAATTTTGGCCAGTTCCTCTCTCATGCCACTGTAATTTCCTTTACTCCACTGAAATACCGACACATCAGATTTCCGCTTCTCTTTTTAAAATTTCACAGTGAACTCAATCATGTTATGATCACTGCCTCCTGAGGGTTCCTTCACCTCAATCTCTCTAATCACCTCCAGTTCATTGCACAATACCCAATCCAGTACAGCTGATCCCCTAGTGGGCTCAACAACAAGCTGTTCTAAAAAGCCATCTCGCAGACATTCTACAAATTCTCTCTCTTGAGATCTAGTGCCGACCTGATTTTCCCAATCCACTCACATGTTAAAATCCCCCACAATTATCATAACACTGCCCTTCTGACAAGCCTTTTCTATTTCCAGTTGTAATTTATAGTCCACATCCCTGCAACTGTTTGGAGGCCCATAAATAACTGTCATCAGGGTCCTTTTACCCCTGCTCAACCCATAAAGATTCTGCACCTTCCGATCCTATATCACCTCTTTCTAATGATTTAATATCATTTCTTACCAATAAAGCCACGCCTCCCCCTCTGCCTACCTTCCTATCCTTCCGATACACCGTGTATCCTTGGACGTTCAGCTCCCAGAGACATGCATCCTTTAGCCACGTCTCAGTGATGGCCACAATATCACACTTGCCAATCTGTAGCTGTACGACAAGATCATCCACCTTATTCCTTATGCTGCGTGCATTTAAGTGTAACACCTTAAGACCAGTATTTGATACTTTTCGCTTTGATTTCACTGCAACTTTATTGCACTGCAACTCATCCCAATGGCTACAAATTTGCCCCATCACCTGCCTGTCCTTCCTGACATCTTTACTGCTCACTATCTTAGATTTATTTCTGTTTTCCCCTTCCTCTGCTCTGTCATTCCGGTTCCCATCCCCCTGCCAAATTAGTTTAAACCCTCCCTAACAGCTCTATTAAACTTTCCCGTCAGGATATTGGTCCCCTTCAGGTTCAGGTGTAACTTGTCCTTTTTGAACAGGTCATACTTCCCCCAGAAGAGATCCCAATTATCCAAGAATCTGAAGCCCTGCCCCCTGCACCAGTCTCTCAGCCACGCATTCATCTGCCTGATCCGACTATTCTTGTCCTCGCTGGCACGTGGCACAGGTAGCAATCCCGAGATTACTACCCTGGAGGTCCTGCTTCTCAGCTTCCTTCCTAACTCCCAGAAATCTCTCTTCAGGACCTCCTCCCTTCTCCTATGTACGTCATTGGTACCAACATGTACCAAGGCAACTGGCTGCTCACCCTCCCCCTTCAGAATATTCTGGACCCGATCCGAGACATCCCGTACCCTGGCACCTGGGAGGCAACACACCATCCTGTGGATGCTCGTTGTTTATGTGAGACTGAGATTGATGGAGTTCAGTGCACTGAGGGAATTAAGGGATGTGGAATAGTAGAGCTCCGACCCCTATTGAAGCCACAATGTTTTCTATTCCTGGATACAGCACTCCTTCCAGGTGAAGCAGTGCTCCACTTATACTTCACTCAATCTGGTGCATTCAGTGCTCACCAGATCTTCAAATGCAGATTAGGATCATGGACCACCCAGGACACATCCTCTCAGTCTGCAAGGGAAGTTGCAGACTGTTAAATTCATTCTCCATCACATTTTCTTTCTGACTTGGACTTCTTACGTCCTCTAATGAAGCCGAGGAAGTGTGAAGAGCAACATCTCATCTTCAGCCTGAGCACATTAGAGCCCTTGGGATTCAACATTGAATTTAATACTTTCAGATAACCAGACTTCCCAATTTGGTATCCAGCATTACCTGCATTTAATTAATTTTCTTTCCTCTTCTGGTATTTCAGAATCCACTTACTTCCTCCTAGTTTTCCTTCACCAGCCTTACTCTCCTCTTTCAGTCAGCGCCAACCAGGTCTTCCCCCCTTCACACACACAATCCTTTTTATTTGCTCTGCTACACCACATCCTTTTCTGCAACTTTAATCCACTTTGCTTTCCACCTTTCACCAGTTCTGGTGAAAGGTGATTGACCAGAAATGTATTTTTTCTCTCTTCACAAATGTTGCCTGGCTTTCTGCTTTTATTAGAGAATATTCTCCTCATCTCCAGAACCAGATAGCCAGAACCTTGTTTTGAAACAATGTGCCATGGGTTCCAAGTTACCTTCAGTTTATTGAAAGTGTTCCTGTGTTCCCATCAGATCATTTTTTATTCTTCCAAACATTTGAGAATATAACTTCTGCCTAGAATAGACTTCTCATGTAGTGATTGGCTAATATTCTTTGTACTTCCTTAGAAGGCAAATAAATATATATTTCTCCTTAGAGAAAAGGAATAAAATTATACACATAACCCAAGCATGGTTTCACCAGATCCTATATAACTGGAGCAAGACTTCATTCTTACACCTTAACACCCTTCCAGTAGGTAAAATTTCCTCACTGCGTCCGCATTAACATTCTGCAATCTGAGTCAGCCATGTCATTCTAGCCAGTTCCTCACCTGCTTTTTCATTGATCAGAACATTTCAAAGTTGCCCAATCACTATATCTATTTGTACCCTCTCTGTATCCTAATAATGGCCACTTTCAAGGTCAGAGGAGAATGACTGGACTGGTTTAAAGTACAGTAACTTGAATAACCATGTGTAACAATAGTGTCAGAACGCACACATGTCAAACCTTGAAGTGGGTGGCCTACAGTAGCAGAAGACCATGAACACACACTCAGTGGCCACTTTATTAGGTACAAGAGACATCTAATAAATCTGAGTGTAGATTTTTATCCAAAGCAAACCTTATACACTTCAGTCTAATTCATCATCATATGTTCAGTCCTAAGTCATTGTTAATGATTACAAATACTTCGGTTTCAATCTTTGTGACACTCTATCAGTTACACCTAATCTGTTCATAGTACAAGTTACACACTCAAAAAACTCTAATACATCTGTTGAGTTCCTTTCATAAATCACCTGTTGAATCTGTCTAATTGTAATGATTCATCAGGGAAGGTAGCAGACACAAAACTGCACCTAAAACTTAGAGAAACTTCTAAGGATGCACAGTGGAGAGTACCCTCTACCACACCCTCAACTTCTTATTACAAATCCAATTTGAGTTTGATTTATCAGCTGGTCTTATATACATGGGCTCAAACCTTTTGGATCAGCTTCTCATGTGGGACCTAGTCAAAGGCCTTACTGAAATCTAGGTAAACCACATCAACCACACTGCCCACCAGAATACACTTTGATGTTTCTTCTAAAAATTTAATCAAATTGGTCATAAGCACAAGAGATTCTGCAGATGTTGGAAATCCAGAGCAACACATACAAGGTGCTGGAGGAACACAGTATATCTGAGGAGGGAAATAAACAGCTGACATATTGGGCCAAGACCCTTCATCATAACTGGACAGGAACAGACCAGAAACCAAAATATGAAAGGGGGACCGGGATTGGAGGGTGTACAGATGGGCAAGTGATGGGTGAAAGCAGCTGAGAGAAGCAGAGGGTGGATATGGGTGGGCGGCAGAAGGGATGAAGTGAGAAGCTGGGAGGTGAGAGGTGGATAATGTAAAGGGCTGAAGAAGGAATCTGGTAGGGTAAGAGAGTGGACCATGGGAGACAGGAAAGGAGGGAGGGGACACTAGAGGGAGGTGATGGGCAGGTGAGAAGAGAAGTGGTAAAAGGGAGCCCAGAGTGGGGAATAGAAAAAGAGTGAAAGGGGAGGCGGGAGAAATTACCACAAGTTCGAGAAATCTATATTATGCCACGAATTCAATTCAATAGGGGTTAGCTTGTCTCTGTTCCTCTGTTCAACCAGCTCCTTTGTTTTTGCAACTTTGTGGAAGAGGTTGTTTTCTTGACACCACTGTTACGACTTCTCTGTAGCATGCCTCATTATTATTTGAGGTAAGGCCAATCAATGTAGTATCATCTGCAAATTTAATTAGCAGATTGGGGCTGTGGGTGGTGGCACAGTCATGGGTATACAGAGAGTAAAGGAGGGGGCTTAGGGCACAGCCCTGGGGGTGGGGGGGTGCTCCTGTATTGTGAGTCAGAGGGGCAGAGTTGAGGGAGCCCACTCTTACTACCTGCCGGCGATCTGGCAATAAGTCCAGGAACCAGCTGCACAAGGCAGGGCCAACACCGAGGTCTTTGAGCTTCTTTTCAAGCCTGGAGGGAGAACAGCATTCCCTCATAAGCATCCCTCCTCTCCATGTGTGTAAATCTGTGTGGATCTGTGGCTATTGCGTCATCTGTTGATCGGTTGTGTCGGTAGGTGTACTGTAGGGGGTCCAGTGTGGGTGGTAGCAAGCTGCAGATCTAGTCCTCGATCTGCATTTGCTTATTATTGAGGTGAGTGCCACAGGACGCCAGTCGTTCAGACATCTTACAATATAACCATATAACAATTACAGCCGGAAACAGGCCATCTCGGCCCTTCTAGTCCATGCCGAACTCTTACTATCACCCAGTTCCACCGACCTGCACTCAGTCCATAACCCTCCATTCCTTTCCTATCCATATAGCTGTCCAATTTAACTTTAAACAACAACATCGAACCTGCCTCAACCACTTCTGCTGGAAGCTCGTTCCACGCAGCTACCACTCTCTGAGTAAAGAAGTTCCCCCTCATGTTATCCCTAAACTTTTGCCCTTTAACTCTCAACTCATGTTCTCTTGTTTGAATCTCCCCCACTCTCAAAGGAAAAAGCCTATCCACGTCAACTCTATCAATCCCCCTCATAATTTAAAATACCTCAATCAAGTCCCCCCTCAACCTTCTACGTTCCAAAGAAAACCATAGAAACCATAGAAACTACAGCACAGGAACAGGCCTTTTGGCCCTTCTTGGCTGTGCCGAACCATTTTCTGCCTAGTCCCACTGACCTACACACGGACAATATCCCTCCATACACCTCCCATCCATGTATCTGTCCAATTTATCCTTAAATGTTAAAAAAGAACCCACATTTACCACCTCATGTGGCAGCTCATTCCACACTCCCACCACTCTCTGTGTGAAGAAGCCCCCCCTAATGTTCCCTTTAAACTTTTCCCCCCTCACCCTTAACCCATGTCCTCTGGGTTTTTTTTCCCCTTGCCTCAGTGGAAAAAGCCTGCTTGCATTCACTATACCTATCTATACCCATCATAATTTTATATACTTCTATCAAATCTCCCCTCATTCTTCTACGCTCCAGGGAATAAAGTCCTAACCTATTCAACCTTTCTCTGTAACTGAGTTTCTCAAGTCCTGGCAACATCCTTGTAAACCTTCTCTGCACTCTTTCAACCTTATTAATATCCTTCCTGTAATTTGGTGACCAAAACTGAACACGATACTCCAGATTCGGCCTCACCAATGCCTTATACAACCTCATCATAACATTCCAGCTCTTATACTCAATACTTTGATTAATAAAGGCCAATGTACCAAAAGCTCTCTCTACGACCCTGTCTACTTGTGACGCCACTTTTAGGGAATTTTGTATCTGTATTCCCAGATTCCTCTGTTCTACTGCACTCCTCAGTGCCTTACCATTAACCCTGTATGTTCTACCTTGGTTTGTCCTTCCAACGTGCAATACCTCACACTTGTCTGTATTAAACTCCATCTGCCATTTTTCAGCCCATTTTTCCAGCTGGTCCAAGTCCCTCTGCAGGCTCTGAAAACCTTCCTCACTGTCTACTACACCTCCAATCTTTGTATCATCAGCAAACTTGCTGATCCAATTTACCACATTATCATTCAGATCATTGATATAGATGACAAATAACAATGGACCCTGTGGCACATCACTAGCCACTAGTTCCAAAGAATAAAGACCCAACTTGTTCAACCTTTCTCTGTAACTTAGGTGATGAAACCCTGGTAACATTCTAGTAAATCTTCTCTGTACTGTCTCTATTTTGTTGACATCTTTCCTATAATTCGGTGACCAAAACTGTACACAATACTCCAAATTTGGCCTCACCAATGCCTTGTACAATTTCAACATTACATCCCAACTCCTATACTCAATGCTCTGATTAATAAAGGCCAGCAAACCAAAAGCTTTCTTCACCACCCTATCCACATGAGGTTCCACCTTCAGGGAACTATGCACCTTTATTCCTAGATCCCTCTGTTCTACTGCGTTCTTCAATGCCCTACCATTTACCATGTATGTCCTATTTTGATTAGTCCTACCAAAACGTAGCACCTCACATTTACCAGCATTAAACTCCATCTGCCATCTTTCAGCCCACTCTTCTAAGTGGCCTAAATCTCTCTGCATGCTTTGAAAACCTACTTCATTATCCAGAACTCCACCTATCTTAATATCATCTGCATACTTACTAATCCAATTTACCACCCCATCATCCAGATCATTAATGTATATGACAAACAACCATTGGACCCAGTACAGATCCCTGAGGCACACCGCTACACACCGTCCTCCAATCTGACAAACAGTTATCCACCACTACTCTCTGGCGTCTCCCATCCAGCCACTGCTGAATCCATTTTACTACTTCAATATTAATACCTAACGATTGAACCTTCCTAACTAACCTTCCATGTGGAACCTTGTCAAAGGTCTTACTAAAGTCCATATAGACAACATCCACCGCTTTACCCTCATCAACTTTCCAGTAACCTCTTCAAAAAATTCAATAAGATTTGTCAAACATGACCTTCCACACACAAATCTATGTTGACTGTTCCTAATCAGACCCTGTCTATCCAGATAATTATATATACCATCTCTAAGAATACTTTCCATCAATTTATCCACAACTGATGTCAGACTCACAGGCCGATAATAGCTAGGTTTGCTCTTAGAACCCTTTTTAAACAATGGAACAACATAAGCAATACACCAATCCTCTGGCACCATACCCGTTTCTAATGACATTTGAAATATTTCTGTCAGAGCCCCTGCTATTTCCATACTAACTTCCCTCAAGGTCCTAGGGAATATCCTGTCAGGACCCGGAGACTTATCCACTTTTATATTCCTTAAAAGCTCCAGTACTTCCTCTTCTTTAATCATCATAGTTTCTATAACTTCCCGACCTGTTTCCCTTATCTTACACAATTCAATATCCTTCTACTTAGTGAATACAGAAGAAAAGAAATTGTTCAGAATCTCCCCCATCTCATTTGGCTCCACACATATCCGTCCACTCTGATTCTCTAAGGAACCAATTTTATCCCTCACTATCCCTTTGCTATTAATATAACTGTAGAAACCCTTTGGATTTATTTTCACCTTACTTGCCAAAGCAACCTCATATCTTCTTTTAGCTTTTCTACTTTCTTTCTTAAGAATTTTTTTACATTCTTTATATTCCTCGAGCACCTCATTTACTCCATGCTGCCTATATTTATTGTAGATATCTCTCTTTTTCCGAACCATGTTTCCAATATCCCTTGAAAACCATGGCTTTCTCAAACTTTTAACCTTTCCTTTCAACTTAACAGGAACATAAAGATTCTGTACTCTCAAAATTTCACCTTTAAATGACCTCCATTACATCCCTCCCATAAAACAAATTGTCCCAATCCACTACTTCTAAATCCTTTCGCACTTCCTCAAAGTTAGCCTTCCTCCAATCAAAAATCTCAACCCTGGGTCCAGACCTATCCTTCTCCATAATTATATTGAAACTAACAGCATTGTGATCACTGGACCCGAAGTGCTCCCCAACACAAACCTCCATCACCTGACCTATCTCATTCCCTAACAGGAGATCCAACACTGCCCCTTCTCTAGTTGGTACCTCTATGTATTGCTGCAAAAAACTATCCTGCATACATTTGACAAACTCCAAACCATCCAGCCCTTTTACAACATGGGCTTCCCAGTCTATGTGTGGAAAATTAAAATCTCCCACAATCACAACCTTGTGCTTACTACAAATATCTGTTATCTCCTTACAAATTTGCTCCTCCAATTCTTGCTCCCCATTTGGTGGTCTATAATACACCCCCATAAGTGTTACTACACTTTTCCTGTTCCTCAATTCCACCCAAATAGCCTCCCTAGGTGAGCCTTGGTCTTTTTAGGTACAGGGACATTGGTGGATGTTTTGAAGCAGGAAAGCACTATACACTCGGAGAGGGAGAGATTATAAATGTCTGTAAACACACCTGCCAGATGTGCTGTGCACATCCTGAGTACTCGCCCTGGGGATGCCGTCCAGTCCTGCAGCCTAGCGACTGTCCACTCATTGGAAACACCTGCATACGTCAGCCTCAGAGATGACCAAGATGCAGAACACATCGGTGACTCTCCTTGGGGACTCAGTGTTGGTGACATCAAACCAAGCATAAAAAAGATATAGCTGATGAGCTATAGCAGAGAGGCAGCAATGTTGGAAACTCCACTGCATTTAGCTTTGAAGTCTGCGATGGTGTGCAGACCTTGCCATAAGCTGCGTGTGTTGTTGGTGGAGAGTTGTATCCAGATCATAAGGCTGGAGGCTACGCAGAGAGAAAATGAGGCGTTGCTCCTCCAACTAGAGCAGCCTCATTGTGGCAGTAGAAGAAACCATGGATTGATGTGTCAGAGTAGGAATGGAGAATAGAATTGAAATGGGTGGTCATAGGGAAAACCTGGTGGTCAGACAGGACCTCCCTCAAAAACACAGTGCTGGATATTTGTGATCAGTCCTCATGTTTCCAAGTGTAGTGTAATCCTGACCTTCAGAATTTTCTCTGAAAAGCTCCTTACTTTGTTATATTGATTTCCCAAATGTCAAGTGACTAACTTAATCCCATCCTGCTAAAGTACCTTTGCCAGAATTCTGCAATTGTTCACAATAATCTCCAGAAAGCTGCATTCCGAAAGTTAGAAGTAAACCTATATATTTGGTGTGATTAGATGCAAGGCACAGAAGATTGGGGAGAGAAAACCACACAGAGACCAAGATCAAACCATAGATCCACAATGGCGGCCGCTAATCGAGAAGTTTGTTTTTTAAGGAAGTTACTTTCCTGCCAGAATTGCCACTATAGCATTTTCTTTCTTAACGTTAAGTTCCAACTAGATTAGGCATTGACTGTTAAGTATTTGCATTATCAACACAGTGTTTAACCATTAGCTTTAATACCCATCAGCAGGAGCCTCCATCATATTATGGCTGGTCCTAATGAGGTTTGAAGATCAGTGTAATTCAATCATTAAGTAAACTCCCAGTGGATCACTGAGCAACTATCTAATTAGTTGTACAAAGTATGCAACCTCAACATGGATCACCTCAGCCCCACTGACCAAGCACTATATGGATCCCCATCAAAAAAAGGAAGACTAAGATGGAACTGATTAGGCTGGTGGGAGTCATAAAGCACTACAGCTTCCATTCAAGCAGTCTGTGCTGAACTGTTATTCTGCTTGGTCCCACTCACCCATCCATCTACTTGGTGAGTAGGGTAAAGGAAAACCCCAAGGCATTCTTCAATTATATGAAGAACAAAAGGATGACAGGAGTGAAGGTAGGACCGATTAGAGATAAAGGTGGGAAGATGTGCCTGGAGGCTGTGGAAGTGAGCGAGGTCCTCAATGAATATTTCTCTTCGGTATTCACCAATGAGAAGGAACTTGATGATGGTGAGGACAATATGAGCGAGGTTGATGTTCTGGAGCATGTTGATATTAAGGGAGAGGAGGTGTTGGAGTTGTTAAAATACATTAGGACAGATAAGTCCCCGGGGCCTGACGGAATATTCCCCAAGCTGCTCCACGAGGCGAGGGAAGAGATTGCTGAGCCTCTGGCTAGGATCTTCATGTCCTCGTTGTCCACGGGAATGGTACTGGAGGATTGGAGGGAGGCGAATGTTGTCCCCTTGTTCAAAAAAGGTAGTAGGGATAGTCCGGGTAATTATAGACCAGTGAGCCTTACGTCTGTGGTGGGAAAGCTGTTGGAAAAGATTCTTAGAGATAGGATCTATAGGCATTTAGAGAATCATGGTCTGATCAGGAACAGTCAGCATGGCTTTGTGAAGGGCAGATCGTGTCTAACAAGCCTGATAGAGTTCTTCGAGGAGGTGACAAGGGTTAGGGTAGTGCAGCGGATGTGATCTATGTGGATTTTAGTAAGGCATTTGACAAGGTTCCACACGGTAGGCTTATTCAGAAAGTTAGAAGGCATGGGATCCAGGGAAGTTTGGCCAGGTGGATTCAGAATTGGGTTGCCTGCAGAAGGCAGAGAGTCGTGGTGGAGGGAGTACATTCAGATTGGAGGATTGTGACTAGTGGTGTCCCACAAGGATCTGTTCTGGGACCTCTACTTTTCGTGATTTTTATTAACGACCTGGATGTGGGGGTAGAAGGCTGAGTTGGCAAGTTTGTAGACAACACAAAGGTTGGTGGTGTTGTAGATAGTGTAGAGGATTGTCGAAGATTGCAGAGAGACATTGATAGGATGCAGAAGTGGGCTGAGAAGTGGCAGATGAAGTTCAACCCGGAGAAGTGTGAGGTGGTACACTTTGGAAGGACAAACTCCAAGGCAGAGTACAAAGTAAGCGGCAGGATACTTGGTAGTGTGGAGGAGCAGAGGGATCTCGGGGTACATGTCCACAGATCCCTGAAAGTTGCCTCACAAGTGGATAGGGTAGTTAAGAAAGCATATGGGGTGTTAGCTTTCATAAGTCGAGGGATAGAGTTTAAGAGTCGCGATGTAATGATGCAGCTCTATAAAACTCTGGTTAGGCCACACTTGGAGTACTGTGTCCAGTTTTGGTCACCTCACTATAGGAAGGATGCGGAAGCATTGGAAAGTGTACAGAGGGGATTTACCAGGATGCTGCCTGGTTTAGAAAGTATGCATTATGATCAGAGATTAAGGGAGCTAGGGCTTTACTCTTTGGAGAGAAGGAGGATGAGAGGAGACATGATAGAGGTGTGCAAGATAATAAGAGGAATAGATAGAGTGGGTAGCCAGCGCCTCTTCCCCAGGGCACCACTGCTCAATACAAGAGGACATGGCTTTAAGGTAAGGGGTGGGAAGTTCAAGGGGGATATTAGAGCAAGGATTTTTACTCAGAGAGTGGTTGGTGCGTGGAATGCACTGCCTGAGTCAGTGGTGGAGGCAGATACACTGGTGAAGTTTAAGAGACTACTGGACAGGTATATGGAGGAATTTAAGGTGGGGGCTTATGTGGGAGGCAGGGTTTGAGGGTCGGCACAACATTGTGGGCCGAAGGGCCTTTATTGTGCTGTACTATTGTATGTTCTATGATCTAAAAGTTGAATCCACCACTTCAGCTGCCAGCTCATTCCCTACTCTCATCACCCTCTGAGTGATGAAGTTCTCTCTCAGGTCCCCCTTAAATATTTCACCTTTTGACCTTCACCTTTCGGAAGTGGAGAAGGTCACGCAATAACATTCACACTTGGGTTTTAAATAAACTGGTAAAACTTTAAGCAACGTCATAGAGAAATATTCCAGGCTGTTCCACGGAACCGTCATTAGCCAAGAGTTTACATTTCAGGTCACAGGAGCCACTGTTAGGAATCCTGGAGCTCAGGGCCAATGCAGCTAAAGGCAAGTCCTCCAGCAGAGTGTGGTGCATGTTTGTAGTGGAGAGTGAAGTGTGGAGAGGGGAAAGTGGAGAATGACTTCTGTCCCCGTGAGCACATACCTCACACCACCAACAAGCATCATTGCCCTCACCTGCCTAAGGGGAACTTCCTTCAAACAGCAAGATTATGGCTGTCAGTGCCGTGCATAATCATCCAGATCGTTGACGAGTTGTTATGATTAGACAGACTCACAGACTCAGCACTGCAGGCTCATTGAATCATTTGAGCCCAGGGTTTTGTTGCAGAGAAGCTTTGGAACTAAGGATGATTAAAAATGAGAGTGTGTATTTGCAGTTTGTCTTCTCTAGCACATTGACTGTTTGTCAGTCTTTGTTGTGGTGTGTAGTTTTTTATTGATTCTGTTGTAGTTTTTTAATCTTCTGTGAATGGCTGAAAGAAGATGAACCTCAGGGTAGAATATGGGCACATAGATGAACTTCTATGTGCCTAAGAATGGTCTGGTGACCTGCCTCAGTGACTGTTACCCAGTAGCACTTACATTCACTGCGATGATGAAACACATCAACTCCTGCCTGAGAGGCGATTTGGATCTGCTCCCATTTGCCTACTGGCACAACAGGTCCACAGCAGATGTCATCTCACTGGCTCTTCACTCAGCCAGGGAACAAATGGGCAGCAACAATGCATATCTGCAGGGGGATGGGAACCAGAGTGCCAGAGCTGACAGTGTGGTTGGGGTGAAAATAAATGATGTTAAAAGTTCAAGCAAATCCACTAATAGAAAGGTTGTGAGTGGTGGTAAAAATCTTCTGAGGTGTATATATTTCAATGCTAGGAGTACTGCGGGGAGGACGGATGAGTTGAGGGTGTGGATTGACACGTGGAATTGTGACGTTATAGCAATTAGTGAAACTTGGCTACAGGAGGGGCAGGACTGGCAGCTTAATATTCCAACGTTCCGATGTTTCAGATGTGATCGAGGCAGAGGAATGAAAGGTGGGGGAGTAGCATTGCTTGTCAGGGAAAATGTTACTGCAGTGCTCAGGCAGGACAGATTAGAGGGCTTGTCTACTGAGTCCTTATGGGTGGAGCTGAGAAACAGGAAAGGTATGGCCACATTAGTGGGATTGTATTACAGACCACCCAATAGTCAATGAGAATTGGAAGAGCAAATCTGCAGAGAGATAGCAGGCAACTGCAGGAAACATAAAGTTGTGGTGGTAGGGGATTTTAATTTTTCATATATTGATTGGGACTCCCATACTGTTAGGGGTCTGGATGGTTTAGAGTTTGTAAAATGTGTTCAGGAAAGTTTTCTAAATCAATATATAGAGGGACCAACTAGAGGGGATGCAATATTGGATCTCCTGTTAGGAAACGAGTTAGGACAAGTGACAGAAGTCTGTGTAGGGGAGCACTTTGGTTCCAGTGATCATAACACCATTAGTTTCAACTTGATCATGGACAAGGATAGAGCTGGTCCTAGGGTTAAGGTTCTTAACTGGAAGAAGGCCAAATTTGAAGAAATAAGAAAGGATCTAAAAAGCATGGATTGGAATAGGTTGTTCTCTGGCAAGGATGTGATCGGTAGGTGGGAAGCCTTCAAAGGAGAAATTCTGAGAGTGCAGAATTTGTATGTTCCAGTCAGGATTAAAGGCAAAGTGAATAGGAATAAGGAACCTTGGTTCTCAAGGGATATTGCAACTCTGATAAAGAAGAAGAGGGAGTTGTATGACATGTATAGGAAGCAGGGAGTAAATAAGGTGCTTGAGGAGTATAACAAGTGCGAGAAAGTACTTAAGAAAGAAATCAGGAGAGCTAAAAGAAGACATGAGGTTGCCTTGGCAGTCAAAGTGAAGGATAATCCAAAGAGCTTTTACAGGTATATTAAGAGCAAAAGGATTGTAACGGATAAAATTGGTCCTCTTGAAGATCAGAGTGGTCAGCTATGTGCGGAACCAAAGGAAATGCGGGAGATCTTAAATAGGTTTTTTGCATCTGTATTTACTAAGGAAACTGGCATGAAGTCTATGGAATTTAGGGAAACAAGTAGTGAGATCATGGAAACTGTACAGATCAAAAAGGAGGAGGTCCTTGCTGTCTTGAGGAAAATTAAAGTGGATAAATCCCCGGGACCTGACAGGGTGTTCCCTCGGACCTTGAAGGAGACTAGTGTTGAAATTGCAGGGGCCCTGGCAGAAATATTTAAAATGTCGCTGTCTACAAGTGAGGTGCTGGAGGATTGGAGAATGGCTCATGTTGTTCTGTTGTTTAAAAAAGGATCAAAAAATAATCTGGGAAATTATAGGCCAGTAAGTTTAACGTCGGTAGTAGGTAAGTTATTGGAGGGAGTACGAAGAGACAGAATCTACAAGCATTTGGATAGACAGGGACTTATTAGGGAGAGTCAACATGGCTTTGTGCATGGTAGGTCATGTTTGACCAATCTATTGGAGTTTTTTGAGGAGTTACCAGGAAAGTGGATGAAGGGAAGGCAGTGGATATTGTCTACATGGACTTCAGTAAGGCCTTTGACAAGGTCCCGCATGGGAGGTTAGTTAGGAAAATTCAGTCGCTAGGTATAGATGGAGAGGTGGTAAATTGGATTAGACATTTGGCTCAATGGAAGAAGCCAAAGAGTGGTAGTAGAGAATTGCTTCTCTGAGTGGAGACCTGTGACTAGTGGTGTGTCACAGGGATCAGTGCTGGGTCCATTGTTATTTGTCATCTATATCAATGATCTGGATGATAATGTGGTAAATTGGATCAGCACATTTGCTGATGATACAAAGATTGGAGGTGTAGTAGACAATGAGGAAGGTTTTCAGAGCCTGCAGAGGGACTTGGACCAGCTGGAAAAATGGGCTGAAAAATGGCAGATGGAGTTTAATACAGACAAGTGTGAGGTATTGCACGTTGGAAGGACAAACCAAGGTAGAACATATAGGGTTAATGGTAAGGCACTGAGGAGTGCAGTGGAACAGAGGGATCTGGGAATACAGATACAAAATTCCCTAAAAGTGGTGTCACAGGTAGATAGGGTCGTAAAGAGAGCTTTTGGTACATTGGCCTTTATTAATCAAAGTATTGAGTATAAGAGCTGGAATGTTATGATGAGGTTGTATAAGGCATTGGTGAGGCCGAATCTGGAGTATTGTGTTCAGTTTTGGTCACCAAATTACAGGAAGGATATAAATAAGGTTGAAAGAGTGCAGAGAAGGTTTACAAGGATGTTGCCGGGACTTGAGAAACTCAGTTACAGAGAAAGGTTGAATAGGTTAGGACTTTATTCCCGGAGCATAGAAGATTGAGGGGAGATTTGATAGAGGTATATAAAATTATGATGGGTATAGATAGAGTGAATGCAAGCAGGCTTTTTCCACTGAGGCAAGGGGAGAAAAAAACCGGAGGACATGGGTTAAGGGTGAGGGGGGAAAAGTTTAAAGGGAACATTAGAGGGGGCTTCTTCACACAGAGAGTGGTGGGAGTGTGGAATGAGCTGCCAGATGAGGTGGTAAATGCGGGTTCTTTTTTAACATTTAAGACTAAATTGGACAGATACATGGATGGGAGGTGTATGGAGGGATATGGTCCGTGTGCAGGTCAGTGGGACTAGGCAGAAAATGGTTCGGCACAGCCAAGAAGAGCCAAAAAGGCCTGTTTCTGTGCTGTAGTTTCTATGGTTCTATGGTTCTATGCTCTTTATTGACTATAGTTCAGCGTTCAATACCATCATTCCCTCAAAACTAATCAATAAGCTACTAGATCTTGGCCTCAATACTTCCTTGTGCAACTGGATCCTTGAAATCCTCAATTGCAGACCTTAGTCAGTTCAGCTTGGCAAAATTATCTCTTCCACAATCTCCATCAGCACAGGTGCACCACAAGGCGGTGTGCTTAGTTCTACTCATTTTACACTTTTGGCTGTGTGGCTAATGTCATATTCGAGTTGGCTGATGACACCACTGTTGTCGGCTGAATCAAAGGTGGTGATGAACCAGCATATAGGATGGAGACTGAAAATCTGTCTGAGTGGTGCCATAACAACAACCTCTCACATAAAGTCAGCAAAGTGCTGATTATTGACTTCAAGAGTCAATCCTTACAGGGGGATCAGAGGAGAGGGTCAGCAACTTTGAATTCCTCAGACTTATCTTTTCAGTAGACCTGTCTTGGGCCCAACATGTAAGTGCAATTATAAAGAAAGCATGGCAGCACTTTAACTTCCTTTAAAGTTTAAAATTCCTTTAAACACATGAAAAGATTTGACATGACATCTGAGACTGTGAAAAACTTCTATAGATGTGTGGTGGAGAACATATTGACTGGTTGTACCACGGCATGGAATGGAAGCACCAATACCCTTGAATGGAAAATCCTACAAAAGTAGTGGATATGGCCCAGCCCATCATAGGTAAAGCCTTCGTCACCATTGAGCACATCCACATGGATCACGTTGCAGGAAAGCAGCATCCATCATCAGGCAACCCACAACCCACCACCCAAGTCATGCGCTCTCCTCACTGCTGCCATCAGGAAGAATTGCACAGGAGCCTCAGGACTCACACCACCAGGTACAGGAACAGTTCTTACACCTCAACCATCAGGCTCTTGAGCCAAACTTCACTCAACTTCACTTGCCCCATCACTGAACTGTTCCCACACTTTCAGGGACTCTCCATCTCAGGTGCACACTATTTATTGCTTTTTTTTTTCTTATAGTCACTCAAGTCAAGTCACTTCAAGTCATTTTTTTAAAATTGTCATTTCGACCATAACTGCTGGTACAGTACACAGTAAAAACAAGACAACGTTTTTCAGGACCATGGTGCTACGTGAGCTACAAAAACTACACTGAACTACGTAAAAAACAATACAAAACTACACTAGACTACAGACCTACCCTGGACTGCATAAAGTGCACAAAATGGTGCAGACTTTACAATAAATAATAAACAAGTCAATATGCACAGTGGAGGGCAGTAGGTTGGTGTCAGTCCAGTCTCTGGGTATTGAGGAGTCTGATGACTTGGGGGAAGAAACTGTTACACAGTCTGGTCATGAGAGCCCGAATACTTCGGTGCCTTTTGCCAGATGGCAGGAGGGAGAAGAGTTTGTATGAGGGGTGCATGGGGTCCTTCATAATGCTGTTTGCTTTGCGGATGCAGCATGTGGTGTAAATGTCTGTAATGGCGGGAAGAAAGACCCCGATGATCTTCGCAGCTGACCTCACTATCCGCTGCAGGGTCTTGTGATCCTAGATGGTGCAATTTCCGAACCAGGCAGTGATGCAGCTGCTCAGGATGCTCTCAATACAACCTCTGTAGAATGTGTTGAGGATGGGGGGTGGGAGATGGACTTTCCTCAGCCTTCGCTGAAAGTAGAGACGCTGCTGGGCTTTCTTTGCTATGGAGCTGGTGTTGAGGGACCAGGTGAGGTTCTCCGCCAGGTGAACACCAAGAAATTTGGTGCTCTTAACGATCTCTACGGAGGAGTCGTATTTGTATTTGCACAATTTGTTGTCTTTTGCACACTGGTTGTCCTGTTGATGTGGCCTTTCATTGATTCTGTTATAGTTATTGGAGTTATTGAGTATGCCTGCAAGAAAATGAATGGTGCCAATATCTGTATACAGTGAACCTCTGGTAACCTGGCATATTACGTGGTGCAGGACTAACAGATTTTCTGGTCTATTGGATGTAGTTTTCATTCATACCCCAATACACAAGAAGCAGGAGGAACCATACCCCTCTCATCCATATACTTATCTAAATTTCTCTTAAATATTGAAATTGAACCCGCATTCACTATTTCTGCTGGCAGCTATTTCACACTGTCCTTCAGCACCGCCTGAAATGAATCCCCCTCACGTTCCCCTTAAATATTTCACTTTTCACCTTTGACCTATCACCCCTAGTTCCAGTCTCACCCAACCCCAGTGGAAAAGGCCTGCTTGCATTTACTGTATCTATACCCCTCATAATTTTATGTACCTCTGTCAAATTTCCCCCCAGTCTTCCACATTTCGGGAAATAAAGTCCTAACCTGTTTAATTCTTTGGAGTTGAATAGGTGAGAACTTTATCTCTTGGACCCCTATGGAGAGCAATGGAATAAAGACTGAAAAAGTTTTTTAGATTGAAAAATCTGATAACTCTTTTCAAAGATACTCATATTAAGTATTGTCTAACCACGTAAATTTAAAAGGAGCATGAGAACTGGAGTGGAAAGGAAGTGCAGGAACTGGTTTCCGGCAGTGGAAAGGGAGTGCAGGAACTGAATTCCGGGAGTGGAAAGGGAGTGCAGGAACTGGTTTCCGGGTGTGGAAAGGGAGTGCAGGAACTGAATTCCGGGAGTGGAAAGGGAGTGCAGGAACTGGTTTCCGGGTGTGGAAGGAGTGCAGGAACTGGATTCCGGGAGTGGAACGGGAGTGCAGGAACTGAATTCCGGGAGTGGAAAGAGTGCAGGAACTGGTTTCCGGGAGTGGAAAGAGTGCAGGAATTGGATTCTGGGAGTGGAAAGAGAGCAGGAACTGGATTCCGGGAGTGGAAAGAGTGCAGGAACTGGATTTCGGGAGTGGAAAGGGAGTGCAGGAACTATATTCCGGGAGTGGAAAGGGAGTGCAGGAACTGGATTCCGGGAGTGGAAAGGGAGTGCACGAACTGGATTCCAGGAGTGGAAAGAGTGCAGGAACTGGATTCCGGGAGTGGAAAGGGCGTGCAGGAACTGGATTCCGGGAGTGGATAGAGTGCAGGAACTGGATTCCGGGAGTGGAAAGGAAGTGCAGGAACTGAATTCCGGGAGTGGAAAGAGTGCAGGAACTGGATTCTGGGAGTGGAAAGGGAGTACAGGAACTGAATTCCGGGAGTGGAAAGAGTGCAGGAACTGGATTCCTGGTGTGGAAAGGAAGTGCAAGAAACGGTTTCCGGGAGTGGAAAGGGAGTGCAGGAACTGAATTCCGGGAGTGGAAAGCGTGCAGGAACTGGTTTCCGGGTGTGGAAAGAGTGCAGGAACTGGTTTCCAGGTGTGGAAAGGGAGTGCAGGAACTGAATTCCAGGAGTGGAAAGGGAGTGCAGGAACTGGTTTCCGGGAGTGCAGGAACTGGTTTCCGGGTGTGGAAAGAGTGCAGGAACTGGTTTCCGGGAGTGGAAAGAGAGTGCAGGAACTGGTTTCCGGGAGTGGAAAGAGTGCAGGAACTGAATTCTGGGAGTGGAAAGGAAGTGCAGGAACTGGATTCCGGGAGTGGAAAGGGAGTGCAGGAACTGGAATCCGGGAGTGGAAAGGGAGTGCAGGAACTGGATTCCGGGAGTGGAAAGGGAGTGCAGGAACTGAATTCCGGGAGTGGAAAGGGAGTGCAGGAACTGGTTTCCGAGAGTGGAAAGAGTGCAGGAACTGAATTCCGGGAGTGGAAAGGGAGTACAGGAACTGAATTCCCGGAGTGGAAAGGGAGTGCAGGAACTGGATTCCGAGAGTGGAAAGAGTGCAGGAACTGAATTCCGGGAGTGGAAAGGGAGTACAGGAACTGAATTCCGGGAGTGGAAAGGGAGTGCAGGAACTGAATTCCCGGAGTGGAAAGGGAGTGCAGGAACTGAATTCCAGGAGTGGAAAGGGAGTACAGGAACTGAATTCCCGGAGTGGAAAGGGAGTGCAGGAACTGGATTCCGAGAGTGGAAAGAGTGCAGGAACTGAATTCCGGGAGTGGAAAGGGAGTACAGGAACTGAATTCCGGGAGTGGAAAGGGAGTGCAGGAACTGAATTCCCGGAGTGGAAAGGGAGTGCAGGAACTGAATTCCGGGAGTGGAAAGGGAGTGCAGGAACTGGATTCCGAGAGTGGAAAGGGAGTGCCTGAACCCCAGCATCAACCAATGGGAAGGGTGTGCGGGACCCGAAGTCCCAGTTAATGGGAGTGTTCCAAGTATCACTTGGCCATCCAGGTGACCAACCACTGCAATTTCCAAATTGTTGGAGAGAAAATAATCAGAGGTTCACTATAGACAGTATTAATAGGTGCTCCAAACAAGAGAAAATCTGCGGATGCTTGAAATCCGAGCAATACACACAAAATGCTGGAGGAACTCAGCAGGCCAGGCAGCATCTATGGAAAAAAGTACAGTCACCTACCATCCCACCAACCTCCATGTCTAGCACATAATTCTCCAAAATTCCAACAGGATCCCACTACCAAGTACATCTTTCCCTACCTCTGACTTTCTGCTTTCTGCAGGGATCGCTCCCTATGCAACTCCCTTGTCTATTCATCCTTCCCCACTGATCTCCCTCCTGGGACTTACCCTTGCAAGCTGAAGAAATGCACCACCTGCCCCTACATCTTCTCCCTCACTATCATTCAGGGCCCCAAACAGTCCTTCCAGATGAGGCGACACTTCACCTGTGAGTCTGTTGGGGTTATTTACTGTGTTCGGTGCTCCTGGTGTAGCCTTCTGTATATTGGTGAGACCCGGCGTAGATTGGGAAACACCTACGATCTGTCTGCCAGAACAAGCAGGATCTCCCAGTGGCCACCCATTTTAATTCCACTTCCCATTCCCATTCTGGTATGTCTATCCATGGCCTCCTCCACTGCTGTGATAAGGCCACATTCAGGTCGGAGGAACAACACATTATATTCTGTCTGGGTAGCCTCCAACCTGATGGCATGAACATCGACTTCTCAAACTTACAGTAACTTCCCTCCCTCTCCATTTCCCATCCCCTTGTCCCTCTTTCATATTATCTCTTCGTCTGCCCATTGCCTCCCTCTGGTGCTCCTTCCCACCTTTCTCTTTCTTCCATGTCTTTTTCACCAATCAACTTTCCAGCTCTTTACTGCATCCCTCCCCCTCCAATTTTACCTATTGCTTGTTGTTTTACTTTCCCCCTCTACCCCCTATTTTTCAAATCTACTCCTCAGCCCTTTTTCTCTAGTCCTGCTGAAGGGCTTCGGCCCAAAATGTCGACTGTACTTTTTTCTTAGGTGTTCCCTGGCCTATTAATAGGTGATGTTCAAATGAACCTAAGGGATTTCCTGCTTTCTTCAATTTTTTAATTGGTGTTCTGGCTAAAAGACACTTTCACTTTCAGAGTCAGATTCATTTATTTATCACATAAAACATATGGTGCAATGCACGGTTTGTGTTAACAACTAACGTAGCCAAGGCTAAGGACAGCTCTGAAGGGTTGCCGCACATTCTTGTGGAAACAGAGCATGCCCGCAATACTTGGTAGAACACAACAAAAATGGAACACCACGAGCAACAAAACAATAACAGCAAATCAAGCCCTTCCCTCCCTCACACACACGTGGTCCATCATCGACCTACAGGCCTCTGGGCTTTAGCCTTGGCTACAACTTCCAGACTTCCGATTGACCTTTGGGTATTAAGGGAGGGAAGTTTAGGGAAGACATCGGGGTAAGTTTTTTACACAGAGGGTTGTGGGTGCCTGGAATGACTTGCCAGGGATGGTGGTGGAAGCTAAAACATTAGGGGTATTTAAGAGCCTCTTGGACAGGCACATAGATGGAACAAAAACAGAGGGTTACCGGGTAGTGTGGGTTTAGTACGTTTTTAAAGGAATATATGGGTCGGCACAACATCGAGGGCCGAAGGGCCTGTACTGTGCTGTAGTATTCTACTGTCTGGTGTCTAGACACCGCAGTTTGAACTCAAGTGCACCGACTGACCAGCTTTACTGCCTCCTGCTGGCATGGACATGTAGTCAGCAACCATGGATGTCCATCAAAGCAGCTTAACTGATTCTATGACTTGTTCTCTGTCTGTTTTCCCTTGTGGTGCACAAGCTGCTGGACTTCCCAGAACTGGGATTGATTGGAACTATGACATATTCATCTTAATTGTAATGTACATTAAAGTTTTATTGAAGGAAAGGGAAAATGTGTTTCACCAGGAAAAGTTTTCATATGAAAAAAATCAAATAAAATATCTAAATGGAAAGAGGGGTAATTGACAGGAAAAATTCTAATGATAAATAAAATACTTGAAATTACTTGGCCAATGCTCGGAACATTACTTTGCTGATTACTAAATTTCATACAATCTTTATGTAAATTGTTAATTTCCCAAATTACTATGAAACTTAACAAAAATCAACACCAACTCACAGGGGGTGTTCGGCCATTTTAAAATTCTCTGAGGAGCAGATGGTGATAATACAGATGAAACAAAGTAACTGGTAATGATGGTCCCTAACCTTAAATCGTCTGACTGGCAATGGAACCAGGTGACGCCACTGATCTGCGTCACTGCAAGCTAATATGTTATCTGCAGTTCAAATCTCACATCCAGCTGATGCCACGTTTGAAAGATTCAGTGTTTTTGAATGGACTTTCACCCCATTTTCTGAGAGGTTTGTGCTGAGATTAGAAAGGCTGCAGAAAAACACAGCAAGGGGAAGCAATTGAACTATTGGTCTGGTACTCAGCTGCACTGTTAATATTTGACGGATGTTTAAAATTAGACCTCAGTGAAAATGAACTGAGGAAAATAAAGAAAAGTAGGAGTGGGAGGTGGAAGAGAAATATGGAAATTCCACCTTCCCCAGAACATCCTGGTGCAATTCTACACTGCCATCATAGAGAGTATCCTCACATCAGTCACTAACGTCTGGTTTGTGCAGCATCCACTCACAATATATGAAAACTACACTTAGCTAATGTACACTTTTTTAGATATTTACAAATTAGGTATTTTTTATGTGGCTTATTGCCAAATTATCCTTCTGTTTATCCACCTAATATGACAGATGCTCTCTTTCAGCTTAAACCATTTCAAAAAGGGTTGATAAACGGTTATTGAATTCACAAATAATATCTAATGATAAAATTAAACGTGCTTGGGAATCGGAATTTCAAGACTCTTTTTCAGATAATCAATGGATTAAAATTTTTCATTTGGTTAATAACTCATCTATTTGTGCCCGTCATTCCTTGATACAGGTCAAAGTAGTGCATCGGGCCCACATGTCAAAGGATATACCGGCGTGTATTTATTCCAATATTAGTCCTATTTGTGACAGATGTAACATTGAGCTGGCCACTTTAACTCATATGCACTGGTCTTGTATATGTTGGTCTAGATAACTTTTGGAGAGATGTTTTTAAAATGCTATCAAAAGACTCGGATCTGGATTTACAACCTAGTTTACTTAATGGCAATTTTTGGGATTATCCCATCGGAAGCAGGAAATATTCCTATTTCCACTCAACGTATGATAGCCTTTTCGACTTTATTGGCTAGTAGAGCCATTTTGTTGAAGTGGAAGGATTCTAATCCACCTTCTGCCTTTTTTTGGCTTTCCTCCATTATGTCCTGAGAAAATAAGAAGAAAATAATTAAGAGAAAATAAGAAGTCGGACATTTGATACATCCTTTAAGTTTGAGCAAATATGGCAACCTTTTATTTTATATTTTCATTTGATTTGATTTATTATTCTTCCAATTATTTCATTTTTTTGAAGTTTTAGATTTGATCAGAAGGTCTTTCCTTTTTTCTTGGTTGTATCCTCCGAATGGACTGCCCAGTGCCCCTTTTTTTTCCCTCTTTCGTTTAGTGTAGTGGGTTTTTTCTTCTTTATTTTAAATTTAAAGTTTTTTCCTCTCTTTATGAATTGATAAGAGGAGAATTAGCTGTCCTTTTTTTATTATATATTGCATATTTGCTTATTACTATGTATGATTATGATACTATCTATTTTATCTTTTGTTTATATTGTTGCTGATATATATTTGAGATAATTCTCCCCTTGTCTGTATATATGTTTTCTCAAAATCAATAAAAAGATTAGTAAAAAAAAGAAAACTACAGCAAACTGGTAGGTCAGCAGAAAAGGTCATTAGCTGCAGCCCACCATCACTGCAGGACTTGTATGTGTCCAGGACAAGGAAGTGGGCAGGAAAAGTCATTGTGGACACCACTCACTCTGCAAGCTGCCTTTTCCAAAAGCTCCCTTCTGGAATATGTTATAGGACTATTAAAACAAAAAACAAAAGAAAATCTGTGGAATTCTCTGCCACAGGAAACAGTTGAGGCCAGTTCATTGGCTATATTTAAGAGGGAGTTAGATATGGCCCTTGTGGCTAGGGGGATCAGGGGGTATGGAGGGAAGGCTGGGGCAGGGTTCTGAGTTGGATGATCAGCCATGATCATAATAAATGGCGGTGCAGGCTCGAAGGGCCGAATGGCCTACTCCTGCACCTATTTTCTATGTTTCTATGTTTCTATACCATTTTAAAAGCTTCTTCCTCCAGGAAGTTAATCTGATCAATCATTCTAGTCAGCTGCCCCAACCCCTCTATCTAATACCCCAGTCACCCCACTGCACTGTAAACACTTCAAACAACTTTGTATAATGCTGTTTACATTGTAAACACACACTGGTATTTATGCATTTGTGCATATTTTATTCCATATCTGTACTTAATTTTTATGAGTCTTTATAATTGTTGAGTGCTGTTCTTTTCTATGACTTGTTGCACTAACACAGCACAGCAAATTCCTAACACATGTAACTCTATGATATGTAGCAAATAAAGTTGGTCCTTGAAATGATCTGAAGTTCTTATTTTAAAAATTAAAGGGATTTGCCTGCTGGTCGCTGATGGAGTAACAACTCTCTGCTGGTGCTCCTGCTAGACGGGTTATTATACTACTATGACTACCAAGGCAGCTTTACGGGCTCAATTCAAAAGCTTACTGAGGAGTTTCAACAGTTCAGAAAAGAAGCGTTGGCTGATTCACAACAAATCAGCACTGAAATTAAACAAGTAGGTACGAAATTAGATGACATTCAGGCAACTGTAACCAAGCATGATAAGAAGATAAAGGAACATGAAGAGGTTATTACTTTACTGGACAAGAGAATGGATAATTTACAAAAGCTGTATGAAATACAATCCAAGTCCAACAAAATACTGAGACAGAAGATTATTGATTTGGAAACCAGAAGTAGGAGGAACAACTTACAAATCTTGGGACTTAAAGAGCAAACGGAAGGAGATAATCCTAAAGAATTCTTTGCAAACCTTTTGATGGAATTATTCCCTGATATTATAAAGTCTCTGCCTTTGATTGACTATGCTCACAGGTCACCTATCTACGGATTGACTTCAAAATCAAAACCAAGATCAGTCATTATATGTTTCCATGAATTTCAAATAAAGGACCGTCTGATTCATGATGCCCGTGGAAAACGTATGATTGACTACCAAGGTCAGAAGATTCATATTGTTGAAGATTTTTCATCAGAAGTTATGGCAGAACGTGTTAAGTTTAAAAAAGTTATGGCAGAGCTTTACAGCCAAAATTTTAAATCTTCTCTCCGTTTTCCAGCTCGACTGAGAATCACAATGGAAGATGGATCATTTAAATGGTTTTGTACGAAGGAGCAGGCGCAAGAATTTTTAGACTCAAAAAAATGACTGTATATATATATATATATATATATATATATATATATATATTGAATAGATTTACAAACTTGCAAAAATAGAAATACTGTATATTATAAAAATGACTGTTCAATATTTTTCAGTATGAATAATTGCTCTTTCTGTTTGATAAACCTGTCTAAGTTTTTTTTTACTGTATATTATTTAATCTTGGTTGGAACAGTAAATAACCTTGAATTCTTTGGAGCGGTTCCAACAGGCTTTCTAAGGGGATGTTTTCAGTGGGGGTAGATAGCGATTGTTCTTTGACTGATTTTCTCTCTTTGGGAGGAGGGAGGGGGATGGGGATGTGGAATTTTTTTTCTTGAAGCTGATTTGGGAATCTAGTCAATTCTGTTGCTTAGTTAATATATCTCAAGGTTTATTATTTGGGTTTAATATACATTTCTTTGATCGCTATTTTAACCTTTCTTATAAACAGTTTTTAAATGGATCAAAGTATTAATTTACTTAGTTTTAGCGTGAAAGGGCTAAATCACTCTGTGAAAAGAAATAAGATTTTTGCCTATATTAAAAAACTTAAGGCACCAATTGTTTTTCTTCAAGAAACCCATGTACGTAAGTGTGATAATTCACGCCTTTTTAATTGATGGAGAGGATTTCGTTTCCATACCTCGTTTCAGGCCAAAGCCACAGACACTTCAATCCTTATAGATAATAAAGTTCCCTTTGTTCAACATAAAGTAATTTAGTAATTTTTCAGAGTGTGCTCTAAACATACTGTATGCCAACATCAGTGAACTTGAGACCAGGTATCCGGAGGCTTTGCTCATTACAGCCGGGGACTTTAACCAGGCCAACCTCAGAAAGGCGCTGCCAAAGTTATACCAACATGTCTCCTGCCCCAATAGAGGCCCGATTATACTTGACCACTGCTACACAGCAGTCAAGGATGCCTACCGTTCCGTCCCACGACCTCACTTCTGAAAATCGGACCATCAGGCCGTACTCCTCCTCCCAGATTACAAACAGAAACTGAAGCGGAAGGTCACGGTGTCAAAAGTGGTGTCGCATTGGACGGAGGAAACGGATGAGGTCTTCCATGACTGCTTTGAATCGGTGGACTGGTTAATATCCAAGGACTCGGCAGCTAACCTCGATGAGTATGCCTCAGCTGTCACGGGCTATATTTGGAAATGCACGGAGGACTGTGTGTCTCGCAAGACGATCCGGGTATTCCCTAACCGGAAACCTTGGATGAATTATGAGGTCAAGTCCCTTTTGAAGGCTAGAGCTGCGGCTTTTAGGTCCGGGGATACCAGTCGCTACACGGAATTCAGGTGTGAACTCCGGAAATTCATTAAGGGTGCCAAGAGGCAATATTCCAAGTTGGAAGCCCAGGCTAACCAAAGGGATGCCAGTAGACTATGGCAGGGTCTAAATGAGATCACTGGGCGCAAAGAAAAGGCTGGGAATATCAATAACTGTGGCGCTTCTCTTCCTGATGAACTTAACCTATTCTACATAAGATTCGAACAGAAGAGGAGCATCCCACTCCCTCCAGATGAACCAGACCTGGTGGCATCGAGATTCATTGCCACCAAGGAGGACGTTAGAAGGGCCTTCCTGAGGATAAATCCAAGGAAGGCGATGGGCCCAGATGGCGTCCCAGGTTGGGTTCTCCGAGCCTGTGCAAGCGAGCTAGCTGGAGTGTTTGCTGACATCTTCAACTGCTCCTTGCTTCAGTCTAAGATCCCCTCGTGTTTTAAGAAGGCAACAATAATCCCAGTGCTGAAGAAGAGCAAGGTGGCATGCCTGAATGACTATCGATCTGTGGCTCTGATATCAATTGCTATGAAGTGCTTCGAGAGATTGGTTATGGCACACATCAACCACAGCCTACCGGTCAACCTCGACACTTCGCAATTCGCCTACCGGAGCAACAGGTCAACGGCAGATGTCATCTCTCTGGCCCTACATTCCTCCTTACAACACCTGGAGAATAAAGATGAATACGTAAGGCTCCTTTTCATTGACTACAGCTCTGCCTTTAATACCATCATGCCAAATAAACTGATTCCTAAGCTCTGGAACCTGGGCCTCAGCACTCAGATCTGCAGCTGGATCTTCAACTTCCTCACAGACAGGACCCAGGCTGTAAAAATAGGGGACAAGCTCTCCTCTACAATCACTCTGAGCACTGGTGCCCCACAAGGCTGTGTACTCAGCCCCCTGCTGTACTCACTGTACACCCATGATTGTGTAGCCAAGTTTCCATCAAACTCAATATATAAGTTTGCTGATGACACCACAATTGTAGGCCGTATCTCAGGTAATGATGAGTTTGAATACAGAGAGGAAATTAAGAACCTGGTGGCATGGTGCGAAGACAATAACCTATCTCTCAACGTCAGCAAGGAGTAGCGGACTGCACAACCCAATTTACATCAGTGGTGCGCAAGCGGAACAGGTCAAAAGCTTTAAGTTCCTCGGGGTCAATATCACAAATGACCTGACTTGGTCCAACCAAGCAGAGTTCACTGCCAAGAAGGCCCACCAGTGCCTTTACTTCCTGAGAAAACTAAAGAAATTTGGCCCGTCTCCTAAAACCCTCATTAATTTTTATAGATACACTGTAGAAAGCATTCTTCTAGGGTGCATCACAACCTGGTATGGAAGTTGTCCTGTCCAAGACTGAAAGAAGCTGCAGAAGATCGTGAACAGGGCGCAGCACATCACACAAACCAATCTTCCGTCCGTGGACTCACTTTACACCGCACGCTGTCAGAGCAGTGCTGCCAGGATAATCAAGGACACGACCCACCCAGCCAACACACTTTTCATCCCTCTTCCCTCTGGGAAAAGGCTCAGGAGCTTGAAGACTTGTACGGCCAGATTTGGGAACAGCTTCTTTCCATCTGTGATAAGACTGCTGAACAGATGCTGACCCGAATCTGGGCCGTATCCTCCAAATATCCGGACCTGCCTCTCGGTTTTTTTTGCACTACCTTACTTCCCATTTTTCTATCTTCTATTTATGATTTATAATTTAAAATTTTAATATTTACTCATTTAACTATTTTAAATATTTTTAATATTTAATATTTGTAATCCAGCGAGTGTGAAGCGCAGAATCAAATATCGCTGTGATGATTGTACGTTCTAGTACCAATTGTTTGGTGACAATAAAGTATAAAGTATAAAGTATAATTTCTGATACTAATGGGTGTTTGTTATAGTATCAGGGAAACTAAATAACAAACTAATGGTATTTGCCAAAGTATATGCTCCGAATATAGATGACCCAGGCTTCTTTGAGTGTTTTTTTTTCATTTTTGCCAGATCTAAGTCTGTACTCATTGGTGATGGGTGTAGACTTTAATTGTTGCTTAGATCCAGCTTTAGATCGTTCATCTTCTAAACTAATGATACCAAATAAATCAGCTGTGTTTATTAAATCTTTTTTAATGAAATGTGGTATTGTTGATGCTTGGCGTTTTTTTATCCAGTAGACAAGGAATATTCGTTTTCTCTCACATCCATCATACATATTCCAGGATTGTTTTTTTTATTGCTAGCGAAATGATTCCATCAGTTTGATCCTGTGAATATAAACAGATTGCTGTTTCAGAGCACGCTCCTGTGCTCCTTTCTTTAAATCTCCTTGGTCTTCTTCAAACAAATAGGTTTTGACAATTTAATTTAACTTTGTTATCTGATAAAGATTTTTTAAAAAGTTTTTGGAGAGACAAATTACTCTTAAAGAGAATACATTAGAAGAGACTTCTAGTCTTATCAGATGGGATGCCTTTAAGGCGTATATTGGAGGACAAATTATTTCTTATACTTGCAAGTATTAAGAAAAAAGCTAATGAAGAGAGAAGTGATTTAGCTAATCAGCTGAAGCAATTAGACCAAGAGTATGTCTTGGCTCCAGAACCTGCCTTATATAAAAGACATGTTGAAACTAAAACTAAATATGACCTTTTAACCTATCCAATTGAAACCCAACTCCTAAAAGATTAAAGTCAATTTTATATTCATGGAGATAAAACAGGTAAATTATTGGCAGATCAGATTAAACCTTTATAGCTAAACGGCAGATTAAAGAAATATGCAAAGCTATTGGTGATAGGACGACTGATTATTTAGAAATAAATGATACTTTTAGAGAATTTTATTCTAAACTCTATAGTTCTGAATCTTCTAAGGATAACACTGCAATGAACAATTTTTTAAACCAACTAAATATTCCTACAATTTCTGCTGACAACAGAAAGTTGTTGGAACAACCTATTTCTTTTGAGGAAATTGTTGAGGCTGTGTGCTCATTACATTTGAGGAAAGCTCTGGGTCCAGATGGATTTTCTGGAGAGTTTTACAAGATCTTTTCCTCATTGCTTCTACCTCATTTATGTTCAGTTTTTTTGGATTCATTCAAGTCGGGCAGACTCCCTCAATCTTTTTGTGAAGCTTTCATTTCACTTATTCTTAAAAAGAATAAGGATCCAACTGAATGCTCTTCTTATAGACCAATTTCTTTACTTAATGTTGATACTAAGATCCTATCTAAAGTTTTGGCCCATAGGATTGAAAATATTTTACCATCTGTCATTTCTGATAACCAAACTGGATTTATCAAAAATCGATATTCTCACTTTAATATTCATCGGTTATTAAATGTTATTTATTCTCCTTCTAACATGATATCGGAATGTGTGGTATCCCTGGATGCTGAGAAAGCTTTCGACAGAGTTGAATGGAATTATTTATTTAAAACTTTAGAAAAATTCAATTTTGGACCCGTTTTCATTCAATGGATTAAATTACTTTATTTAGCTCCTTCTGCTGGGGTTATCACTAATTCTCATAATTCCAAATCATTTAAGCTTCAACGTGGCACTAGACAAGGCTGTTCATTACGTGATGTGTTGTCATATTTAAATTTAGAGGAGATTCAATGTTCAATTTATGAATCTAGCCAAGACTTTCAAACATTGTGCGGACCTTTTTTGAATTATTTTCAAAACCTTTGATTTGCTGTTAAAGCACAGATGATGACGAATAATTTTTTTTTCCTTTTTTTCTTTACTAATCAGCTTCGGTCTTGGTAGTGGGTTAGATTTTTTCTTATTTAATAAAATCAGTATATCTCAATGTTACGAATTAATCAATTTGTATGAATATAGGGTAAGGAGTCTTTATATGCAATTTAGTATAATGTATTGATTTTTTTTTCTTGTACTCTGTATTCTTTTATGTAAAATTAGTAATAAAAATATTGGAAAAGAACAATTAAAGTAGTGCAGGTATTGTTGAATTGACAGGCAGGGACTGGGCCCGAGACTGGATAACGAACCGACGTTTGCCCAAATTAAGCGCAGAGACAGATTAAAAAGATTAAAGTGTGGAGACTGAGGGTGAAGGACAAACTGTTGTTCAGATCCCTACTCCATGTCTTACTTGCCTCAGTGCTGAGGCCTGCAGCCATCGGCTTCTGGACAGGCTTCACTTGCCTCAATTCTGAACTGGCTCCATGGCTGTGGCCTCTGTGGTTCGTGGTCTGCATATTATTTGATTATTTTTTTCATTGCTTGCAAGTTTTTTTTGCACATTAGACAGTTGATAGTCTTTGTGGGTTTTTTTTGTGAATTGTGTTTGTTTTGAGGCTGCCTGCAAGAAGAGGAATCTCAAGGTTGTATATGGTATACATACTTCAGTAAGAAATGTACTTTCAACTTTTGAAATCCATTTCATTTTGTAACTATCTTTCACAGATTATGCAGGAGACACCCCTCCCTCCCTCCATTTCACCTGTGGGATATCAGTGTGTACATAACTAGAGAAAACTGTCACAGTTACATAGATCACAGCAACTGCTGCAGAGATTAAAACTCTGCAATTAAAAAAAATCTACTTTTTTTAAAATTGTGCATTATAGTCACAAACAAATTTACTTTACATCTCTAGCTGTCCACAGAAGATACTGGAAAACTTGCTTCAAATAGTGTACGGTGGAGAGAATATTGATTGGCTGCTTCACAACCTGGTATAGAAACACCAATACCCTTGAACAGAAAATCCTATGAAAAGTAGTGGATACAGCCCAGTCCATTACAGGTAGGGTCCTCCCCACTATTGAGCACATCTACAAGGAGCAGTGTCTCAGGAAACCAGCATCCATCATCAAGGACCTTCTCTCCACCACCCAGGTAATGGTCTCTTCTCACTGCTGCCATACAGGAGACTCAGGACTTGCACCACCAGGTTCAGGAACAGTTATTACCCCTCAACTATCAGGCTCTTGAACTGGAGGGTATATGGTCACTCATCTGCAAACTATGGACTCACTTGCAAGGAACCTTCAACTCAAGTTCTCGATATTTATTGATTACAGTATTATTTATTTGTTTATTATTTTGTTTCTTTTTCTTTTTGTATTTGGATAGTTTGTTGTCTTTTGCACACTTTGCCCACCTTGCATGCAGTTTTTCAGTGATTCTATTGTGTCTATCGTGAATGCCTGCAAGAAAATGAATTTCAGGGTGGTATATGGCAACACATATGTCCTTTGATAATAAATTTACTTTATTTGCCACTGATTTAGTAGGATGTAGGGTGAAGGAAGCCTCACTCCAGACATCAGTGTTTCCAAAAAAATAAGCAACATTTTCTACCCAGCAAAAGGATACACCCAGAGGTATCCAGAAGGGGATTGGTGTACACAAGGGAGATTGATGGTTTGTCCTAGTACCAGCCATCATCCATCTCTCCTGTTTTGTAGGAATAAACAGTCAACATTTAAGGCCAACACGCAAGATCTTGATGAAGGGTCTCAGCCTGAAACATTGGCTATTTATTCCTCTGCATCGATGCTGCCTGACCTGCTGAGTTCTTCTAGCATTTTGCATTTGTGTCACTTAAACTAGGTTGTGGCCAAATACACTTAATCACCACTTTATTAGCTACCTGATAAAGTGGTCACTGAGTGTGTGTTCATAGTTTTCTGCTGCTGTAGCCCATCGACTTCAAGGTTTGATGTGTTGTATGTTCAGAGATGCTCAGTTGCACACCACTGTTGTAACACTTGAGTTACTGTTGCCTTCCTGTCATTCTCCTCTGACCTCTGTCATCAACAAGGCATTTCTGCCCACAGAACTGCCCGTCACTGGATTTTGTTTTTTGTTTTTTGCACTATTCTCTGTAAACTCTAGGGACTGTTGTGTGTGAAAATCCCAAGGGATCAGTGGTTTTTGAGATACTCAAAGCACCCCATCTGGCACCAACAATCATTCCAGTCAAAATCACTTAGATCACATTTCTCTCTCATTCTGATATTGGGTCTGAACATTGAGTTGCTGCCACTTGATTGGCTAATTAGATATTTGCAATAACAAGGTGTACAGGTGTACCTAATTAAAGTGGCCAGAGTACAATGTCAAATAATTAACATCATTGAGCTTTTGTTTGTGTTGTGCAAGGCAAATCAACTGTTCATTCCCCTCTTTTGATGTTGCCTGACCTGCTCAGTTCCTCCAGCATTTTTGTGTGTTGATTGAATTTATATATTTAAAGAAACAGTCGTGATAGGGATCAACAAGTTTGACAAGGCTGATGGGTTTTGGGAATGAAGGTCATGGAGGTAAAATTGCAAAATGACAGAACAAGAAAGACAAATTAATAGCACAAATAAAGAAAAAATATTTCAGTCCAGCAGTTATTTCTTGAAATAGTTGAAGGGTGACTAGATATCACAGGGTATTGTGGAAAAACAGAAAATGCTACTGCATCACAGCTCCAGAGAATAGAAACATAGAAACATAGAAAATAGGTGCAGGAGTAGGCCATTCGGCCCTTTGAGCCTGCACTGCCATTTATTATGATCATGGCTGACCATCCAACTCAGAACCCTGTACCAGTCTTCCCTCCATACCCCCTGATCCCCGTAGCCACAAGGGCCATATCTAACTCCCTCTTAAATATAGCCAATGTACTGGCCTCAACTGCTTCCCGTGGCAGAGAATTCCACAGATTCACCACTCTCTGAGTGAAGAAGTTTTTCCTAATCTCGGTCCTAAAAGGCTTCCCCTTTATCCTCAAACTGTGACCCCTTGTTCTGGACTTCCCCAACATCGGGAACAATCTTCCTGCATCTAGCCTGTCCAACCCCTTTAGGATTTTATACGTTTCAATCAGATCCCCCCTCAATCTTCTAAATTCCAACGAGTACAAGCCTAGTTCATCCAGTCTTTCTTCATATGAAAGTCCTGCCATCCCAGGAATCAATCTGGTGAACCTTCTTTGTACTCCCTCTATGGCAAGGATGTCTTTCCTCAGATTAGGGGACCAAAACTGCACACAATACTCCAGGTGTGGTCTCACCAAGGCCTTGTACAACTGCAGCAGTACCTCCCTGCTCCTGTACTCGAATCCTCTCACTATAAATGCCAGCATACCATTCGCCTTTTTCACCGCCTGCTGTACCTGCATGCCCACTTTCAATGACTGGTGTATAATGACACCCAGGTCTCGTTGCACCTCCCCTTTTCCTAATCGGCCACCATTCAGATAATAATCTGTTTTCCTATTTTTGCCACCAAAGTGGATAACTTCACATTTATCCACATTAAATTGCATCTGCCATGAATTTGCCCACTTACCCAACCTATCCAAGTCACTCTGCATCCTCTTAGCATCCTCCTCACAGCTAACACTGCCACCCAGCTCCGTGTCATCCGCAAACTTGGAGATGCTGCATTTAATTCCCTCATCCAAGTCATTAATATATATTGTAAACAACTGGGGTCCCAGCACTGAGCCTTGCGGTACCCCACTAGTCACCGCCTGCCATTCTGAAATGTTCCCGTTTATTCCCACTCTTTGCTTCCTGTCTGCTAACCAATTCTCCATCCACATCAATACCTTACCCCCAATACCATGTGCTTTAAGTTTGCACACTAATCTCCTGTGTGGGACCTTGTCAAAAGCCTTTTGAAAATCCAAATATACCACATCCACTGGTTCTCCCCTATCCGCTCTACTAGTTACATCCTCAAAAAATTCAATGAGATTCGTCAGACATGATTTTCCCTTCACAAATCCATGTTGACTTTGTCCGATCATTTCACCGCTTTCCAAATGTGCTGTTATCACATCTTTGATAACTGACTCCAGCAGTTTCCCCACCACTGACGTTAGGCTAACCGGTCTATAATTCCCCGGTTTCTCTCTCCCTCCTTTTTTAAAAAGTGGGGTTACATTAGCCACCCTCCAATCCTCAGGAACTAGTCCAGAATCTAACGAGTTTTGAAAAATTATCACTAATGCATCCACTATTTCTTGGGCTACTTCCTTAAGCACTCTAGGATGCAGACCATCTGGCCCTGGGGATTTATCTGCCTTCAATCCCTTCAATTTACCTAACACCACCTCCCTACTAACAAGTATTTCGCTCAGTTCCTCCATCTCACTGGACCCTCTGTCCCCTACTATTTCTGGAATATTATTTATGTCCTCCTTAGTGAAGACAGAACCAAAGTAATTATTCAATTGGTCTGCCATGTCCTTGCTCCCCATAATCAATTCACCTGTTTCTGCCTGTAGGGGACCTACATTTGTCTTTACCAGTCTTTTCCTTTTTACATACCTATAAAAGCTTTTACAGTCAGTTTTTATGTTCCCTACCAGTTTTCTCTCATAATCTTTTTTCCCCTTCCTAATTAAGCCCTTTGTCCTCCTCTGCTGAACTCTGAATTTCTCCCAGTCCTCAGGTGAGCCACTTTCTCTGGCTAATTTGTATGCTGCTTCTTTGGGATTGATACTATCCCTAATTTCTCTTGTCAGCCACGGGTGCACTACCTTCCTTGATTTATTCTTTTGCCAAACTGGGATGAACAATTGTTGTAGTTCATCCATGCAACCTTTAAATGTTTGCCATTGCATATCCACCGTCAATCCTTTAAGTGTCATTTGCCAGTCTATCTTAGCTAATTCACGTCTCATAACTTCAAAGTTACCCCTCTTTAAGTTCAGAACCTTTGTTTCTGAATTAACTATGTC
The DNA here is from genome assembly GCF_030028105.1 of Mobula birostris. Taxonomy (NCBI): domain Eukaryota; kingdom Metazoa; phylum Chordata; class Chondrichthyes; order Myliobatiformes; family Myliobatidae; genus Mobula; species Mobula birostris. Next base: position 61,204,385 of record NC_092394.1, read on the forward strand.
ACTCTCCATCTTAATGAAGAATTCCACCATATTATGGTCACTCTTACCCAAAGGGCCTCTCACGACAAGATTGCTAATTAACCCTTCCTCATTGCTCAAAACCCAGTCCAGAGTAGCCTGCTCTCTAGTTGGTTCCTCGACATGTTGGTTCAAAAAACCCATCCCGCATACATTCCAAGAAATCCTCTTCCTCAGCACCTTTACCAATTTGGTTCACCCAATCTACATGTAGATTGAAGTCACCCATTATAACTGCTGCTCCTTTATTGCACACATTTCTAATTTCCTGTTTAATACCATCTCCGACCTCACTACTACTGTTAGGTGGCCTGTACACAACTCCCACCAGCGTCTTCTGCCCCTTAGTGTTACGCAGCTCTACCCATATCCATTCCACATCTTCCCGGCTTATGTCCTTCCTTTCTATTGCGCTAGTCTCTTCTTTAACCAGCAACGCCACCCCACCTTCCCTTCCTTCATGTCTATCCCTCCTGAATATTGAATATCCCTGAACGTTGAGCTCCCATCCTTGGTCACCCTGGAGCCATGTCTCTGTGATCCCAACTATATCATAATCATTAATAACAATCTGCACTTTCAATTCATCCACCTTATTACGAATGCGCCTTGCATTGACACACAAAGCCTTCAGGCGCTCTTTTACAACTCTCTTAGCCCTTATACAATTATGTTGAAAAGTGGCCCTTTTTAATGCTTGCCCTGGATTTGTCGGCCTATCACTTTTACTCTTCTCCTTAGTACTTTTTGCTTCTACCTTCACTTTACACCCCTCTGTCTCTCTGCACTGGTTCCCATCCCCCTGTTGTGAACTAACCTCCTCACGCCTAGCCTCTTTAATTTGATTCCCACCCCCCAACCATTCTAGTTTAAAGTCACCTCAGTAGCCCTCGCTAATCTCCCTGCCAGGATATTGGTCCCCCTAGGATTCAAGTGTAACCCGTCCTTTTTGTACAGGTCACGCCTGCGCCAAAAGAGGTCCCAATGATCCAAAAACTTGAATCCCTGCCCCCTGCTCCAATCCCTCAGCCACGCATTTATCCTCCACCTCATCGCTTCCTACTCTCACTGTCGCGTGGCACAGGCAGTAATCCCGAGATTACTACCTTTGTGGTCCTTTTTCTCAACTCCCTTCCTAGCTCCCTATATTCTCCTTTCAGGACCTCATCCCTTTTCCTACCTATGTCATTGGTACCTATATGTACCACGACCTCTGGCTCCTCACCCTCCCACTTCAGGATATCTTGGACACGATCAGAAATATCCCGGACCCTGGCACCAGGGAGGCAGACTACCATCCGGGTCTCTGGACTGCGTCCACAGAATCGCCTCTCTGACCCCCTTACTATCAAGTCCCCTATCACAACTGCCCTCCTCTTCCTTGCCCTACCCTTCTGAGCTACAGGGCCAGACTCTGTGCCGGAGGCACGGCCACTGTCGCTTCCCCTGGGTAAGCTGTCCCCCCCTACAGTACTCAAACAGGAGTACCTATTGTTAAGGGGTACAGCCATCGGGGTACTCCCTATTACCTGACTCTTCCCCTTCCCCCTCCTAACCGTGACCCACTTGTCTGCCTCCCGTGGCCCTGGTGTGACCACCTGCCTGCAACTCCTCTCTATCACCTCCTCACTCTCCCTGACCAGACGAAGGTCATCGAGCTGCAGCTTCAGTTCCATAACGCGGTCCCTTAGGAGCTGCATCTCGATGCACTTGGTGCAGATGTAGATGTCCGGGAGGTTTGGAGACTCCAGGGCCTCCCACATCCGACACCGAGAACAGCAAACTGCCCTCACCCTCATACTGCCCCTCTCCTCAAATAACAACAGAAAATAAATACCAAACCCTCTTCGACTCGCCCGTTTCCACCTAAGCCCGTTGAGCCGAAGCCCTTAAGCCTTCACTCTGCTCCCGGCTCACTCCGCCGCCCGCAAATGACGCTGCCCGCTCTATGAGGCTCTGCTCCTTTTAAATCTGCCGCGCTGCACAGCCCGACGTCACACGCCTGCGCAGTCCCGCCTCTCAGAACGCCGTTGGAGAAAAAAAATAACGAAAATTTCAAAAATATCTTTCTCGGCACTCTCACTCAGTCTCTCAGACTCCTTCTTCGAATGCAGTTCAACCCTGAGCTTGGCTGCTTTCCATGTGGAATTTCTGCATCCTCTTGCAAACACAAGTCATCTCTGACATCCCAAAACCATGCTGATAGATTACTTGGCAAATGCAAATTATCTCTTAGTGTAGGTTAACAGCAAAAAGAATCCAAGGGGGAGCAAATGGGCACGAGAGTAACAAGTTCCAAACAAAGTGGGTACATAAGGAATGTGAAAAGAGGCGCGGGGAAGAGGGGGTTGGTAAATTGGATTAATGGTTTGCTCTCTTGGGTCAAATAATCTCATAACAACACAGAAGGATATAAGTGCTGTAGCCCAGAAAATCTAGATGCAAAATCATTACTCCTAGAGGAAAGAAATAAAACGGATAGAAAATTCGCCTGGGCATTGTGTACAGCTCCTCTTGGCAATAATCTGTGTTGGTCAGTGCATCAAATCGCAAAGAGTGATGAATCATTGTGAATGCTTAGTGTCTGGATACATAATGGAAAACTGCACTCTTCAAGAAGGGAGAGAGGCAGAAGAAAGGAAATTTATAGGCCAGTTACCCAATTTCAGTGGTTGGGAAGATGTTGCAGTCCATTATTCAGTCAGTCAGTGGGTGCCGTCCCGAATCCGGGGTTGGTGGCTATGCACCTCCATCTCCTTTGATCTTGCGACAGCACCGAGTACAGTCTCCTCCAGTTTGTTCTTGCTGGCCGCCTTGGCACCGCCTGCTGTCGAACTCGCGCCCGAGGCCCTGTCGGCCTCCAGCCGCGGCTGCTTCTTCGAGCTTGGCCCTTCCTTGGGCAGGTCCAGGCACACGGCGCAGCGCCCAAGTTCATGATACCTCTTCTAACTAGGTGCATAGCATACAATTCGTAACTACGTGGTGAGGCTTTAATCTCTTCCACGGAAGATGGCTGTTGGCTCACAAGGAGATCATCCCCCCTTTGTCAGGTCTTGTTTTTTTTAGTCCTGCTGGGTGTCCTCACTCCCTCAGTCCATTATTAAGGGAAGTTTATCAAGAGTACATGGTGGCACATGATAAAATAGGTCAAAGTCAGCATGGTTTCCTTAAGAAAAAATATTGCCTGACAAATCTGTTGGAGTTCTTTGAGGAAATAATAGGCAGGATAGACAAATGAGATTTAGAGGCTGCTTAACAAGAGCCCATGATATTACAGGAAAGATACTAGCATACTTAGATTGGCTGACTGGCAGGAGGCAATAAGTGGGAATAAAGGGGGCCTTTTCTGGTTGGCTGCCAGTGTTGGGACCACTTCTTTTCAGGTTATATGCAAATAATTTGGATGACAGAATTGATGGCTTTGTGGCCAGGTTTGTGGATGATGTGAAAATGGGTGGACGGGCAGCTAGTGTTGAGGAAGCTGGGAGGCTGCAGAGGGATTTGACAGAATGGGAGAACGCACAAAGTAGAAAATGGAATATAGCGTAGGGAAGTGTACGGTCATGCACCTTGTTATAAAGAATAAATAGTTTTATAAACTGAGAAAATTCAAAAATCAAAGGTGCAAGGAGACTTGGGTGTCCCCGTGTAGGATTCCCTTAAGGTTAACTTGCAGGTTGAGTTGGTAGTAAGGAAGGCAAATGCAATGTCAATATACATTTTGAGAGGACTGGAACATAAGAGCAAGAATGCATTGTTGAGGCTTTATAAGGCACTTGGATCATTGTGAGCAGTTTTGGGTCCCTTATCTAAGAAAAGATGTGTTGGCATTAGAGAGGGGCCAGAGGAGGAGTATGAGAATGATTTTTGAATGTAAGAGTTAATGTATGAGTCGTGTTTAATGGCTCTGGGCCTGTACTCACTAGAGTTTAGAAGAACGATGGGGGATCTCACTGAAACCTATCATATATTGATAGACCTGGAAGATGTTTCCTATAATGAGGGAGTCTAGACTAGAGGGCACAGACTCAGAATAGGATGCCCATTTAGAACAGAGATGAGGAAGAACTTTTTAAGCCAGTAAGTAGTGAGTCTATGGAATTCATTGCTATAGATGGCTGTGGAGGCAAGTATTTAAGGCAGAGGTTAATAGTTTCTTGATCAGTCAGCATATCAAATGGTATGGGGAGAAGATATCATAATCGGATGCTAAATGAACGGAATCAGGGGTATGGGATAAGGGCAGGGAGATGGAGGGATATGCAACCATGACTTTCCTGAACAGTGCAGAAGTTGGTACAGGGTATATATCCTACTGGTGCTCCCCCTTTCTTCTCTTATGTCATAAAGGCTTATTATTTCTTAAGTTATTTATGGTAATATTACTTTATTTTGTGTTTGAGCTGCATAGATTGTGCTGTGTACCTTGGTCTGGATTTGGCAGTGTACAATAAACTTGAAATTGAATTTCTCATTTCCTACTTCCAGCTTTTCTACCCCTACTCCTGCCCTAACTCAAAATCTCCCCATCCCTTTGTAACAAAATAGAATACCCTGCCAGCAACAACTCTGCCATGACAACAGTACAACTGACTACAGAAGCTTTGTGACTGGTTATCAAATTTATCCATATTATCCTTTGGCCTTAAAAGATACTGATTCAGCACTTCAACAGCAAACTCAACTGTCTTAGAGGAAACGAGGAAAGCAGCAAGATTATTCTTAGGAAGGCAAGAGTAACAGAGGGAAAGCAAAATTATAATTTTATGTAATTTATAGTTTTTAAAAATATATTGCACCATACTGCTGCCATAAAACAATAAATGCCAGTGATATTAAACCTGATTTTGATTTGGAAAGTGAGGATAATAGTCATTGAGACAAACAACAGATATGAGCTGAATGGTCAGAGGAAAAAAATGGTGCAGGAGTTACCATGGGGTGGCCTAACTCCAAATACATTGAATATAGTCTTTCACCCCTCCAACAACACACCAGGCACCTGAGCAAGAGAAAGTGGGTGATGAGAGAGGTGCAGTTCAGGGACAAGGGAAAAATTAGAGGGACAGGGAAATAGAAGATCGATGAGTACTGAGCAACACCACACTTAATCCACTGGGAGAAGAAATAAGCACACTGTATTTGCTCTAGACATTTATTAATAAGTCATATTACACCCATCCTGTAAATACACAATTCAGGGAATTTAACTCGCAAGCTAGTACAAAAAAAAAAGCAACACATGCCTGTGGGATTGGCATGTACTCAGTCACCTTACAAAATGCAAACAAAAACACTTGTAGTTTTGTTACAGATGGTCAAGATAACACCGCTAGTTTTAAAATCCAGTTCAGAATGCCTGGGGAAAATGATACAAAAACAAATCTGAACAGGTTCTCATTTACAAATGGTACTCCAGTGAACATTATAAGTATCCCATTGAAGGCACATGGTAACTGAGCTGCATCACTTATGTGTTGTCACCACATATTCAATATCAGAGTTTAACAACAGATAAAGGTGCTGAACTACAGTGTGATCAGGTTGTTTTGATTCCTTACACATTTATGGCTAAAACACTCTTACAGCTAGCAGTATTTCAGCAGACTGTTATCAGACAAATCCAGAAAAGGTGAGAGAGAAAACAAAATTATATAACTTTCTCTCTGAACTTCTTGAGAAGCCGTCAAATATCACCCACTTGCTCATTAGTATCATTTGCGTGTCCAGATTTTAGTTGACCCAAGAATTCTATTCTGAAAATCCAGCCCAATGACACGTGGAGTGCTTACTACCACTCTCTGAGCTCCTTCAGGTACTTGTATCTTTGCTGCTAGCGAGTTGCTGTGCTGGTTCGGTTCTCCCTGGGAGGAGGAATTAGAATACCCTGCTTGGAAGTATCCACCTTGCATTTTGAGAAGCAACCCACAGAGACAAACAGATTGGGGAGTTACTGATTTATCACAATGGATGAGTGATGAAGGGGAGGGATAGTAAACATAATAATCACACCACAATTAAACATGCACTGGCACTCCCTCCTGGTTAAACTTTAGGAAGTGGTATCACTGCACTAAAGTGAAGGGATGATCAGAATGCCATTGTCCTTAATGAGAAACAGCTACATCTGTTCACAGCATCCAAGCATTGACTGGTGCAGTGTGGCCTATTGACCAGCAGTAACCACATTATCAAACCAAACTCCCTCACCTCCACTCCTGAGTCCCTCAACAATCCTAATAAACTGACTGAAATGATTAATTGAATTGCTACAAAAGTAAGCTAGTTCTGACAGTTCTTTTACCCTTTCAGAAACCAAGTATAACCACTAATACACAGTGATGAATCACCCCTCTGGAGGGGCTGACTGACATGAAGAACTCTGACTGTAGGCGTTTTCTATATTAATACAGCAGATGGAGTTTTTAATTGGGGCAGGGGGAACTGCGTCTGTGGAAGAAACTGGAGAGATTTAATTGTCGCTTAAGTGCCTGGTTTAATGTTCTGGAAAACAGCCTTTCAGTTATGATGCATTCAGTTTTTAAACCAATGGAAGCTGTGGTTGTAATTTCTGATCCGTTACTACAGAAAGCACTGTAAATCTTACCGCAAATTAACCAGGCCTTCAATATGGTGCTGGAACAGTGCTGTGTAGCTTAGCTGCACGAAGTTGTGAAAATTTAAATGACGTGACTGCACGTTTTACTTGAGTTACACCTGCCTGGCATAACTGCAGAATGGTCTGCTCTGTGCCAGCCCATGCTCCTGACCAGGGTCGAGAATGCAAGGCATCTGACACAAGACAACACCTCCATCTCAACTACCACAAAACTTCCATTCCTGATAGGTCTATAGGAATCAGCAAGCACCACCCTCCGAGTGGACAACATAAAAGCTTACAAAGACATCAATGCACTCTTTAACCTGGCTGCTCGCAGTAGCAGCGTGATCTGCTTGAACTCTGTAAACTAGCCCTGTGTTCCAGTTTGAAATTCACTCCCCACACACAGCCCAAGCCTGAAAGGGAAAATTCAACAACTTAACTGAGTGGTGCCTTCAGCTAAATTGAAGAATCCCGACATGCCTACTTTACACTCTACTGAATACTGCAAGGGAACACTGCACTGTTCATAAGTGAACATGCAGCAGATGCCAATGGAACTAAAACTCAACATTTAAGCAGTAACTTGACAACAAAAAAAACCCAAAAAATATACTGTTGTTATAACCTGTCTGAAAAATAACCCACGTTAATGGGATCAACGGAGTAGCTGGATGATCTGAGCACCAGAACTTCTCAATCTGTGTTGTGAATGATGGTCTCATCCGTGGGATATACTGAATATTTCACAACTACAGCATTTTAAGACATTTAAATAATTAAGACACAGACAATTATTAAACATATTAAAAATTTGCTTTTAATTACATGGAAACACAAACTAAAGGTAATTCCTCAGGAGGTCATGAGCACTACCATCTGAATTCATTATCCTCCTTTTTCCCAGCGTCCACAGTATAAAAATATTGAACAGATTACATTACATCATCTACTTCAGTTTTCTACAGTTTAGAGGCCAATATAGACGGAAACAAATGCTTGTCTCTCAAGCAGCTTTGCAATCATCAGGGTGTGTACATCGTACTGAATAAAGTAGAAAAGAAAAAGCCAATAAATTTCTTAATAGTAACATGATCGATATAACACATATGTTTGTATGGAGCCTTGAAGCTCACACCCTAGAAATTTATTATGTTCTACTAAACCTGAACACATCACAAGTGGAGCACAGGAAACAAGCAGTTTAAGATATTAACTGAACGTAAGTTTCAGGTATGGTATATAAAATGATTCAGACGTTTGGTACTTAAGTGCCTGTGACTTCCCATCCACCTATCAATTACTTTATATGTTAAGAATTATTGAACTCACACTATTGTACATTTCCTTTCTGGCAAAAACACTTGGAAAAAAAACACTCCCAGTTTAGGGTACTGTACATGCTGGTGCCAGAACTACCATCTCCCTCTTGCTTTTTGCACTAGCCTTCAAATATTGTTTTAATTAGCTATGTGAAATTCTGTAGCTTCAGTGACTGCTTAGTAGTTGCTCTAAGTGAGGCAAATTATTTCTATTGGGAACACACATTTAAAGGAGCCAGGCATGGTGGAAACCAACTGCCTGATTCTGAGCCTTAAACGACTATTCATATCCTCTGGCAAACTGCATGGTATCAAAGGACCAGCCACATCAGAAGATAAGGCAGGCTGCTGAGAAACAGGAAGTAAAGGGGATGGGGCTGAGTATCAAAAGAAAAATGGAAGTACTTGTGCTGAGTCTGCAAACCTACCACTTGGTTTGGAGGACTGAATATTTTGTTTGTGTGCTAGGCAAAGTCCATACCATATTGATTGTACAGTCCGTTTCCAACAACATGCTTACCATCAGCAATATGTTCAATATTATTGCTGAGCACAAACACGAAAACTCTGAGGACGCGGAGGGCAAGAGATACTGCTTCCATTGACAACTGCTAAGAAACAAATCTCCAAAAGGTTCAGCATAGATTTCACCTGTAGGGACCCTCAATAACCAGCAGAGTACTTAACAAAATGTAACTGGTTGCACAAATCCTATCTTGACGTTGGAAGCCGGTGAGTGGGTAAGGGCATTTTCTGTTCTGTAACATCACCCCTACCCTCATGCTGTTATTCTTGACCACCTTAACCTCCCACCCCCCCCCCCACCCCAACTCTACACGATAACCACAACTTCCCTCAATATCTGATGGGATCTCTTGGACTTCAGCTCAAGTTTAGTTATTGCCCACATTACAGTCAACGGAGAGATAATCAACGACAGAGGGAATAGGCGACGCTGCCAAGTCTCACCCTATTCTTGGCATGTTTACACACATGCAGCTCTTAAGTGTCAATGAGTGGGTAGCAATGACGTGGAACCTTCCTTCCTGGATTGAAGAAAGGAAACTAACTACAGCATTTCTATTACTTCTTTTGTGATAACTGAAACTTAGTACCAATCAGGCTGAGGCCAACCACAGAGCCTACCTGTTTTATACAGCTCCATGTAGCACCAAATGACATCCTAACCAATGAAAGCCTCATGGGCTCTGTATCAGACCCTCATTTAATGTGTGTATTTACCCACAGCGTTTATAAGGAAAGCATCAAATAACCAATATTGTAGGATTTCATTTTTTTTTTACAAAGTCACTTACACCTGCAACTCAAAACACAAGACATTCTGCAGATGCCCTAAATCCAGAGTAATACACAGAAAATGCCGGAGGAACTTAGCAGGGCAGGAAGTATCAACGGAAAAGAATGAACAGCCAACCTTTTGGACTGAAACCCTTAATCAGGACAAAGGCTCTCAGCCTGAAACAGCGACTCTTTATTCCTTTTCATACATGTGTCCTGACCTGCTGAGTTCCTCCAGTATTTTCTATGTTAAATCTGCAATTTATTGACACAGAAGTTAGTCTCCCACTAACAAATAACAGTTGATATATCTTGTTCCTCTAGTAGTGGCAGAATACCGATTTTTAAGAGTCTTGTTTTTCCATTAGTGTTGGACGCCAAAGTCCACACAATTTAAGATACAATTCCAGAGATGAACAATAAAAAGTGTGCACTGATAAGCCCCAAGCAAAGAGGTTAAACTAAACTTCTACTGCAATACTTACAGCACCCATACCCACATAACAAAAATATATTGAGGTACTGAAGGTGCATTAAAAAAAGTACACTGATGGTGCCAAAACTGAGAGACCATCAGGAAAAGGCTGAAGACACTGGCCTTGACCATTTAATGAAAAATGCTCAGGTTTAGCCTTGCAGACTTTTAAGCCTGGCACAGTATATATCTTATGTACAGAAGCTATTTCTACATGTCAGGGGGATGTCAAATCTTGAACTCTATAGGTAAACTACTCATTAATAAATCTTTAAAAAAAAATCAGGAGAACCTCCTTTATCCAGAGTGATTAACGTGCTACCAAGTTACATGCACAGAAGTACTTCAGAGGAAGTTACATCTGTGAGTAGATAGGAATAGCTTACAATGATGAATCTGGGTGACACAAGGCTTACATGGAGCACATACAGCATCACAGACACACTGCACCAAATAATTTGTTTCACTGCTACAGGTCCTCTCTTGTAAACCTGAATTAACAATCAAAATTTTAGATGTCCCAATTATTTAAATCTTGACAAAAAGTAAATAATGTCATCCTGCTTTTAGAATTATTTAAGTCATGGTGACAAAGAAACTGTCAGACTAGTGAAGCAGTGTTCAGAAACTGCAGAGTTTCTATGCTTTAAATGTGCCCCAGGTCTGATTTCTCTTCTTTTGAATTGTCAACTTTGCCCTCTTTCTTCAAAAGTGCACTCATGTTTTCTAGCAGAAATAGGTGCTGTCACCCACTAGGCTTCCAGCCAAGGAGAGTCAAGCTCATTTGTTGCCATCGTATTGTCACCCACCTGAGACCAACTGGCTTGGCAAAGATCAGGATCAAACTCACTTGATAAACTCTTGTTATTTGGCTGCTATATTTGAGATCAGATCAAAGTACTGTTGGTACAGCAAATTTTTTTTATTACATTTCATAAAGCAAATTCTGGATACTTGGAAAAAAGGGGAATAAAAATACTGAATGCATTTTTATACAAATATGATTAAAAGGAAACTACAAAATTTTATGAAACCTTAAATATGCAACATACAGAATTGGATCCTGGGAAAGATCTTTAGTATCCAATACCTCATTACTCTATGGCCAAAGGAAACTCTCCTGAAGTTAGATCTTTGACTTCATAACAATATGTCTGCTACCTCTTTACTTATTTGGTCATTATAGATTTTTTAAGTAGCTTATTTCTGTTATTCAGTGCTTTATAAATGATACGGCACCTGCAAATTAGTCTACCAAATGCTTAATAGGAGTTGAGAAAACATCACTTTGCAAGCTGTCATATCATTGTTTGAGCAAAGCTTAAATAAAATCCAGCAAGACTAAATCACAACTTGGGATCACCATTTCTTTGGTAACATCCATGGCTATACAACCAGACTGTTGCTTTGTCAAAGGTTAAAAAAGGCTTTTTTGATTAAATGTATATTTTGTGTTATTCCTATCAATGTACATCACTATTTGAAAAAATGTACTTTTCATCTATGATCATTAATTTTTGTTAATCAAGCACCTCCTTTGACAAAAGGAATCCAAGAAAGTAATAATAAAAAAAAGCTAAACATAAACTAGATAATAGAAATCTGAAATAAAAACCCTAGAAAATACTAAAAATAGTCGGGCAGCACCTGTGGTAAAAGTTAGAGAATCTATTTGCCAGGCCAGTGACCTTTCATTAGAAGTTATTTTCCATTCTCTCCAATTATATAAAAGATTCAATCAATATAGAAAAACCTGTACTTGTTAACTGCTTTAATACAGATCATACTGTTTCCACTCAGTGCTGTTCTTTCCTCTATTCATGAAGGCACTGATTTGGGGGTTACAGTAGACTCTGGGTTTTATTTTGTGAACCTAGACACTGAGTAGTGGCATTAACCTTAACTGGGATGAGACCTAATAAACCTGATCTGTGGCCACATGAGCAAAATCACTGCATAATGATCAGCTGGTAAAGCTGCTGTCTCATAGCGCTGAAGAACCAGGTTCAATTCTCACCATGACTGTGACTTTCTTCCAGGTGCTCCAGTTTCCTCCCACATGTGGCTTGTGGGTAAGTAGGTTCTACAGACTGCTCTGAGTGTGTAGATCGAGTGGTAGTTGATGAGAATGTTGGAGAATAGAAAAAACACAGGATTAGTGTAGAAATAGTGTTATCTGCTGACTGACTTTGGGAATCAAGGGGCCTGTTTCTGTGCTGCACCTCTCTGTGATAAGTGTTAGCAATGTACTTACCAGTGTTTGTAATAAAAATAATTAATCAACACACTCAATAACCCAAGGTAGTTTCCAAAGGTCACTGAATCAGGAATCAGGACTGTAAGATCATTTTTCTCACCTATATGACCATTAGGCTGAAATGCTTCTACCAGTTAATGACAAAAGGCTCAAACCTGGAAATTGAACAGGTGGCATTTAAAATGTGACATCATAAAAATGAATAATGTATATAAACAATAAATTAGTCTTTGAAATGTAAACAGACCAGATAAATCTTAATCTAAACAGAACAGTTATTGGAAACTATTTCTGGGATAATTAAGTTACTTTCAATCCAGTGATAAGTGAAGGATAACTCTTAAGTTTTAGACACTTAAACAAGGCAAAGAAAGGGAACGAATTAGCTATGTGTACCCTACTCTTTAATATGTAGCTTTAATGTAGATGACATAGAATATGTTCATTCTCTGCAGGGTGTGACACTGTTAACTGAAAGGATATTTGATAACACCATCAATTAGTCCTTCAAGGTGCCTCTGGGTCTACTTCAGAGAAGCTGCAAGAACAGCTGATAGATGGGAAAATGCTTTATTTGAAAAACATTGCTGTGTATATGCCAGACTCGACCTGATGAAGTGTTCCAAACTCAGAACCATCCAAGTAGAAAATTCCCCAGCACAAAGCTTTAAGAAACATATACATATATATATATATATTAGAAAACAAGACAAAACAGGATAAATAACCACATATTACTAACGTATCTATAACATTAACTTAAACACAAAAGTAGAGATGGCAAAAGAATTTTCATCCCATCCAAATAAATCACAGAAACTTGAATGAAAAGGGTTAATGATTCAGCTATACTAGCTAAGATGGGGAAACTACACTTGGACCTGGATTTCTTTAAAGATACAACCGGTCTCTTGTAACAAGGCTTAATTGGCATCTGAGCCACCTCCGCGACCCCTCTGTCTGATCAGCTTTGGATATGGTTCTGGTGCTGAAAGACAGCTTGGGGATACTTACAGTTATAGACCTTGTGAACATAGTGTTCCTTTGAAATACTATTTTTAAAGTTATTTTTTCTCTCACTTGATTTCTTCTCACTAACCACCTGTGTGCCCCTACCCCACCCTCCAGTTCTCCCAGGCTGATTCGCCACCTTAAATCCTCTCTTCAAGTGCTGCAGCTTTTACTGCAACTGTTAGATTCACAGCAACATAATCAGCCAAACAAATAAAGCACTCAAACAAGGTTAGATATCCACACTTTACCCTCTTCCCCTTCATGTCCAGATTCTGGAGCAACCAATCCAAATCTAATTGACAAGCAACTCCATGACTTAAGATGACCATCGTCTGGATGCAATCATTAATCTGGTAATTAGAATGAGCACCATACCCAAGGAGTTTCAGTTTGCATCTTAATTTTAATGTGAGGCCAAGTCTGTAAATTTTAATGCATTTATGATCATTCTACTGTAAAGAGAATAGATGGTTTCACGTTAGCCAAATAAACATCTAATTTTAATCACACTACTAAGTAACAATCATTTCTTTACACTGCACCCTTTAGTTCTGCTGCACTCAAACAGGGGCTTATTGTTTAGATGCACAACTCAAGCTGAAAACATGATGTACAAAATTTAGAATAGAAGCATCAATTAAATTCAGTTCATTCTTCCTCTTTTTTTACCAACGGTAATTTTACCAAAGCATCACATAACTTCTTTAACAAATCATTGAGCTCAATTTCACCCCATTGCTAATCAATAAATTATCAATAATTTCCGAGAGCTACATTTACCCTGTGATCGACAAATTGAAAGTCTGATGCAACTGTCTCTAAGGACTTTGACTTGTGTCTAACAGCCCTTTTCCTGTCCCACACATCTTATTTCTACATATTTCAAGCGTTTTATGACCAATCAGGCTTCCCATAAGCTGGACAAAATGCTCCAGCTCCCAACCCAGATTCTCTTTTTTTCCACTAATTACTTTAATTAATATAATGTATTCAACAAAACTCTTTCATCCCTTTGGAATGCAGTCATTCACTACTCTGAAGAGATTAGTGTCCAATATCAAAAGATCAAAACGGCAGTTACAATGCACAGGAAAATGATACAAGAATGAGGCTTTGGGTGACTTAAACTGGTTTCATTAAACACCAAATTAGATTGAAGAGCTTTTGTGTGTTAAAAGGCTTCAGTGACAAAATACTTTTAAAAAGTATTGGATTTCTAAATGTTTAAACCTCAAAACATTGTAGCATGCTGACAAAGGACTTGAGGCTCCCTCCACCCGCCAGTAGTTAATGACCACAGAAAACTTTCATTTAGAAACTTGTCAGTTTACTTTGCAGTTAAATGCAAGTCTGTGGAATCTTGGCTTATCATTATCTCAATGTACTTGTAAATGTGTTTATGAATACTACTACTTTTGAAGTCATCTAGATACATTTTTCCACAACTTAGTCATATATACCAAATAATAACCAGCACAAACACACATGGCTATCAGTTAAAACTGTGCCAAAGATGTTTGTATTTTGAGAAGTTCTTTTAAAAGTATAAAGGGGTTGCAATAGACTGATCAAAAGTTAAATACTGCAGATGTTGAAAATCCAAAATAAAAACAGAAAATGCTGGAAAGACTTAATAGGTAAGGCAGCATCTATGGACAGGAAAAAATGTTAAAATCTCAGGATGAAGAACTAACATTTACTGTGTTTTTCACCCTTTTCACAAATGCTGCCTGATACTAAGTACAGATGTATAATTGGCTGTCTCTTACTTTACATGTCAATCCATGGCTGACTCTGACTTTTACTCTCTATCAACTACAGCACTCAGATAATTCTGATTGTTGTGCACCTAGGTCTTTGTAAGAGGGTACCCAATAAGAATCAATGGCTTCTGCAAGAGATTCTCCTTCTGGGATCTGAAGTTACAATTACTTATTTTTTTAAAAATCTGTTTATTACTCAAATGATTTTAACACCTGTTATCTAGTTCATTCCATAATGTCCTTTCTAAATTAAAAAGACATCATGGTATATTTTTAGTATGTTAAAAATACAAATTGCTCATTTTTAAGAAATTTCATCGGAAAGACACTAGCTAGCTGGCATAGAGGTGTATCACTATAACAATCTGATCAGAAACTGTCAACTGGAAAAATCAGCTGCAGGAGCCAACCCCCAATTCACATATTGAATGTGGTAACAAATGCACCTGCTGCATCCAAGATTTAGGGCAATTGATACCTACTGCGCAAGGAATCATCATTTGCGAAAGGCAATGTCCTGGAGTACACAAAATCTGATAGTCATGTTGGTACAGACCACACCACCCAAAAGGTACTGTTAGCTTTTCAATCCCATCCCAACCGGCAGTGTTTGTTTTGGATGTCTTAAAAAATGTGATCATTCTGATCGCTGCTTCTCAACCCTGACCATGTTTTATAATTTGAGGAGTTGCTCTTGAATAAGATCTCACTTTTGGTCAGCAGGGTCCTCGGCACTCTGCTTGTGTTCTTGGTCTGGACCAGGATCAGGATCAGGATCAGGATCAGGATCAGCCAAAGTTGAGCCGAACGCATTCTGCACAATTTGAAATCCAAATGACTCCAAAAGGGACATGTTCTGATGGGTTGAAAAGGGTGAGCTTAGGCTAGTAGGCAAGTCATTCAGTGTTCCCTCACTGGGTTTGACATGGGCCTTTAGCATATGCTTATTCAGGTAGGACTTTGATTTAAAGACAGAGCCACAGTCTGGGCAGGTGTACTTCTTCGGTTCTGCATATAATTCAGCATTGGTCTCAACTTTAACTTTCCCATTGTTGAGGTCACACTGAAAAGACTCATCCTGGTCATGTTTCAGAGGAGACTTAAGGTCACTGATATCTGAGAGATCTGCAAAGGAGTCAGAGTTGTCCTGCAGGTCCTGATGCTGGCACTTCAGCCCATCTATCTCACCATCTGCAAAAACACAACAAAATATTACAGTACTTCATGGTAGGAAATTCAGAAACAAAGCAAATGCTTAATTTCATTACCCAGAGCTACCATACTTCATCAATATTTTGATGAGACTACAGACTGAAAGACATCTTTCATTTCAAGAACCTGTTTCCAATGAAAGCTGTTCTATTAATTTACACAATTAACTCATTGACTAATAATATTTCAATCAAGAAATTACAAAAAGCAGGATTTGCTTAAAACAATGATAATTTCCTGGAATAATAATTTACCAGCATTTGTTTGTGTCAGAGAATTAGAACCCAAACCTAAAGGCCTAGTCTATTGATCTCAGCACTCTCTGAAAGTAATAAGCAGCTAAAATGATGACAGAATGTCAAGAAATACAGTGCACACAATGTGGTAACTTAAAATTCCAATTCAGCCAGCCAGACTCTGAAAACGAGATAAAAGGCAGAAGCCAGAAGAGAGCAAAACAGAAGTTAAAGCTGAGCGGAGGTTCGCTCACATCTACTCTGTGTCATTAGCAGAGCAACTGGGGAATCTACAAGGCCAGACAAGACAACAGTTCAATATCATAAGAGTTCCGAGTATTGAAAACACATTTCCCATATTCCTTACAAACAATGAAACAAATGAACTTTGAAGCAACTTTTATAAAATGTGCATTAGGTTTATTATCAGTGATATACGTGGCAAGATTTGTTGTGTTGTGGCAGCTGTACAGTGCAGGACAAAAATTACTATAAGTTAGGGAAAAAAGGGAACAGGCCCTTTGGCCTATCTCATCTCTGTCAAATTGGGTGCCTTGTAAACTAGTCCCACTTGCCTGCATTTGGTCCAGATCTAAACCTTCTCAATTCATTAACCTGTTCAAACCGTCCTTTAAACATTGTAAATGTACCTGCCTCATTCACTTCCTCTGGTAGCTCATTCTATACACCCACCACCCTCAGGGTGGAAAACCTGAACTTCAAGTTCCCTTTAAACCTACACGCCCTAGTTTCAGACTCCCCAACCTGGAATAAAAGAATGTAACTCTGCACTTTATCTATATCCTTCATGATTTTATAAGTTCTGTAACGTAACTCTGGGGAAAACAGTCCCAGCCATCAAGTCTCTCCTCCTAACTCTCTAGCTAACTAAGCAGAGAGAAGAAACACAAATAAAGTAAGCTGTGAGTGAACATCTTTTTGAAATTTTCTCCAAAAGATTCTTCAGTGCTTATTACAGAATTCGCTCATTAAACAGTGTTACTAAAGGACTGGTGCCAATTATTTTAGCAGGTTTTGGTATGAGATGGCTAATAATAACCATATAACAATTACAGCACAGAAACAGGCCATCTCGGCCCTTCTAGTCCGTGCCTAACTCTTACCCTCACCTGGTCTCACCAACCTGCACTCAGCCCATAACCCTCCATTCCTTTCCTGTCCATATATCTATCCAATTTTTCTTTAAATGATAATATCGAACCTGCCTCAACCACTTCTGCTGGAAGCTCATTCCACACAGCTACCACTCTCTGAGTAAAGAAGTTCCCCCTCATGTTACCCCTAAACTTTTGCCCTTTAACTCTCAACTCGTGTCCTCTTGTTTGAATCTCCCCCATTCTCAATGGAAAAAGCCCATCCACATCAACTCTATCAATCCCCCTTATAATTTTAAGCACCTCAATCAAGTCCCCCCTCAACCTTCTACGCTCCAAAGAATAAAGACCTAACTTGTTCAACCCTTCTCTGTAACTTAGGAGATGAAACCCAGGCAACATTTTAGTAAATCTCCTCTATACTCTCTCAATTTTATTGACATCTTTCCTATAATTCGGTGACCAGAACTGTACACAATACTCCAAATTTGGCCTTACCAATGCCTCATACAAATTCAACATTACATCCTAACTTCTATACTCAATGCTCTGATTGATAAAGGCCAGCAGACCAAAAGCTTTCTTCACCACCTGATCCACATGAGATTCCACCTTCAGGGAACTATGCACCATTATTCCTAGGTCCCTCTGTTCTACAGCATTCTTCAATGCCCTACCATTTACCATGTATGTCCTATTTTGATTAGTCCTACCAAAATGTAGCACCTCACATTTTTCAGCATTAAACTCCATCTGCCATCTTTCAGCCCACTTTTCTAACTGGCCTAAATCTCTCTGCGAGCTTTGAAAACCTACTTCATTATCCACAACACCACCTATCTTAGTATCATCTGCATACTTACTCATCCGATTTACCACCCCATCATCCAGATCATTAATATATATGACAAACAACACTGCACCCAGTACAGATCCCTGAGGCACACCGCTACACACTGTCCTCCAATCTGACACACAGTTATCCACCACTACTCTCTGGCGTCTCCCATCCAGCCACTGCTGAATCCATTTTACTACTTCGATATTAATGCCTAACGATTGAACCTTCCGTCTGGAACCTTGTCAAAGGCCTTACTGAAGTCCATATAGACAACATCCACCGCTTTACCCTTGTCAACTTTCCTAGTAACCTCATCAAAAAATTCAATAAGATTTGTCAAACATATGGACTCCCATACTGTTAGGGGTCTAGATGGTTTAGAGTTTGTAAAATGTGTTCAGGAAAGTTTTCTAAATCAATATATAGAGGGACCAACTAGAGGGGATGCAATATTGGATCTCCTGTTAGGTAACGAATTAGGGCAAGTGACAGAAGTCTGTGTACGGGAGCACTTTGGTTCCAGTGATCACAACACCATTAGTTTCAATTTGATATCTGGTCCCAGGGTTGAGGTTCTGAACTGGAAGAAGGCCAAATTTGAAGAAATGAGAAAGGATCTAAAAAGCGTGGATTGGGACAGGTTGTTCTCTGGCAAAGATGTGATTGGTAGGTGGGAAGCCTTCAAAGGGGAAATATTGAGCGTGCAGAGTTTGTATGTTCCTGTCAGGATTAAAGGCAAATTGAATAGGAATAAGGAACCTTGGTTCTCAAGGGATATTGCAACTCTGATAAAGAAGAAGAGGGAGTTGTATGAAATGTATAGGAAACGGGGTAAATCAGGTGCTTGAAGAGTATAAGAAGTGCAAGAAAATACTTAAGAAAGAAATCAGGAGGGCTAAAAGAAGACATGAGGTTGCCTTGGCAGTCAAAGTGAAGGATAATCCAAAAAGCTTTTACAAGTGTATTAAGAGCAAAAGGATTGTAAGGGATAAAGTTGGTCCTCTTGAAGATCAGAGTGGTCGGCTTTGTGTGGAACCAAAGGAAATGGGGGAGATCTTAAATAGGTTTTTTGCGTCTGTATTTACTAAGGAAGCTGGCATGAAATCTATGGGATTGAGGGAATCAAGTAGTGAGACCATGGAAACTGTACAGATTGAAAAGGAGGAGGTGCTTGCTGTCTTGAGGAAAATTAAAGTGGATAAATCCCTGGGACCTGACAGAGTGATCCCTAGGACCTTGAAGGAGACTAGTGTTGAAATTGCAGGGGCCCTGGCAGAAATATTTAAAATGTCGCTGTCTACGGGTGAAATGCCGGAGGATTGGAGAGTGGCTCATGTTGTTCTGTTGTTTGAAAAAGGATCGAAAAGTAATCCGGGAAATTATCGGCCAGTGAGTTTAACATCAGTAGTAGGTAAGTTATTGGAGGGAGTACTAAGAGACAGAATCTACAGGCATTTGGATAGACAGGGGCTTATTAGGGAGAGTCAACATGGCTTTGTGCGTGGTAGGTCATGTTTGACCAATCTGTTGGAGTTTTTCGAGGAGGTTACCAGGAAAGTGGATGAAGGGAAGGCAGTGGATATTGTCTACATGGACTTCAGTAAGGCCTTTGACAAGGTCCCGCATGGGAGGTTAGTTAGGAAAATTCAGTCGCTAGGTATACATGGAGAGGTGGTAAATTGGATTAGACATTGGCTCGATGGAAGAAGCCAGAGAGTGGTGGTAGAGAATTGCTTCTCTGAGTGGAGACCTGTGACTAGTGGTGTGCCACAGGGATCAGTGCTGGGTCCATTGTTATTTGTCATCTATATCAATGATCTGGATGATAATGTGGTAAATTGGATCAGCAAGTTTGCTGATGATACAAAGATTGGAGGTGTAGTAGACAGTGAGGAAGGTTTTCAGAGCCTGCAGAGGGACTTGGACCAGCTGGAAAAATGGGTTGAAAAATGGCAGATGGAGTTTAATACTGACAAGTGTGAGGTATTGCACGTTGGAAGGACAAACCAACGTAGAACATACAGGGTTAATGGTAAGGCACTGAGGAGTGCAGTGGAACAGATGGATCTGGGAATACAGATACAAAATTCCCTAAAAGTGTCGTCACAGGTAGATAGGGTCGTAAAGAGAGCTTTTGGTACATTGGCCTTTATTAATCGAAGTATTGAGTTTAAGAGCTGGAATGTTATGATGAGGTTGTATAAGGCATTGGTGAGGCCGAATCTGGAGTATTGTGTTCAGTTTTGGTCACCAAATTACAGGAAGGATATAAATAAGGTTGAAAGAGTGCAGAGAAGGTTTACAAGGATGTTGCCGGGACTTGAGAAACTCAGTTACAGAGAAAGGTTGAATAGGTTAGGACTTTATTCCCTGGAGCGTAGAAGAATGAGGGGAGATTTGATAGAGGTATATAAAATTATGATGGGTATAGATAGAGTGAATGCAAGCAGGCTTTTTCCACTGAGGCAAGGGGAGAAAAAAACCAGAGGACATGGGTTAAGGGTGAAGGGGGAAAAGTTTAAAGGGAACATTAGAGGGCGCTTCTTCACACAGAGAGTGGTGGGAGTATGGAATGAGCTGCCAGACGAGGTGGTAAATGCGGGTTCTTTTTTAACATTTAAGAATAAATTGGACAGATACATGGATGGGAGGTGTATGGAGGGATATGGTCCGTGTGCAGGTCAGTGGGACTAGGCAGAAAATGGTTTCGGCACAGCGAAGAAGGGCCAAAGGGCCTGTTTCTGTGCTGTAGTTTCTATGGTTCTATGGTTCTATGACCTTCCACGCACAAATCCATGTTGACTGTTCCTAATCAGACCCTGTCTTTCCAGATAATTATATATACCATCTCTAAGAATACTTTCCATCAATTTATCCACCACTGACATCAAACTCACAGGCCGATAATTGCTAGGTTTACTCTTAGAACCCTTTTTAAACAATGGAACAACACGAGCAATACGCCAATCCTCCGGCACCATCCCCGTTTCTAATGACATTTGAAATATTTCTGTCAAGAGCCCCTGCTAACTTCCACACTAACTTCCCTCAAGGTCCTAGGGAATCTCTTGTCCAGACCCGGAGACGTATCCACTTTTATATCCCTTAAAAGCGCCAGTACTTCCTCTTCTTTAATTGTCATACTTTCCATAACTGCCCTTCTTGTTTCCTTTACCTTACACAGTTCAATATCCTTCTCCTTAGTGAATACCGAAGAAAAGAAATTGTTCAAAATCTCCCCCATCGCTTTTGGCTCCGCACATAGCCATCCACTCTGATTCTCTAAAGGACCAATTTTATCCCTCACTATCCTTTTGCTATTAACATAACTGTAGAAACCCTTTGGATTTATATTCATCTTACTTGCCAAAGCAGCCTCGTATCTTCTTTTAGCTTTTCTAATTTCTTTCTTAAGATTCTTTTTACATTCTTTATATTCCTCGAGCACCTCATTAACTCCAAGCTGCCTATATTTATTGTAGATCCCTCTCTTTTTCCGAACCATGTTTCCTACATCCCTTGAAAACCATGGCTCTCTCAAACTTTTAACCTAACAGGAACATAAAGATCCTGTGCCCTCAAAATTTCACCTTTAAATGACCTCCATTTCTCTATTACATCCTTCCCATATAACAAATTGTCCCAATCCACTCCTTCTAAATCCTTTCGAATCTCTTTTTGCATCTCCAAGTTAACCTTCTCCAATCAAAAATCTCAACCCTGGGTCCAGTCCTATCCTTTTCCATAATTGAAACTAATGGTATTGTGATCACTAGACCCGAAGTGCTCCCCAACACATACCTCCGTCACCTGCCCTATCTCATTCCCTAACAGGAGATCCAACACTGCCCCCTCTCTAGTTGGTACCTCTATGTATTGCTGCAAAAAACTATCCTGCACTCATTTGACAAACTCTAAACCATCCAGCCCTTTTACAGAATGGGCTTCCCAGTCTATGTGTGGAAAATTAAAATCTCCCACAATCACAACCTTGTGCTTACTACAAATATCTGCTATCTCCTTACAAATTTGCTCCTCCAGTTCTCGGCCCCCATTAGGTGGTCTATAATACACCCCTATAAGCGTCATTACACCTTTCCCATTCCTCAATTCCACCCAAATAGCCTCCCTGGACGAGTCCACTAATCTATCCTGCCAGAGCACCGCTGTTATATTTTCTCTGACAAGCAATGCAACACCTCCCCCTCTTGCCCCTCCTATTCTATCACACCTGAAGCAACGAAATCCTGGAATATTTAGTTGCCAATCACACCCCTCCAGCAACCACATTTTACTAATAGCTACAACATCATATTTCCAGGTATCAATCCATACTCTACGCTCATCCACTTTTCTTACAATGCTCCTAGCATTAAAATAGATGCATTTAAGAAACTCTCCACCTCTTACTCTCTGTTTATCCTTAATGAAGCAAACAACTTTGTTATCTTTTTCTTCCTTGTCCCCTACATCTTTGATCTGAGTGCTCCTGATCTCTGTCCCCTGCCTATCCTCCCTCACACTGTCTACTGGCTTTCTCTATTTGTGAACTAACCTCCTCTCTCCAAGTCTCTTTAATTTGATTCCCACCCCCCAACCATTCTAATTTAAAGTCACCTCAGTAGCCCTCGCAAATCTCCCCGCCAGGATATTGGTCCCCCTAGGATTCAAGTGTAACCCGTCCTTTTTGTACAGGTCACACCTGCGCCAAAAGAGGTCCCAATGATCCAAAAACTTGAATCCCTGCCCCCTGCTCCAATTCCTCAGCCATGCATTTATTCTCCACCACATTGCATTCCTACTCTCACTGTCGTGTAGCACAGGCAATAATCCCGAGATTACTATCTTTGCGGTCCTTTTTCCCA
This sequence comes from Mobula birostris, assembly GCF_030028105.1. Classification (NCBI taxonomy): domain Eukaryota; kingdom Metazoa; phylum Chordata; class Chondrichthyes; order Myliobatiformes; family Myliobatidae; genus Mobula; species Mobula birostris. The sequence continues at coordinate 61,227,403 of NC_092394.1, forward strand.
ACTCCCTATATTCTCCTTTCAGGACCTCTCCCCTTTTCTACCCATGTCATTGGTACCTATATGTCCCACGACCTCTGGCTCCTCTCCCTCCCACTTCAGGGTATCTTGGACGCGATCAGAAACATCCCGGACCCTGGCACCAGGGAGGCAAAATACCATCCGGGTCTCCAGACTGCGTCCACAGAATCGCCTATCTGACCCCCTAACTCTCGAGTTCCCTATTACTACTGCCCTCCTCTTCCTTTCCCTACCTTTCTGAGCTACAGGGCCGGACTCTGTGCCGGAGGCTCGGCCATTGTTGCTTCCCCCAGGTAAGCTGTCCCCCCCAACTGTACTCAAACAGGAGTAATAGTAGTAGTAGTAGTCATCATTTTAATCTTAACTTAAAATAATCAATTAATTTCTATTACCAAGAAGGCAATATTCTAAAATAATTCCATCGAAATTTATCAGGAAACAGCATTTTCATATGATCAAGATAGTTTTTGTGTTGCAAAATGGGTAGTCTGTTTGGACTATCAGAAGGTACATCAGAAGTTGCGAGATAAATATTTCCCATCTTGTTAATGAAATAATATCAAAACTCAGTTCTATATCTGAATGATAACTCATTTTCATGAAGTTTCTATAATGTAAGTTTTTACAAATTAGCATTTTTTAAACCTAGTTTTGAATTTTATTGATTTCTTTCAAAAATGAAAAATTCTCTGTGTAAAACAGCCTATCGGTTTGATTTTTATATTTTAGGGTGGAGTACATTTTCAGCAAACCTGTTTCCCTATTACTTTAATGATGATTAACCTGGTTAAATTCAGTGTTTTAAATCCAGAATAGACTACCACCCTGATGAATTTCACACAAATGTGCATCACACAAAGTCAATTCTTCATCTAAGACTTATTTTAGTCTGTTCACTTTTCCTGTTAGCCTCCCACTCTGCAATCCATCACCTTCCCTTGATATCAAGGCCAGCTAGACTTCTGCTGAAGTTTCTCTCCAGGTGCCAGACTAGAAGCTTACAGCATTTAGTCCCCTCTAAACAATGAATGCGTATTTCTCTTCTGCCTGAACTCATTGCACAGATTGTCCTGTAGGAACTTGGTAAACGAGTGCATGCCACCCATCAACCCATCTGATAGGTTAGCATTTCAGAATGGCAGAGTTGAGAAGTAAATGCATGATTATAAGTAGAGGACCCAAATCCAAAAGTTAAGACGACGTGCCAACAAAATACAACAACTACTTCTACCTGAAACAGTGAGGGAACCGTTTCCTGACAAACTCTTGGTTTCTTTAATATTTAAATTATTCTTTGATTTGTTTTTTAAATGGATGACTCATGTTGTACTAAAGAAACATTCTCTTTCTACAGATGCTGTCTGATCTGCTAGGCATTTCCACCATTCTCCTTTTGGCTTCAGTCACCACTGTCGTTCTGGACTGCATTTCAGAACTTTTACAATGCACTTCATTTTTTCTTCTTTTTCTAACTACCCTTAATAAGTCAAGTGGGCAGTCTCATAAGCAACAACTCTGACTTGCACTTTCAAGGATACTTCCTTTGTCATGTATTCTCTCTCGTGCTCTGCAACTTAAAATTTGCTTTCTCACGATACTAATCTGGTGAAAAATCTTTAACCTGAAACACCAACTCTGCTTCTCTTCTTTCAGATGTTCTTTTCAGCAGTTTGTTTTTATTTTAAATCTCTACCACCTGCAATATTTTTGACTTCCAATTAAATTCCATCAGCAGTGACTAAAGTCTTATCAGAGCTTAGACAGCAAATTTGATTCTTTTCCTCTTTTCTATCACCCCATCCTGCTAGTCATTTTATTGAATGATAACTCCCTGCCCTGGATATTATCTTGCGGAAAAAGAAAACACAATACTGTGGTGTAAACAACTTCAAGTCTCTTCTCAATACCCCTTGCTCTCTTTATGCAGATTAACCCATACTCAAATGCTCTGACTGGTTGGGATTGGCTAATTCAACTTGGTGAAAGACTTCATGGGTATGTATTTGTGCTTTGTTACAACACAGAGGACACTTGCAGTTATTAATATAACCATTGATAACATCATCTTCCTGATAAAACACGGTTATTCTACAGCAGGTAAAATTAGGACTTACAACAGGATTTATGTAATAGAACTATTTCTGCACATTTCTGCCCACGCACACAATACAAAGAATGATGGCAGTTAGCTTGCCTTGTAACGAGCGTGTTCTGTCAAAGTGAAAAGCCATCTCCCCGCTCTGCGTTTGCTTGTGAATCATGATCTGAGTCTGGGGCTTGCACCGCCTGTCACAAGGATCAGAAGTGTGCGAGGTGGGAAGAGGGACACCATGGTGGGTTTTAATATGGACCCTTAAGTAGGAAGCAGTGGAAAAACCTGAGGAAAAAGACAGATGAGATTCTGTCACTCCATCAGATGAAACCTCAGCACCCAGCCTTCTGAACATCCAATGTTAAAATATTCCTTTCTAATGGGGCTACTTCATGTTCAATACATTTTCTCCTTGTCTACTTCACCCAGTCATTTTTCCCAAACACATGCAATACTTGATGTCAGGCAGTCTCCGTCAGTCTGGATGGGGATGAGGCAACTTTGTCAGTAGCCTTTATAACACGTACTTTATCCATGTACTTTATAGGAATATATACATACTTGCATCGTTACACTGAAATGCTTTGTGATTCCCATATTATCAGGCAGGTCTAGGCAACATTACCACCAATGAGACCCATATCCAAAAGCACTTCTGCAGCTCTATATTGTCAATTTGGCAGCTCACGTTAAGAAGAATAGACTTTAAAATAATATAGCGTTTTCTTTAAAACAATTGCAAAAACTCATTACTTTCAATCATAAAGTCAGGTTTACAGGGCTGACCATTATTCCAATCTGCCCACCACAGATCAAGCTTGTAAACTCTGTTGAATGCTATGTAGAAATCAGGGCTTGTTGTGAAGCAGACCAGTGCTGATACAGATCAGTTATACTTTTAGCTGGACCATCAGTTACAATTGAGGAACAGGATGGACAGAAATTGATGCTGAAATAATAAGATTCCAAATGAATATCAACCAAAGGCATTCTTCTTTCACTCCCTGGAGCTCGAGAAGCCAGCTTAACTGACAGAGACTGTGGGAAAGGTCTGGCTTGACTGATGTCACAGTATGAAATGAAGTACAGTACGTTAAAAAGCAGCTATTAAATAGTTAAAGGGTATTGTCCTGGAGTCAGATGGAGTACACAAACATAAAACCAACTTGGATCTGCAATTGAAAACAAACATTTCCATCTTCTTGATGGAAGAGTGGGTATGTGGTGTGGAGGGATCCATCTGTGGAAATCTCTGAATGGGACTGCCATGCAATTCTACGAACACAAACTCAAAAAGAGTAACACTAAGGCAATGAAATAAAGTAGGCTATAATGTGCTGTTCCAATGTAGAACACAGAAAAAGTTAGAAGAGTCTCTTCAAAATGAAAATCCTATAATACCCAATTTTCTAGATGCTATACCACCCAAGAACCTGTCAGAAGCCATCAAGAGCAGCAAAGCAGAAAGTAGTCAGCAGGATTGTTTGGAATGATCATAATCACCAATCGCAGTAGTTCTTGCAGAAAGCAGACTAACTTGCACGACAAAGCAAATGTGACTGCGTAATCAACAATATAACTACATTGTGCATGTGCTTAGCTAACTAATCTTCACTATCAGGTCAATTGTGATCAGGATTAGTGTAATGGCAGAGGTGACAAGTGATTATAACACTGTTCTTCTCAACTTCCACCTCTTACACTATGAAGGTATGAAAACTGCAAATAATCAACTCAAGCCAGCTAATTTCCACTCCTATACTGGAGAACAAGATTCCTTGCCCTTCAGTGTCAACAGCAAAAATTTGAGTATCCATACTCTGTTTATGAAACAGAGTTTACAGTATACTTCTAGCCCATTCCACCTCAAGATTCACCAAAAGCTTTTCATTAAACAGTCAGCCTAATTTTAAACCCAAGTTTATAAGCAAGACTCAATTGCAGAATTAAAGTTAAAAAAAAATCCTGGGATGACTCTGATCAACTTATTGTGAATAGTAGATATTAAACCTTTATCCGATGGATTTATACAAAGAAACAAGTCCAGAACATTAAGTTTGGTAATGAAGGGTTAATAAAATGTCTAATTTGAAGATACCTAAAAAAAAATAAGTATTAGGTAGGTTAAACTTTGCAGACAGTTGTTCAAAAGTTGCAAAGCGATTATCTATGAAAGGCAATTCCTCTTTAGATTAAAGGTTTATCTTCGTTTTTTTTGTATTTTATACCCTTACTTTCAGCTTTTTTTTCTGGTTAAGTTTTATGGTTTTTTCATGTGAAATATATTACAGTTTAGGTAGTAGGCAATATACTTTTTTTAGTTTACAGCTGTATGGTGACAAAAGCTCTGTTTAACTTTTCTTTACATCGAAATGGTTGGCCTGGAGTTGCGTAGTTGGAGGGTGGGGAGGATACTAACTTCACATGATTTTATTTTGGGTACTTTTTCTTTATTGTTACGAACTGTATATTAATCATGTTGGTTTTGCACTGTATAAATCTCTTTTTTGCTGGTGGGGTTTTTTTGTTGTACTGTAGAAACTCAAATAAATTAATAAAAAAAATACAGTGTAACAACTAAAAAGTGAATTCTAAGTGTGCTGCAATATGGAATAACATCCAATATTCTGAAAAACCTGCAGGTCCAACACCAAAGTCCCTACCATGCTGGATTATCATAGGTTTATTATATCATGATATCAATAAGCACAGGGATAAGTTTAAACTATACACTTCTAGTCTAAGCTTCCACAATGTTACAATGCACACCACTTATCAAGAACATTTGAAATTACTGGCATCTGTGAAGTTGGATAACGCTTGTAGGATTATCTAAACAATGCACCCTGAGATACCCTCCACACACTGGAGTAACGTTTCCATGGTATCAACATTGAGTGCAGCGTTTATGGTATTTTTTTAAATGCAAAAACATCACTGTATTTGACAATCAAAAATCCAATTCAACTAGAATTTCGCTCAGAGCTCACAGGACAGTGGATAGGGAAAACATCACAATGATCCTTTTCACGCTGGGGGAAGTGTTGTGCAGTGTGAAAGTTCCTCGCATTTAAAATTGAAACAATGCATGCCCCTGATTATTAGCATAACCCCTCATTATTTTGAGTTGTGAGATTCAGGAAAAGATATGACCCACTAAATATTAGCAACGCCAGTTATAGGATTGACCTATGCAGCAGTAAAAATTCAAGCAGTGTAAACATGAAGATTGCAAAATGCCATAACATTATGAAGCCCATATAGTGATTGTGAAAAAAACAATTACTAACTGAACTCCTTTCTCTGCAAGGTGGCATCAGTGTGGAAGGCACACAGCAACCACTTAGTGTTCTGGATCATTTCTTTGAACTGAAGCAGATAAACAATTGACTCCTACACAAGTCTCCTAATTGTGGCACCTTCAAGAAAGTGGATAAATCCAAATGGCATGGGGATAATCTCTACAGTTGTCTTCCTAAACAGTCTTCTTTCAGTCACACTCTGAATCACAATGTGGATTCCATCCAACTAAAACCCACCATGGGCATCATATTCCAGAGAAAAGTAGGAAGAAGAAACAATCACTGTATATGCCTTTCTTCAAGCTCACAAAAGCTATCAATTGAGAGGAACTGTGGAGGATCCTTTTCAAATTTGTTTGCCCTCAGAATATAGTCTCCACCTTGTGTTTTTTATGTGATGGTGTCAAATCATGATTTTAACCAATAGGTTCACAACAGGCCCAATCTCAGTAAAACTCATTATCAGGCAAGGTTGTGTTATTGCACAGATATTTTTTCAAACTTTCTTGCTGTAATATGGTACCTCATCTTCAATGAGCCTTCCACAGGAATGGAACCAGGCTACAGGGAAAACGGAAATCTACAGTTGCAAGAACAAGTTTGTGAATTCTTTGTAATTACCTGGTCTTCTGCAATTATTACATAAAATGTGGCCTGATCTTTATCTAAGTCATAATAATAAACACAATCTGCCCAAACTAGTAACACTCAAGCAATTGTACTTCTCGTTAATATTGAGTACACCATTTAAACTCCCACAGTCTGAGTTCAAAAAAATATGTGAACCTCTGGGGTAATGCCTTCTACCAAAGCTATTTGGAGTCAGGTGTTTGGAGGTATGGGTTGCAGAGGTTCCCTGCACTATATAAAAAAAAGACACACAAAGTCAGGTTACTGACAGAGCCTGCTCTTCTCAAGATCGATCTGCTTACGCACCATGCCTCAATCAAAACTTTCAGAGGACCTTAGAAGAAGAATTGTAGAGATTCATGAAGCTAGAAAAGGCTACAAAAACATTTCTAAAGATCTGAGTGTTCATGAATAAGAGAGACTGTCTACAAATAGAGAAAATTCAGTTCTGTTGCCACTCTGCCTAGGAGTGGGTGTCCTGCAAAGATCACATGAAGAGCAAAACGTGCAAGGCTGAAGGAGGTAAAAAAGAACCCAAGGGTAACAGCACAGAACCTGCAGAAATCTCTAGAACTTGCTAAAGTCTCTGTTCATGCATCCACTATAAGAAAAACACTGAACAAGTGTTCTCCCAAAAAAAAAATCGCTGCACGTCTGAAGACCACATGGATGTCCTAGTTAGGCCACATCTGGAGTATTGCATACAGTTCTGGTCATCCCATTATAGGAAGGATGTCGAGGCTTTGGAGAGAGTGCAGAAGTTTTCCAGGTTACTGCCTGGATTCGGGGACACATGCTAAACAAGAAGTTGGACAAACTTGCTTTGTTTTCTCTGGAGCTGTGGAGGCTGAGGAGAGATCTGATAGAGGTTTATAAGATTATGAGAGGCATAGATAGAGTAGACCAGGGGTTCCTAACCTATGGTCCATGAACTCCAAGTTTAAAGGGCAGGTCCTGTTTGACAAACTTACTGGAGTTCTTTGAGGGCATAATGAGTGCAGTGGTAACAGGGAAACAGGTGGATGTCCTATACTTGGACTTCCAGAAGGCGTTTGATAAGGTGTCGCATAAGAGACTTTTAAATAAGATACAGATGCATGGAATCGGAGGAAGTGTATTGGCATGGATCGTGGATTGGTTAACCAACAGAAGGCAGAGAGTTGGTATAAATGGGCGTTTCTCCGGTTGGCAGTCAGTGGTGAGTGGGGTGCCGCAGGGGTCGGTGCTGGGCCCACAGCTGTTTACCATTTACATTGATGATTTGGAAGAGGGAACTGTAGCATAGCAAAATTTGCTGATGACACTAAACTGAGTGGAAAAGCAAATTGTACAGAGGATGTGGATAGTCTGCAGATAGATAGATTAAGTGAATGGGCCAAGGTCTGGCAGATGGAATACAACGTTGGTAAATGCGAGATCATCCACTTTGGAAGGAATAATAGAAGAGCAGATTATTATTTAAACGATGAAAGATTGCAGCATGCTGTTGTCATCGTCATAGTCATACTTTATTGATCCCGAGGGAAATTGGTTTTCGTTACACTTGCACCATAAATAATTAAATAGTAATAAAACCATAAATAGTTAAATAGTAATGTGTAAATTATGCCAGGAAATAAGTCCAGGACCAGCCTATTGGTTCAGGGTGCCTGACCCTCCAAGAGAGGAGTTGTAAAGTTTGATGGCCACAGGCAGGAATGACTTCCTATGACGCTCAGTGTTGCATCTCAGTGGAATGAGTCTCTGGCTGAATGTACTCCTGTGCCCAACCAGTCCATTATGTAGTGGATGGGAGACATTGTCAAAGATGGCATGCAACTTGGACAGCATCCTCTTTTCAGACACCACCGTCAGAGAGTCCAGTTCCATCCCCACAACATCACTGGCCTTACGAATGAGTTTGTTGATTCTGTTGGTGTCTGCTACCCTCAGCCTGCTGTCCCAGCACACAACAGCAAACATGATCGCACTGCCCACCACAGACTCGTAGAACATTCTCAGCATCGTGCAACAGAGGGACTTGGGAGTGCGTGTTCATAAATTGCCAAAAGTTGGCTTGCAGGTACAATAGATTATTAAGGCGGCAAACGGAATGTTGGCCTTCATTGCTAGAGGGATTGAACTCAAGAGCATGGAGGTCATGCTGCAACTATACAGGGTACTGGTGAGGCCGCACCTGGAGTAATGTGTGCAGTTCTGGTCTCCATACTTGAGGAAGGATATACTGGCTTTGGAGGTAGCGCAGAGAGGGTTCAACAGGTTGATTCCAGGGATGAAGGGGTTAACCTATGAGGAGAGATTGGGTCGCCTGGGACTATACTCTCTGGAATTCAGAAGAATGAGAGGGGATCTTTTAGAAACATACAAAATTTTGAAAGGGATAGATAAGATAGAAGTAGGAAAGTTGTTTCCATTGGTAGGTGAGACTAGAACTAGGGGACATTGCCTCAAGATTCAGGGGAGAAGATTTAGGACGGAGATAAGGAGAAAATGTTTTTCCCAGAGAGTGGTGAATCTGTGGAATTCTCTGCCCAGGGAAGCAGTTGAGGCTTCTTCACTAAATATATTTAAGATACAGCTGGATAGATTCTTACATAGTAGGGGAATTAAGGGTTATAGGGAAAAGGCAGGTAGATGGAGCTGAGTTTACAGACAGATCAGCCATGATCTTATTGAATGGCGGGGCAGGCTCGATGGGCCGGATGGCCTACTCCTGCTCTTATTTCTTATGTTCTTATGGTCCATGGCATAAAAAAGGTTCAGGATCCCAGGAGTAAACAGAAAGTATCTTTATCCCAGGGTTGAAGTGTCTAATACCAGAGGGCATATACTTAAGGTAGTGAGAGGGGGTAATTTCAAAGGAGATGTGAGGGGCAAGTTTTATTATAAATACAGAGTGGTGGGTGCCTGGAATGCACTGCCTTAGGTGGTGGTAGAGGCAGATATATAAGGGACTTCTAAGAGACATTTGGATAGGCACATGGATATGAGGGAAATGGAAGGAGATGGACATTCTTTACACATTAGGGATTAGTTTAGTTGGCCATTTGATTACTAATTTAATTGGTTCAACACAACATTGTGGACCAAAGGGCTTGTTGCTGTGCTGTTCCAAAATATACATAAGTGTGTGTCAAAGAAACTATTGTGTATTCACTGTACAAAGTGGGAGCAACTAAAAGCAGAGAAAACTAGACAGACTGAAATTATTTTCTATTCACATGACACACTTTGCTATAAAAGCTAAAATTATTTTCTGATTAAATGATCTTTTGGGACACTAGAGATTTAACAAAAATAAGCTTCAGTCATCAAATAAGCCCCAATTTCTCAATATTTCAAAAGAAAGGCTTGGATTAGTTATAAAATGCATGCAGCAATTTCAACACAGTCTTGAAGAAAGCCCCTTAATTTAATCTCCATTACACAAACCACATCTAATTTTAGCAAACATTGCTTCTTAAATGTTGATTAAATGTTTGGAATAAAAGACAAGAAAGAATATGTACATGCTTTGGAATGAGGTGCTATTGTATTTAAAGTAACTAGACTAAAATTAAGGACTAAAGCACTGAAGGGACAGAACACAATTTTATACACTATCAGTACTGGGATGTGATCACAATGTGGTTGGGATCTTGAACTAGACCTGTGAACTACAGACCAGCCATATACTCAAATCTTACAATGGCAACTGGGGAATATAAAGAAGTTACATAAATATGAACTTAAAACCAGTTTCAAAAGAAGTAACTTTGAAATTATCGAATCATCATAAAAACCTGCCATGGATACTAGCAATAATCCAGTTTGTCAATTAAAAAAAAATTGTGAAAGAATAAATAAAGCAAAAAACCTGCTTAAGCCTACTCCAGGAAAATGTTAGGAGTTCATGCCCCAGTCAGAGTCACAGTAAAGCAGTTAATCATATACAGAATGGATTGGCACCAACATCTCCTCCACGATCACCATCAGCATAGGTGCACCACAAGACTGTGTGCTTGGCCCCCTGCTCGTCTTGCTTTATGCATATGACTATGAGGCTAGGCACCACCCCAATGCTACATTTAAATTTGGTGGTGACTAATCAGCAGATAGGAAGGAAATTGAACATCTGGCTGAGTGGTGTCATAACAACAACCTTTTACTCAATGTCAGTAAGTCATAGTCATACTTCATCGATTCTGAGGGAAATTGATTTTCGTTACGGTTGCCCCAACCAAGAATAGAGTATAAATATAGCAATATAAAACCATAAATAATTAAATAGTAATATGTAAATTATGTCAGGAAATAAGTCCAGGCCCAGCCGATTGGCTCAGGGTGTCCGACCCTCCAAAGGAGGAGTTGTAAAGTTTGATGGCCACAGGCAGGAATAACTTCCTATGACGCTCAGTGTTGCATCTCGGTGGAATGAGTCTCTGGCTGAATGTACTCCTGTGCCCGACCAGTACATTATGTAGTGGATGGGAGACATTGTCCAAGATGGCATGCAACTTGGACAGCATCCTCTTTTCAGACACCACCGTCAGAGAGTCCAGTTCCATCCCCACAACATCACTGGCCTTATGAATGAGTTTGTTGATTCTGTTGGTGTCTGCTACCCTCAGCCTGCTGCCCCAGCAGACAACAGCAAACATGATCGCACTGGCCACCACAGACTCGTAGAACATCCTCAGCATCGTCCGACAGATGTTAAAGGACCTCAGTCTCCTCAGGAAATAGAGACAGCTCTGACCCTTCTTGTAGACAGCCTCAGTGATCATTGACCAGTCCAGTTTATTGTCAATTCGTACCCCCAGGTATTTGCAATCCTCCACCATGTCCACACTGACCCCCTGGATGGTTACCAGTGCCTTAGCCCTCCTCAGGTCCACCACCAGCTCCTTCAACCAACACACAAAGTTGCTGGTGAACGCAGCAGGTCAGGCAGCATCTCTAGGAAGAAGTACAGTTGACGTTTCAGGCCGGGACCCTTCGTCAGGACTAACTGAAGGAAGAGCTAGTAAGAGATTTGAAAGTGGGAGGGGGAGGGGGAGATCCAAAATCATTGGAGAAGACAGGAGGGGGAGGGATGGAGCCAAGAGCTGGACAGGTGATTGGCAAAAGGGATATGAGAGGATCATGGGACAGGAGGTCCAGGGAGAAGGAAAAAGGAGGAGGGGGGTGAAAAACCCAGAGGATGGGCAAGAGGTATAGTCAGAGGGATGGAGGGAGAAAAAGGAGAGTGAGAGAAAGAATGGGTGTATATAAATAACGGATGGGGTACGAGGGGGAAGTGGGGCATTAGCAGAAGTTAGAGAAGTCAATGTTCATGCCATCAGGTTGGAGACTACCCAGACGGAATATAAGGTGTTGTTCCTCCAAACTGAGTGTGGCTTCATCTTTACAGTAGAGGAGGCCGTGGATAGACATGTCAGGATGGGAATGGGATGTGGAATTAAAATGTGTGGCCACTGGGAGATCCTGCTTTCTCTGGCTGACAGAGCGTAGGTGTTCAGCAAAATGATCTCCCAGTCTGCGTCGGGTCTCGCCAATATATAGAAGGCCACATCGGGAGCACTGGATGCAGTATATCACCCCAGCCGACTCACAGGTGAAATGTTGCCTCACCTGGAAGGACTGTCTGGGGCCCTGAATGGTGGTAAGGAAGGAAGTGTAAGGGCATGTGTAGCACTTGTTCCGCTTACAAGGATGAGTACCAGGAGGGAGATCAGTGGGGAGGGATGGGGAGGGGGAACGAATGGACAAGGGAGTCGCGTAGGGAGCGATCCCTGCGGAAAGCAGAGAGAGGAGGGGGAGGGAATGATGTGCTTAGTGGTGGGATCCCGTTGGAGGTGGCGGAAGTTACGGAGAATAATATGTTGGACCCGGAGGCTGGTGGGGTGGTAGCTGAGGACCAGAGGAACCCTATTCCTAGTGGGGTGGCGGGAGGATGGAGTGAGAGCAGATGTGTGTGAAATGGGGGAGATGCGTTTGAGAACAGAGTTGATGGTGGAGGAAGGGTAGCCCCTTTCTTTAAAAAGGAGGACATCTCCCTCGTCCTGGAATGAGAAACTTCATCCTGAGAGCAGATGCGGTGAAAACGGAGGAATTGCGAGAAGGGGATGGCATTTTTGCAAGAGACAGGGTGAGAAGAGGAATAGTCCAGATAGCTGTGAGAGTCAGTAGGCTTATAGTAGACATCAGTAGATAAGCTGTCTCCAGAGATAGAGACAGAAAGATCTAGAAAGGGGAGGGAGGTGTCGGAAATGGACCAGGTAAACTTGAGGGTAGGGTGAAAGTTGGAGGCAAAGTTAATAAAGTCAACGAGCTCAGCATGCGTGCAGGAAGCAGCGCCAATGCAGTTGTCGATGTAGCGAAGGAAAAGTGGGGGACAGATACCAGAATAGGTTCGGAACATAGATTGTTCCACAAAGCGAACAAAAAGGCAGGCATAGCTCGGACCCATGCAGGTGCCCGCAGCTACACCTTTAGTTCGGAGGAAGTGGGAGGAGCCAAAGGAGAAATTATTAAGAGTAAGGACTAATTCCGCTAGACGGAGCACAGTGGTGGTAGAGGGGAACTGATTAGGTCTGGAATCCAACAAGAAGCAGAGAGCTTTGAGACCTTCCTGATGGGGGATGGAAGTATATAGGGACTGGACATCCATGGTGAAAATAAAGTGGGGGCCAGGGAACTTAAAATCATCAAAAAGTTTAAGAGCGTGAGAAGTATCACGAACATAGGTAGGAAGGATTGAACAAGGGGGGATAAAACCGTGTCGAGGTATGCAGAAACGAGTTCGGTGGGGCAGGAGCAAGCTGAGACAATAGGTCTGCCAGGACAGACAGGTTTGTGGATCTTGGGTAGGAGGTAGAAACGGGAAGTGCGAGGTGTGGGAACTATAAGGTTGGTAGCAGTGGATGGGAGATACCCTGAGAGGATAAAGTCGGTGATGGTGAGGGAGACAATGGCCTGGTGCTCCTTAGTGGGGTCACAATCGAGGGGTAAATAAGAGGAGGTATCCGCGAGTTGTCGCTGTGTTTCGGCAAGGTAGAGGTCAGTACGCCAGACTACAACAGCATCCCCCTTATCGGCGGGTTTTATAGTAAGGTTAGGATTAGTGCGGAGGGAGTGGAGAGCAGAGCTTTCAGAATTTTTATGTTCCTGTTAGATTGATAGGAAAGGTTAAAAGTTTGAGAGAGCCATGGTTTTCAAGGGAGATTGGAAACTTGGTTCGGAAAAAGAGATATCTACAATAAATATAGGCAGCATGGAGTAAATGAAGTGCTTGAGGAATATAAAGAATGTAAAAAGAATCTTAAGAAAGAAATTAGAAAAGCTAAAAGAAGGTACAAGGCTGCTTTAGCAAGTAAAGTGAAAATAAATCCAAAGGGTTTCTACAGTTATATTAATAGCAAAAGGATAGTGAGAGATAAAATTGGTCCCTTAGAGAATCAGAGTGGACGGCTATGTGCGGAGCCAAAAGAGATGGGGGAGATTCCGAATAATTTCTTTTCTTCGGTATTCACTAAGAAGGAGGATATTGAATTGTGTAAGATAAGGGAAACAGGTAGGGAAGTTAAGGAAACTATGATGATTAAAGAAGAGGAAGTACTGGCGCTTTCAAGGAATATAAAAGTGGATAAGTCTCTGGGTCCTGACAGGATATTCCCTAGGACCTTGAGGGAAGTTAGTGTGGAAATAGCAGGGGCTCTGACAGAAATATTTCAAATGTCATTAGAAACGGGGATGGTGCTGGAGGATTGGCGTATTGCTCACGTGGCTCCATTGTTTAAAAAGGGCTCCAAGAGTAAACCTAGCAATTATCGGCCTGTAAGTTTGACGTCAGTGGTGGGTAAATTGATGGAAAGTATTCTTAGAGATGGTATATATAATTATCTGGAAAGACAGGGTCTGATTAGGAACAGTCAACGCGGATTTGTCCGTGGAAGGTCATGTTTGACAAATCTTATTGAATTATTTGAAGAGGTTACTAGGAAAGTTGACAAGGGTAAAGCGGTGGATGTTGTCTATATGGACTTGAGTAAGACCTTTGACAAGGTTCCACACGGAAGGTTAGTTAGGAAGGTTCAATCTTTAGGTATTAATATTGAAGTATTAAAATGGATTCAGCAGTGGCTGGATGGGAGACGCCAGAGAGTAGTGGTGGGTAACTGTTTGACAGATTGGAGGACGGTGACTTGTGGTGTGCCTCAGGGATCTGTACTGGGTCCAGTGTTGTTTGTCATATATATTAATGATCTGGATGATGGGGTGGCAAATCAGATGAGTAAGTATGCAGATGATACTAAGATAGGTGGAGTTCTGGATAATGAAGTAGGTTTTCAAAGCATGCAGAGAGATTTAGGCCAGTTAGAAGAGTGGGCTGAAAGATGGCAGATGGAGTTTAATGCTGAAAAATGTGAGGTGCTACATTTTGGTAGGACTAATCAAAATAGAACATACATGGTAAATGGTAGGGCATTGAAGAATTCTAGGAATAATGGTGCATAGTTCCCCAAAGGTGGAATCTTTGGTCACCGAATTATAGGAAAGATGTCAACAAAATAGAGAGAGTACAGAGAAGATTTACTAGAACGTTACCTGAGTTTCATCACCTAAGTTACAGAGAAGGGTTGAACAAGTTGCGTCTTTATTCTTTGGAACGTAGAAGGTTGAGGGGGGACTTGATAGAGGTATTTAAAATTATAAGGGGGATAGATAGAGTTGACGTGGATAGGCTTTTTCCATTGAGAGTGGGGGAGATTCAAACAAGAGGACATAAGTTGAGAGTTAAAGGGCAAAAGTTTAGGGGTAACATGAGGGGGAACTTCTTTACTCAGCAAGTGGTAGCTGTGTGGAACGAGCTTCCAGCAGAAGTGGTTGAGGCAGGTTCGATGTTGTTGTTTAAAGTTAAATTGGACAGCTATATGGACAGGAAAGGAGTGGAGGGTTATGGGCCGAGTGCTGGGCGGTGGGACTAGGTGAGAGTAAGAGTTCGGCACTGACTAGAAGGGCCGAGATGGCCTGTTTCCGTGCCGTAATTGTTATATGATTATCTGGTTATAGGGTGGATAAAGATCAATGAGGTTTGCAAGGCAGGAGCTATTTGAAAAGAACAAGTCTCAGCGGTAGTGAACCATACTTTGAAGCAGCAAGTGAGAGTGAGAGACATTGTTGCAAGATGGGAGCCATTTGAGATGAACAAATCTTGTCAGAACTGAGTTTTATTTGAGCCAATAAAAAGAAGGGAGGTGTAAGAGAGGAGCCATTGTTGGAGTGTTAGAATGAGAAGCTTTGGCTGAACGGCCTTGGAAAGAACAGGTGGAGATTCTAAATCAGTTCCCAGTAATTTTATTTTCTCTCTTCCTTTGTCTATGAGTACATAACTAGCGCACTGAGAATAAGTCCAGAGTTAGTGGTATTTTCTCTGTGTGAGACGTGGAAACACTGGAAGACCTCCAGTCTCCCTGATAACTACACCTGCACAAAGTGCATTGAGTTATAGCTCCTTAGAGACCGTGTTAAGGAAAAGGAGTTGCATCTTGATGACCTTCAGCTCATGAATGAGGTGGTGATAGATAGGAGCTACAGGGAGAAATTCCAGCGGAGGCAGGTATCTAGGTGACTGTCAGGAGAGGAAAAGGGAATAGATAGCCAGGTGCAGCGTCCCCTAAATAATAAGTATACCACAGGGCGGGGGCAGGGGTAGAGGGTGCCTACAAGTGAGAAGTCGCAGCAACCAGGTCTCCGGCACCGAGTCTAGCTCTGTGGTTCAGAAGGGAAGGGGGAAGAAGAGGAGTATAGTAGTGATAGGAGATTTCAGAGCAGCAGACTGTGGACATGTAAAGTCAACCCAGATGGCATTTTGCCACTCAGGTGCCAGGATTGATGCCTGTGCCATGTGCCAGTGGAGTAAAAATATGATGAGTTGGCAGCTGAATGCTTGGCCGAGGATTTGGTACAGGGGACAGGGTTTCAGATTGTTGGATCATTTGGCTCTCGTCTCAGAGAAGGTATGATTTGTACAAAAGGATGAGTTACAGACCTCGAGGGGGACCAATATCCTTGCAGGTAGGTATGCTTGAGCTGCTGGGGAGGTCTTAAACTAATTTGGCAGGGGAATGGGAACCAGAGTGGTAAGTCTGAGTATGGGGCAGTTTGTATACAAGTAGATGCAATATGTAGTGAGACTGTGAGGAAGGACTGGCAGATGATAGGGCAAAATTGCAGTCAGTGGGATGAGTTGAATTGCAACATGGGAGCAAAATTAAAAAGAATAATTAATACAGGACCTAACGTATTATATTTGAATACACACAGTATACTGAATACGACAGATGATCTTGTAGTGCAGTTAGAGATCAGCAGGTATGATATTGTGGACATTACTGAGTTGTGGTTGAAACATTAAGTAAGATTCTTGTGGGTAGAGTTAAAAAATTTCAAGGGTAAAAAGACACTGATAGGAGTGATATACAGGCCACCTAATAGCCACTATACCTCCAGGGGAATGGCAATTCTGGAATGGTTGTGTAATAAAACAGATTTGATTAGGGAACTTAAGGTAAAGGAATTCTTAGGTGTCAGTGATCATAATATGATAGAATTCACACTGCAGTTTGAGTGGGAGAAGCCAAAGTCAGATGTATCAGTCTTTAAGTGAAGTAAAGGGAATTAGAGTCATGAGAGAGGAGCTTGACAAAGTTGATTGAAAGGGAACACCATCAAGAATGAGAGAAGAACAGTAATGGCTAGCGTTTCTGGGGCAATTCGAAAGGCGCAGGATAGATACATCCTGAAGATGAAATATTTGGATAACTGTGGCTGACAGGGAAATCATAAACAGTGTAAAAGCAAGAGAGGGCATATAACATAGAAAAAAACTATTGGGAAGTTAGAGGATTGGGAAGCTTGTAAAAACCAAAAGAAGGAAACTAAGAAAACCATAAGGAAGGAAAAGATGAAATATGAAGGTAATTTAGCCAATAATATAAAAGATACCAAGACATTTTTCAGATATACAAAGTAAAAGAGAGGTGAGAGTTGATATTGGACCAATGGAAAATGATGCTGCAGAGGTAGTAATGGGTGGGGGGGGGGGGCAAGAAATAGCAGAACTTAATAAGTCTATTACATCAGTTTTCATTGTGGAAGACACTAGCAAAATGCCAGAAATTTGAGAATGTCAAGGGGCAGAAGTGAGTGTAGTTAGTATTACTAAGGAGAAGGTGCTTGGGAAGCTGAAAGCTCTGAAGGTAGATAAGTCAGATGGACCAGATGGATTACACCCCAGGGTTCTGAAAGTGAAGAGATTGTTGAGGTATTAGCAATTATCCTTCAAGAATCACTAGATTCTGGCATAGTTCTGGAAAACCGGAAAATTGCAAATGTCACTCCAGTCTTTAAGGGAGGGAGGCAGAAGAAAGGAAATTACAGGCCAATTAGCCTAACTTAATTGGAGAGGATCTACAGGAGACTCATGAGAATGACTGTGAGAATGAAAATGTCAACATATTTGGAATATTTGATGACTGGGCCTGTACTTGATGGACTGTCGAAGAATGAGGGGATATGCAATTGAAACTATCATATACTGAAAGTTCTAGATAAGAGAAGGTGAGTCTAAGGCCAGAGGGCACATCAGAATAGAGGGATGTCCATTTAGAAAATAGATGAGGAGGAATTTCTTTAGCTCGAAGGTAGTGAATCAGTGGAACACACGTAAACTGCTGGAGGAACTCAGCAGCCCAGGCAGCAATCTATGGAAAAAAGTACAGTCGACATTTCGGGCCAAAATCCCTTGCCAGTCCCGAAATGTCAACTGTACTTTTTTTCCATAGATGCTGCCTGGCCTGCTGAGTTCCTCCAGCATTTTGTGTGTTGCTTGGACTTCCAGCATTTGCAGATTTTCTCTTGTTAGTGAATCTGTGGAATTCATTTCCACAGATGGCTATGGAGGCCAAGTCATTGAGAACATTTAAAGCAGAGGTTGATAGCCTCTTAATTAGTCAGAGTGTCAAAGGTTACAGAGAGAAGGCAGAAGAATGGGATTGAAAGGGATAATAAAGCAGACTCAATAGGCTGAATGGCCTAATTCTGCTCCTATGTCTTATGGTCTTGGGGTCTACTCTTAATCACCTCTATTAAAGGGTACACTAGAAACTTGCTGGTATGCTGGACATTAAGGAAGGAAACGGTTCATTGGCATTGTCTGAAAATAGTTTCAAAAATTCGCTGACCCGCTTTATTATGTTGCAGAGAACATGGATCAAATGTTTAACACAAAGTCAACATCCAGAAAAAATAGAAGAAAAACTCCTGGATGGGGCAGGGACATGAGGGAGGAGGAAATATCTATGCCACTTGGAAAATGGAGGAAGCTACCAAGATAATCCTGCAATAATTTTATCAGTGGTACATTTATTGATTTAGTTTTTCCCCTCACATTTTGAAAATTAAAATATATAAACATTTTAATGCCATAGCAATATGCATTTTCCGAACATATTTTTGAAGAAAAATTCACTTTATTTTCCCTTTTTATTATTGAATTGACACCTGGGGTTACACTTGTCAATGAGTTGCCACTTTTTCAGTCATTCAATAATCTCTAAATACATTTGGGCTTAAAGTGTGACAGATACTTTGCATATGTGCCACTATGAAGTACAACATGCATTTCTAAAACAGTTCAAACTTATGGCACATTAACCTAATTAATTGAATGTTGATGACAACATTTCTGCCACAAAACCATCTATTGCTTCTGTCCTTATTTCAAAAACAAGAACCATTCATGTTCTTAAGCCATGTTGTAAAATCATGAACATTAGTGCCATCCTTTAATCTAAAAAACTTCAACCCAACCAGGTACATCAGTTAAGTAGAATTTGAATTTCTACAGCCATAATCTCCAATTGAAGAAGAGGATAGCAACTTAGACTTCCCTTTATAAAATCAATAATTTGGTGCCTTTAACTTAATGTTTAGAAAGTACCTTTGTTACAAATGTTGCAGATGTTATTTGGTCCTTCATTGTGTTTTTTGATGTGATCAGTCATATAGGCTGCACGTAGGTATTTCCCGCACACCTGACAGGGAACTTTCTCTTCATGACATGTCAGGTGAGAGCGAAGACGATCTTTGGTAGCAAAGGAAGCCTCACAGGTCTGTAAGAACACATCGACAGTAAGTTAACTGTTCGGACAACTAAATTGACACTATCGACAGAAGAGTTTAATTTCAAACCAACCTGTAGAGATCAAACAGGTACAACAATGTCCTTTAATACTTTTCATAAGTTCTCCACCAGAATGGACTGAAAAATAGACTTTCATTCCTAAGAAAGTGGCCTCAGCATCACGTGGAGTTGGGAAAGCAAATATATCTCTGAGTAAGGGACACTATTATGAGTTGGAATTTCTGCATTAGGCTTTTCTGCAGAATCTCCCATAGAAAAATGTGAATATGGATCTATCGAGTGGAGATAAATTAGACATTTTACAAAGATCTCCATTATCAAATCCAGCTGCAAGTTTCAGTGTTGGAGGGACATCACGTGCTTTGGAGAGAGGTATGGAGTTACTCTAAATTATTATTATCTTGGATGATGCATATTATTGAAGCACCAACTCACCTGACATTTAAAGGGCCTCTCTGCTGTGTGCACTTGCTTAATGTGGCCATTCAAGTGATCCGGTCTGGAAAAATAAATGGGAATGTCAGCTAAGCATGAAAATGTAAGACTGCACACACACATCTTTAGAAGAATAAACCATCTCTGGATGTAGACTAAATTTTAGTTTTTAAAGGAAGGTTATCAATTTTTGGAACATGAATGACACTGAGAAGGCTAGATTTATTCCTATTTTCACAAGAAGCTAGTGAATAAGATATTTCCTTAAACTGTTGCATTCAGTGTGGTGAAACTCTTCCAATGTTGTCACTCTTATTGGGTAGAAAATTGGAAACTCAATGACATTTATGGAATTAATAATAATACATTCAGTCCAGATGATGCCACCATGCACTCACTTCCCTTGCTGTTTTAGAGACTTTGAATGATTCTATTGCAGAAGTCATTGCAACCCTCAAGATGATACCTTAAGGAAGACGGCGAATAAAATCGCCAATATAATCTGACAGGAGAATAAGGGGAAAAGAGCTTGGTTGGATTAACAGCATTTTCAGCCTGTAAATGAATGACAGACTGACAGATTGGTTGAAATATTTTAATTCATCCACAAATATAAATCTTTAGCAGAACAAACTACATTGCTTTTTAAACATGTGTAAGGGGTTTCTTTTTTTATGTCACTGTGTGGTCTAATTAAAATGGCTTCTTTGTTATGTTATAATTGAGAGGGCTTCTTTGTTATGTTAACTGCTGAAAAAGTCCTTCCCGCTAGCAGTTTGTTTCAATCACATTACCGATAAGAAGACGTTATGAACCAATTGCGATAGTTGTTATGTTTTTGGTGTATCTGTAAGATATTGTATGCGCTGGGTTTTGGGGAGAAGGCGGGAGAGAGAGACAGAGGATGGACCAGGTGCTGTGAGTCCGCTAACGGGGTCGGACTCCGAGCAGGGCGTTCAGCGAGGAGAGGAGATGGAGACAGACTCATGTGGAGCGTCTGATCGACCACCGTTGTTCGTCCCAGGCGGCCGGTCGAGGTGGTCCGAGGGGTCGCAGGGTGAAGAAGAAGGGTCCTGAGTTCCAACTGTTTGTGCACGAAGGGATTGAACTTTGATAAGTGTGGCGCATTTTATTTTCCTTTTATATTTTATTCTCTATTAATTATATAGTTCCAGTAATATCTATAAACTGTAAATCATTTAATCGTATCTGGTGTCTGTTATTTGAAGGGGTGGGGTACATCACACAGCATCTACATAAACTTATTACACAGTTTAGCGGGGCCGAGGCTGTTTCCCGAGACGACAGCGAGCTGAGCGACCCTGAGGCTGGCCGGGGGGCTACACATGTCTTCTAATGTCTTTTAATTCCTATCAAATTCTATTTACCTAAGCACAAACAACAGTGGGAAAAAAAAATAGAGATATTAAATGGCAAAACAGCCGGAAATATTAGTCTGTGACTGACACATATGTTCATCTTTTAAATTCGTCCCTTCAAAATGTTTCCCCAATGGCCACCTTCCATGCTACACTGCACTGAACATGGTTAGAACCACGAGCATGATAGGACAAGTTAACCTTTTGACTTGCTCACTTCTTTGGGATGAAAGTGGATGTACAGTGGCATGCAAATGTTTCGGCACTCCTGGTCAAAATTTCTGTTACTGTTAATAGCTAAGTGAGTAAAAGATGAACTGATTTCCAAACGGCATAAAGTTAAAGATGACACATTTCTTTAATATTTTAAGCAAGATTACTTCTTTATTTCCATCTTTTACAGTTTCAAAATAACAAAAAAGGAAAAGGGCCCAAAGCAAAAGTTTGGGCACCCTGCATGGCAGTACTTAGTAACACCCCCTTTGGCAGCTTGTAAATGCTTTCTGTAGACAGCTAAGTCTTTCAATTCTTGTTTGGGGGGTTTTTGCCTAATTTTCCTTGCAAAAGGCTTCTAGTTCTGTGAGATTCTTGGGCTGTCTTGCATGCGCTGCTCTTTTGAGGTCTATCCACAGATTTTCGATGATGTTTAGGTCGGGGGACTGTGAGGGCCATGGCAAAACCTTCAGCTTGCGCCTCTTGAGGTAGTCCATTGTGGATTTTGAGGTGTGTTTAGGATCATTATCCTGTTGTAGAAGCCATCCTCTTTTCATCTTCGGCTTTTTTACAGACGGTGTGATGTCTGCTTCCAGAATTTGCTGGTATTTAATTGAATTCATTCTTCCCTCTATCAGTGAAATGTTCCCCGTGCCACTGGCTGCAACACAAGCCCAAAGCATGATTGATCCACCTCCGTGCTTAACAGTTGGAGAGGTGTTCTTTTCATGAAATTCTGCACCCTTTTTTCTCCAAACATACCTTTGCTCATTGCGGCCAAAAAGTTTTATCTTAACTTCATCAGTCCACAGGACTTGTTTCCAAAATGCATCAGGCTTGTTCCTTTGCAAACTTCTGATGCTGAATTTTGTGGTGAGGACACAGGAAAGGTTTTCTTCTGATGACTCTTCCATGAAGGACATATTTGTGCAGGTGTCGCCGCACAGTAGAACAGTGCACCACCACTCCAGAGTCTGTTAAATCTTCCTGAAAGTCTTTTGCAGTGAAACGGGGGTTTTGATTTGCCTTTCTAGCAATCCTACGAGCAGTTCTCTCGGAACATTTTCTTGGTCTTCCAGACCTCAACTTGACCTCCACCGATCCTGCTAACTGCCATTTAATTACATTATGAACTGAGGAAACGGGCACCTGAAAACACTTTGCTATCTTCTTATAGCCTTCTTCTGCTTTGCGGGCATCATTTATTTTAATTTTCATAGTGCTAGGCAGCTGCTTAGAGGAGGCCATGGCTGCTGATTGTTGGGACAAGGTTTGAGGAGTCAGGGTATTTATAAAGCTTTGAAATTTACATCACCTGGCCTTTCCTAACGATGACTGTGAACAAGCCATAGCCCTAACAAGCTAATTAAGGTCTGAGACCTTGGTAAAAGTTATCTGAGAGCTCATAGAAACATAGAAAATAGGTGCAGGAGTAGGCCATTTGGCCCTTGGAGCCTGCACCGCCATTCAGTACGATCATGGCTGATCATCCAACTCAGAACCCTATACCTGCCTTCTCTCCATACCCCCGATCCCTTTAGCCACAAGGGCCTTATCTAACTCCCTCTTAAATGTAGCCAATGAACTGGCCTCAACTGTTTCCTGTGGCAGAGAATTCCACAGATTCACCACTCTCTGTGTGAAGTAGTTTTTCCTCATCTCCGTCCTAAAAGCTTCCCCTTTATCCTCAAACTGTGACCCCTCGTTCTGGACTTCCCCAACATTGGGAACAATCTTCCTGCACCTAGCCTGTGCAATCCCTTTAGAATTTTATACGTTTCAATAAGATCCTTCCTCAATCTTCTAAATTCCAGAGAGTATAAGCCAAGTCGATCCAGTCTTTCATCATATGAAAGTCCTGCCATCCCAGGAATCAATCTGGTGAACCTTCTTTGTACCCCCTCTATGGCAAGAATGTCTTTCCTCAGATTAGGGGACCAAAACTGCACACAATACTCCAGGTGTGGCCTCACCAAGGCCTTGTACAACTGCAGTAGTACCTCCCGGCTCCTGTACTCGAAACCTCTTGCTATGAATGCCAACATACCATTCGCCTTTTTCACCGCCTGCTGTACCTGCATGCCCACTTTCAATGACTGGTGTACAATGACACCCAGGTCTTGTTGCACCTCCCATTTTCCTAATCGGCCACCATTCAGATAATAATCTGTTTTCCTGTTCTTGCCACCAAAGTGGATAACCTCACATTTATCCACATTAAATTGCATCTGCCATGAATTTGCCCACTCACCTAACCTATCCAAGTCACCTTGCATCCTCTTAGCATCCTCCTCACAGCTAACACTGCCGCCCAGCTTCGTGTCATCCGCAAACTTGGAGATGCTGCATTTAATTCCCTCGTCTAAGTCATTTATATTGTAAACAACTGGGGTCTCAGCACTGAGCCTTGCGGTACCCCACTAGTCACTGCCTGCCATTCTGAAAAGGTCCCGTTTATTCCCACTCTTTGCTTCCTGTCTGCCAACCAATTCTCTATCCACATCAATACCATACCCCCAATCCCGTGTGCTTTAAGTTTGCACACTAATCTCCTGTGTGAGACCTTGTCAAAAGCCTTTTGAAAATCCAAATATACCACATCCACTGGTTCTCCCCATCCACTCTACTAGTTACATCCTCAAAAAATTCTATAAGATTCGTCAGACATGATTTTCCTTTCACAAATCCATGCTGACTTTGTCCGATGATTTCACCGCTTTCCAAATGTGCTGTTATCACATCTTTGATAACTGACTCTAGCATTTTCCCCACCACCGATGTCAGGCTTACCGGTCTATAATTCCCCGGTTTCTCTCTCACTCCTTTTTTTAAAAAGCGGGGTTACATTAGCCACCCTCCAATCCTCAGGAACTAATCCAGATTCTAAAGAGTTTTGAAAAATTATCACTAATGCGTCCACGATTTCTTGGGCTACTTCCTTAAGCACTCTGGGATGCAGACCATCTGGCCCTGGGGATTTATCTGCCTTCAGTCCCTTCAATTTACCTAACACCACTTCCCTACTAACATGTATTTCCCTCAGTTCCTCCATCTCACTAGACCCTCAGTCCCCTACTATTTCGGGAAGATTATTCATGTCCTCCTTAGTGAAGACAGAACCAAAGTAGTTATTCAATTGGTCTGCCATGTCCTTGCTCAAATCTCCTAGGATGCCCAAACTTTTGCATGGTGCTCCTTTCCTTTTTTTTCACTCTAAAATTGTACAAAACAAAAATAATACACTAATCTTGTTTAAAATGTTGAAAAGAATATTTCATCTTTAACTTCATGACTTTTGGAGATCAGTTCATCTTCTACTCACTGAACTATTCACAGTAACAGAAATTTTGACCAGGTGAGCCCAAACTTTTACATGCCACTGTAAGTCTTCCTTTCTCTGTTTTGATCAATCTTTTGAAGGGGTCTCTACTTTTGATTTCCAGGTCTTCAATTTTTATCTCCATTTCAGTGCTGATGGAATAAACACACATCTTTAACATATTGTCTGTTTTGATATCAACCATTAATTCAAAAGCCAACCAAATACTTATTCTATTTCACATATTGTTTGTTTCTTCAGCTTTTCAATAAATATTGAATGATTAGCAATCTAGGAATCACTACTGTATCTGTCTTGAACAAAGGAATAACATTTGCCACCCTCCAATCCTCTGGCACTACCACTGTGGCAATGAGGATACCAAAATCATTGCCAAACATGCAGGAATCTCTTCCCTCTCTTCCCATAGTAACCTGGGGTATATCCCATAGGACCCTAGGGAATTACCTATCCTAATGTCCTACAGAAGTTCCAACACATCTTCTTTCTTAATGTCAACATATTCCAGCATACCAGCTTGTTTTACGCTGTCCTTACATTTGTCACTGTTCCTCTCACTAGTGAACACTGAAGCAAAGTATTCATTGAGGACTTCCCTACCTTCTCCAACTCCAGGCACATTTTTTTCTTTATCCCTGATCAGTCCTACCCTCACAAGCCATCCTCCTGATCTTTACATATGTGTAGAACACCTTACAGTTTTCCTTAATCCTATTTGCCAAGGCCTTCTTAACTCCCCTTCTAATTCTCATAAGTTTATTCTTAAGATCATTTCTGGCTACCTTGTAACTCTCAACAGCTCTGTCGAATCCTTCCTTGCTGAACCTCAAGAATGTTTCTTTCATCCTCTTGACAGAAGGTTCCACATCTCATGTCAACCATGCTTCCTTCACACTACCATCCTTTCTCTGCCTCTACTGGGCAAACCTATCCGGAACACCATGCAAGTGCTCCCTAGACAACCTCCACATTCCTGTTATGCATTTTCCTGACTGCAGCAGTGACAGATTGAAGATGTCCTTGAACACTCCAGTCAGCTGGTTGGCATAGGTTTTCAGTGTTCTACCAGGTACATCTTCAGAGCCTGACACTGGCCTTTGAGTCAGGCCATAGGCTTGCCAGGGATTTGAACAGTTGTAGTTTTATTCTCCCTTTCAAAGCATGCATAAAAGACTTGAGCTCATCTTGGAGTGAAGTATAACATCCACTTATGTTAGGTTTCACCTTGTAGGAAGCAATGGCCTGCAAACCCTGCCAGACCTGATGTGCATCCAATTCTGTCTTTAACTTCACCTGAAATTGCTTTCATGCTCTTAAGATAGCCTTCTAAAGTCGTACCTGGACTTCATATAGAGTTCAGGGTCACCAGTCTTGAATGCCACAGATCCAGCCCTCAGCAGAATGATTCATCCACAGCCTTTGGTTTGGGTATGTCCGAATTGTTCTCAAAGGACCACACTCATCCACATATCTTTTGATGAAGTTGTGACAATTGTGGGATATTAATTTAGATTCGAAGATGAATCCCTGAATATAGTACAGTCCATTGATTCAAAGTAGTCCTGTAAGCACTCTTCTGCTTCCTTTGACCACACTTTCAGACCTTACCACTGGTGCTGCAGTCCCTAGTCTCTGCCTGTACACTGGGAGTAGAAGTACAGCCATATAATTGGATTTGCCCAAGTGTAGGTGTGGGATGGCACAGTAAATGGTCTTGACAGAACTGTAACAGTGGTCAAGTGTGGAATGTACACAGCATCCGGCATGATGGCAGAAAACTCCCTCAACAGATAAAAAGGACACCTAATTGCTCGATGTTCCAGTTCGGAGGACCAGAACTGAAACAGAACTGTCAAGTCTGTGCACCATGATGAGCTAATGATGAGGCAAATGCCACTGCCTCTGCATGCAAGGCAATACACTGCCAGACCACACTAGTCATTCAGTATCCAACCTGCTGGGCACGTCACACAGCCTTACTACTAACACTGAGAAAGCATACTCTGACCTGAATGGGGAGTGAATACTAGGAGGCCTGGCAAGATCTTTCAAAGATGTGTAAAGTATGGGAAGTATTAAATCTTTCGCAGGCAAAGGATAGTAACAACACACACAAAATCCTGGAGGAATTCAACAGACCAGACAACATCTATGGAGAAGAATAGAATTGATGTTTTGTGCTGAGATTCTTCATCAGGATAGTAGTATCGCAGTTAAGTCACTGGGCTGGCGGTCAGCATTCTGGACCATTGCCCTAGAGACATGCATATGAATTCCAGTGGCAGTTGGAGAATATAAATTCAAATCACTAAATATATTTAGATATAATATTTATGTCAGCTTATTGACCATGTTACAATCAGAATCAGGTTTATTGTCACCGGCATTTGTTGTGAAATTTGTTAACTTGGCAGCAGCAGTTCAATGCAATACGTAATATACATAGAGAAACATAGAACGCACACAGCATAGAAACACAGAAAACCTATAGCATATAGGACAAAACTAAATTTAAAAAATACCTATTAAATAAATCAAATTATAGTATACACATATTGAATAGATTAAAAATTGTGCAAAACAACAGTATACTAAAAAAAGTGAGGTAGTGTTCATGGGTTCAAAGTCCATTTAGAAATCGGATGGCAGAGGGGAAGAGGCTGTTCCTGAATCACTGAGTGTGTGCCTTCAGGCTTCTGTGCCTCCTACCTGATGGTAACAGTGAGAAAAGGGCAAGCCCTGGGTGCTGAAGGTCCTTAATAATGGGCACTGCCTTTCTGAGACACCGCTCCTTGAAGATGTCCTGGGTACTTTGTAGGTTAGTACCCAAGATGGAGCCAACTAAATTTACAACCCTCTGCAGCTTCTTTTGGTCCTGTGCAGTAGCACCCCCGCGCCCCCCCCATCCCGCCAATACCAGACAGTGATACAGCCTGTGAGAATGCTCTCCACAGTGCATCTGTAGAAGTTTTTGAGTGTATTATTGACATACCAAATCTCCTCAAACTCCTAATGAAGTATAGTTGCTGTCTTGCCTTCTTTATAACTGCATCGATATGTTGGGACCAGGTTAGGTCAAGATCTCTGAGGCAACCTAGGAACTTGAAACTGTTCACTTTCTCCACTTCAGTTCCCTCTATGAAGATTGGTATGTGTTCCTTCGTCTTACCTTTCCTGAAGTCCACAATCAGCTCTTTCATCTTACTGACACTGAATGCAAGGTTGTTGTTATGACACCACTCCACTAGTTGGCACATCTCACTCCTGTATGTCCTCTCGTCTCCATCTGAGATTCTGCCAATAATGGTGGTATTATCAGCAAATTTATAGATTGTATTAGAGCTATGCCAGCCATACAGTCATGGGTATAGAGAGAATAAAACAGTGGGCTAACCACACACCCCTGAGGTGCACCAGTATTGATCGTCAGTGAGGAGATATTATCACCAATCTGCACAGATTGTGACCTTCAGGTTAGGAAGTCGAGGATCCAATTGCAGAGGGAGGTACAGAGGCCCAGGTTCTGCAACTTCTCAGTCAGGATTATGGTATTAAATGCTGAGCTATAGTTGATGAACAGCATCCTGACACAGGTGTCTGTAGTCCAGGTGGTCTACGGCCGTGTGAAGAGCCATTGAGATTGCAACTGCCGTTGACCTATTGGGGTGATAGGCAAATTGCAAAGGGTCCAGGTCCTTGCTGAGGCAGGAGTTCAGTCTCATCATGACCAATTTCTCAAAGCATTTCATCACTGTAGATGTGACTGCTACCGGGTGATAGTCATTAAGGCAGCTCACATTATTCTTCTTAGGCTCTGGCATAATTGTTGCCTTTTTGAAGTAAATGGGAACTTCCGCTCGTTGAAAATGTCCTTGAAGACTCCCGTCACTTGGTTGGCAAGGGTTTTCAATGACCAGTTTGGACACTGCGCTGTAGAACCATTCTTGATGGTCACTGAAGTCACCACCCTGAATAGATTCTGGTATCTCTACTGTGCCTATTGTCTTGTTTATTATTTATTATAATGCCTGCACTGTTTTGTACACTTAATGCAGTCCTGGGTAGGTCTGTAGTCCAGTGTAGTTTTTGTGCTGTTTTATGTAATTCAGTGTAGTTTTTGTATTGTTTCATGTAGCACCATGGTTCTGAAAAATGTTGTCTCGTTTTTACTGAGTACTGTACCAGCAGTTCAGGGATATTCAATATTCAGGAGGGATAGACATGAAAGAAAAGGAGGTGGGGTGGCGTTGCTGGTTAAAGAGGAGATTAATGCAATAGAAAGGAAGGACAAAAGCCAGGAAGATGTGGAATCGATATGGGTAGAGCTGCATAACACTAAGGGGCAGAAAACGCTGGTGGGAGTTGTGTACAGGCCACCTAACAGTAGTAGTGAGGTCGGGGATGGTATTAAACAGGAAATTAGAAATGTGTGCAATAAAGGAACAGCAGTTAAAATGGGTGACTTCAATCTACATATAGATTGGGTGAACCAAATTGGTAAGGGTGCTGAGGAAGAGGATTTCTTGGAATGTATGCGGGATGGTTTTTTGAACCAACATGTCAAGGAACCAACATGTCGAGCAGGCTATTCTAGACTAGGTTTTGAGCAATGAGGAAGGGTTAATTAGCAATCTTGTCGTGAGAGGCCCCTTGGGTAAGAGTGACCATAATATGGTGGAATTCTTCATTAAGATGGAGAGTGACATAGTTAATTCAGAAACAAAGGTTCTGAACTTAAAGAGGGGTAACTTTGAAGGTATGAGATGTGAATTAGCTAAGATAGACTGGCAAATGAGACTTGAAGGATTGACGGTGGATATGCAATGGCAAGCATTTAAAGATTGCATGGATGAACTACAACAATTGTTCATCCCAGTTTGGCAAAAGAATAAATCAAGGAAGGTAGTGCACCCGTGGCTGACAAGAGAAATTAGGGATAGTATCAATTCCAAAGAAGCAGCATACAAATTAGCCAGAAAAAGTGGCTCACCTGAGGAATGGGAGAAATTCAGAGTTCAGCAGAGGAGGACAAAGGGCTTAATTAGGAAGGGGAAAAAAGATTATGAGAGAAAACTGGCAGGGAACATAAAAACTGACTGTAAAAGCTTTTACAGATATGTAAAAAGGAAAAGACTGGTAAAGACAAATGTAGGTCCCCTACAGACAGAAGCAGGTGAATTGATTATGGGGAGCAAGGACATGGCAGACCAATTGAATAATTACTTTGGTTCTGTCTTCACTAAGGAGGACATAAATAATCTTCCAGAAATAGTAGGGGACAGAGGGTCCAGTGAGATGGAGGAACTGAGCAAAATACATGTTAGTAGGGAAGTGGTGTTAGGTAAATTGAAGGGATTAAAGGCAGATAAATCCCCAGGGTCAGATGGTCTGCATCCCAGAGTGCTTAAGGAAGTAGCCCAAGAAATAGTGGATGCATTAGTGATCATTTTTCAAAACTCATTAGATTCTGGACTAGTTCCTGAGGATTGGAGGGTAGCTAATGTAACCCCACTTTTTAAAAAAGGAGGGAGAGAGAAACCGGGGAATTATAGACCAGTTAGCCTAACATTGGTGGTGGGGAAACTGCTGGAGTCAGTTATCAAAGATGTGATAACAGCACATTTGGAAAGCGGTGAAATCATCGGACAAAGTCAGCATGGATTTGTGAAAGGAAAATCATGTCTGACGAATCTCATAGAATTTTTTGAGGATGTAACTAGTAGAGTGGATAGGGGAGAACCAGTGGATGTGGTATATTTGGATTTTCAAAAGGCTTTTGACAAGGTCCCACACAGGAGATTAGTGTGCAAACTTAAAGCACGTGGTATTGGGGGTATGGTATTGATGTGGATAGAGAATTGGTTGGCAGACAGGAAGCAAAGAGTGGGAATAAACGGGACCTTTTCAGAATGGCAGGCAGTGACTAGTGGGGTACCGCAAGGCTCAGTGCTGGGACCCCAGTTGTTTACAATATATATTAATGACTTGGATGAGGGAATTAAATGCAGCATCTCCAAGTTTGCGGATGACACAAAGCTGGGTGGCAGTGTTAGCTGTGAGGAGGATGCTAAGAGGATGCAGGGTGACTTGGATAGGTTGGGTGAGTGGGCAAATTCATGGCAGATGCAATTTAATGTGGATAAATGTGAAGTTATCCACTTTGGTGGCAAAAATAGGAAAACAGATTATTACCTGAATGGTGGCCGATTAGGAAAAGGGGAGGTGCAACGAGACCTGGGTGTCATTATACACCAGTCATTGAAAGTGGGCATGCAGGTACAGCAGGTGGTGAAAAAGGCGAATGGTATGCTGGCATTTATAGCAAGAGGATTCGAGTACAGGAGCAGGGAGGTACTAATGCAGTTGCACAAGGCCTTGGTGAGACCACACCTGGAGGATTATATGCAGTTTTGGTCCCCTAATCTGAGGAAAGACATCCTTGCCGTAGAGGGAGTACAAAGAAGGTTCACCAGATTGATTCCTGGGATGGCAGGACTTTCATATGAAGAAAGACTGGATGAACTAGGCTTGTACTCGTTGGAATTTAGAAGATTGAGGGGGGATCTGATTGAAACGTATAAAATCCTAAAGGGATTGGACAGACTAGATGCAGGAAGATTGTTCCCGATGTTGGGGAAGTCCAGAACGAGGGGTCACTGTTTGAGGATAAAGGCGAAGCCTTTTAGGACTGAGATTAGGAAAAACTTCTTCACACAGAGAGTGGTGAATCTGTGGAATTCTCTGCCACAGGAAACAGTTGAGGCCAGTTCATTGGCTATATTTAAGAGGGAGTTAGATATGGCCCTTGTGGCTAGGGGGATCAGAGGGTATGGAGGGAAGGCTGGTGCAGGGTTCTGAGTTGGATGATCAGCCATGATCATAATAAATGGCGGTGCAGGCTCGAAGGGCCAAATGGCCTACTCCTGCACCTATTTTCTATGTTTTCTATGGTCGAAATGACAATAAAAAGTGACTTGACTTGACTTGACTTGATCTTGTTACTCTTATTGCTTCATACAAGTAGTGTCTGTTCTTATTCAGTCTGGTCAAGTCCTGTATGATGAGGGAAATCCAAGATTCTTCCTACATCCTGAATAAGCACATAGGCAGAAAATGTCACCAGTTGGATGAGTTGAAGATCTGTATTTTGGAAATTCAGTGGCCATCGGAATTACTACATTATATTCACAAGGCCAAATGATGGGTGGATGACATGTTTCAGGAGATAGTCACACGACAACTTGTGCAGAAGTTCCCCAAGTGCACAATGCTCACTCACAGATATTCATTTCTAAATATTGGAAAGGGCCAAGTTTCCTTAGGGCAGTACAGCCACAGTCAAGCCCATAGCATCATGGCTGACTCAGCTAAGTGGAACAAAAAGAACCAGATCCTTGGAAATGGATATTGATTAGATGTCGTGATTTGGTTGGTTGTTTTAAATCATTGTGAACAGTTCAGCAGAAGATGATTTTGACAGGCTAGGTTTGAGGGAAGTCCATTGGAACTGACTGCTTTGCTGTCTAGATCCCGAGATTTCTGGCAATTCAGTAATTGTTGACGTTGTCATTTCCCTTTCCTCCATAAAGGTTTGGTCATATACTGGATCTATGTCGATGTGTTTATTAATGGATCATTCTGTAGAGAACCATGCTTTGAGAAATTCTCGTTCTCTTCTTTTTCTTACTTGAGTCAAATCTCTGGCGGTCATCCAGTTGAAATGGTGTCCTTCTCAGTCTTCATGAGCTCCAATCATTTTGCCAGGCTTGGGGATCAACCAAATTTCCAAATAGTCAACCTGAGCTACCAATATACTGCAATATTTCAAAGAACTAGATCCTTTTTCAAAAAGAACTATATTAATAAGGGACTCAATGAGCAGGTATGGAGTTGGACAAAGTCATGATGGAGATATGAAACTGCAGATGCTGAAATTTGGACAACAAACGAAAATGCTGGAGCAACTCAGCAGTTCGAGCAGCTTCTATGGGTAACAATTTATTGGAACATGGAAAATTCCTTTCCCCCATAGGTACTCTTTGACCTGCTAAGTACCTCTGGCAGTTTGCTTTTTTCCCCCTAAGGTGATATGTTGTCACCAACTAAAAAACATTGAAGCCACATTATCAGAGGATACCTTGTATATTGTTACCTTTGCCATACGAATAAAGGACAATGATGACTTACAGGCAAATTACAGGGAGATAGTGACAAGATTAAAAAACTGGATTTCAAAAAGGTAGCATTCTGCAAAGTACCATGCAGAATACAGAAGCAGGTCATTTCTAGGGGAGCTGAGCCTCAACAAAACAGAAAAGTTGTTCTACATAATTTGTCTGTAGCTAACATCCCCACTGGAAGGTGCATTGTAATTTAGTCACAGATTCTACAGAATGCCAAAACAGAAACAGGCCCTTTGGCCCATCTAGTGTATGTCAAAACTATTTAAACTGCCTACTCTCATTGACCTGCACTGGGACCACAGCCCTTCATGCTCCTACTATCCAAGTACCTATCCAAACTTCACTGAAACCAAATTTGCATGCATCACTTATGCTGGTAGCTCATTCCACACTCTAACCACCGCCTGAGTGGAGAAGCCATCTCGGCACTTCTTGTCTGTGCCGAACTCTTACTCTCACCTAGTCCCACCGACCTGCACTCAGCCCATAACTCTCCATTCCTTTCCAGTCCATATATCTGTACAATTTAACTTCAAATGACAACATCGAATCTGCCTCAACCACTTCTGCTGGAAGCTCGTTCCACACAGCTACCACTCTCTGAGTAAAGAAGTACCCCATCATGTTACCCCTAAACTTTCGCCCTTTAACTCTCAACTCATGTCCTCTTGTTTGAATCTCCCCCACTCTCAATTGAAAAAGCCCATCCACGTCAACTCAATCAATCCCCCCATAATTTTAAATACCTCTATCAAGTCCCCCCTCAACCTCCCATG
Organism: Mobula birostris; assembly: GCF_030028105.1. NCBI lineage: Eukaryota > Metazoa > Chordata > Chondrichthyes > Myliobatiformes > Myliobatidae > Mobula > Mobula birostris. The sequence continues at coordinate 61,260,960 of NC_092394.1, forward strand.
CTCCAGAAAATAAAGACCTAACTTGTTCAACCTTTCTCTGTAACTTAGGAGATGAAACCCAGGCAACATTTTAGTAAATCTCCTCTGTACTCTCTCAATTTTATTGACATCTTTCTTATAATTCGGTGACCAGAACTGTACACAATACTCCAAATTTGGCCTCACCAATGCCTTGTACAATTTCAACATTACATCCCAACTCCTATATTCAATGCTCTGATTTATAAAGGCCAGCAGACCAAAAGCTTTCTTCACCACCCTATCCACATGAGATTCCACCTTCAGGGAACTATGCACCATTATTCCTAGGTCCCTCTGTTCTACTGCATTCTTCAATGCCCTACCATTTACCATGTATGTCCTATTTTGATTAGTCCTACCAAAATGTAGCACCTCACATTTATCAGCATTAAACTCTATCCGCCATCTTTCAGCCCTCTCTTCTAACTGGCCTAAATCTCTCTGCAAGCTTTGAAAACCCGCTTCATTATCCACAACTCCACCTACCTTAGTATCATTTGCATACTTACTAATCCAATTTACTACCCCATCATCCAGATCATTAATGTATATGACAAACAACATTGGACCCAGTACAGATCCTGAGGCACACCACTAGACACCGTCCTCCAATCTGACACACAGTTATCCACCACTACTCTCTGGCGTCTCCCATCCAGCCACTGCTGAATCCATTTTACTACTTCAATATTAATGCCTAACGATTGAACTTTCCTAACTAACCTTCCGTGTGGAACCTTGTCAAAGGCCTTACTGAAGTCCATATAGACAACATCTATATTTGAAAACAGCTATCCTAACACTGTTAAATATAGTTATGGAAAATAATGTTCAAAATTAAAGTAAGGAATGTGATATAGCAAAAATGTCTGAAAATAGCTACTTGAAGAGAAATGTGTATCAGTATGGTGGGAGCCTTTCAAATAAGTTGGAAGAATTCATCCCCAATAAAACAATGAACTCCCAAACTGAGACCCTGATGGCTATCAAGGGTAGGATAAAACAAAAGCAGGAAGTTTGAACTGTATTAGCAAGAAATATATTTCTCTGCATTGTTAATAAGGTGTAATGGAGATATTAAGAAAGACAAAGAGGATGCATGAAAAATTACAGAAAACAAAGCATGTTTATAATTATGCAAAAGGAGCTCAAAATAAATAACAGGTGAATCAGGAACTGCCAGTGATTTATTAATCAAAGGTTATAAGTAACTATCAGTCAATTTTTTTAGGAATAAACAGAGGCCAAATTCAGATAGAATCCATGAGAAATTTCACAGGGTGATTGACAAATTTCCATGTGGCAAATTAACTTGGAAAGTAAAGGTCCATAAAATGTGAAAAATTCTATTAATGTTCAGAAATCCAAACAATAAGTTTCTTGTGGAGACACAAGATGCTCTGATTTATGAAGTATTTTACATAATGGATTCTATCGCACCAAATCTTACTTTTGATGATTTTTATGATTCAATGGGATTTAAAGGAAGACCCTTGATTAAGTGTTTTGCGGCTGGTCACAAAATTGACACTATGATTGATACCATGATTGGTATATACAAAGCTAGCAAGTGAATTAAATCCAGTGAAGTAAAGCATCAAACAACAAAATACATACAACAAATAGTTGGATACTAAAAATTGCAGAAGAGAAGAAGGATCTTGGAGCCAGTTCAGGCGTAAAAGGCTCCTTCGGAGTCTTATGGGATACTCACCCATGTTTCTGGAGACACAGAATGTTGAGAGCAGTCATATCAAGATGGAACTCTCTATAACTCTGGATTAACTGATGTTTAAGTACTATGGATATCCCTGATCACCATAGGATGTGATTTTACAAAAGAGGGTGCAGATGAGATAACAAAGAATATTGTCATGGCTAATGAACATTTGGTACAATGAAGGACTAATTAGGTTCGTGTTATTTCATTTAAAATAAAGGAGGGTGAGAAGAGATTTAATTATTAAACTATGAGGGACATGGACATGGTGAATAAGGACTAAATTTTCACTCGGCAGTGAGACTGATGACTTGGGAATATTGATTTAATTTTTATTTGTGGAAGAATTAGGAAATTGAAAAAAAATCATCCAAAGAAATCTCAGAATCAGGTCTATTATTACTGTTATGAAATTTGTGTTTTGTGGCAGTAGTACAGTACATAAAAAGCAGTAAGTTATAATAAGAAACATATAAAAAAATAAATAAATGGAGGGCAAACAAGAAAGCCAAAGCTAGAAGGAAGATAAAGGATTGGGAAGCTTTTAAAAACTTGCAGAAGGAAACTAAGAAAGTCATTAGGAAGGAAAAGATGAATTATGAAAGGAAGCTGGTGATTAATATCAAAGAAGATAATAAAAGCTCTTTTATATAAAGGGTAAAAGAGGACAGATATAGGATCAATGGAAAATGACACTGGAAATATTGTAATGAGAGTCACAGAGATGGTAGAGGAAAACGAATGTGTATTTTGCATCAGTCTTCACAGTGGAAGACATCTGCAGTATACCGGACATCCAAGAGCGTCAGGGAAGTGAAGTATGTGCAGTGAAAATTATGACTGAGAAGGTGCTCAGTAAGCTTAATGGTCTGAAGGTGGATAAATCTCCTGGACCTGATGGAATACACCCTCGGGTTCTGGAAGAAGTAACTGAAGATATTATGGAGGCATTAACAATGATCTTTCAAGAATCGATAGATTCTGGCATTGTACCAGATGACTGGAAAATTGCAAATGTTACTCTGCTATTTAAGAAGAGTGGGAGGCAGCAGAAAGAAAACTATAGACCTGTCAGCCCGACATCTGTGGTTGGTAAGCTGTTGGAATCGATTGTTAGGGATGAGATTACAAGGTACCTGGAGGTACATGATAAGATAGGCCAAAGCCAGCATAGTTTCCTGAAAGGAAAATCCTGCCTGACTAACCTACTGCAAATTTTTGAGGAAATCACAAGTAGGGTAGACAAGGGAGATGCAATGGATGTGGTGTACTTGGATTTTCAGAAGGCCTTTGACAAGGTGCCACACATGAGGCTGCTTCGCAAGATAAGAGCCCATGGAATTACAGGGGAAGTTACTAGCATGGGTGGAGCATTGCTGATCAGTAGAAAACAGAGAATGAGATTAAAGGATCCTATTCTGGTTGGCTGCCAGTGGAGTTCCACAGGGGTCGGTGTTGGGACTGCTGCTTTTTACGATGTACGTCAATGATTTGGACTCTGGGATTAATGGATCTGTGGCCACATTTGCTGATGATACAAATATAGGTTGAAGAACGGGTAGTGTTGAGGAAACAAGAGAGCCTTAGATAGTTTAGGGGAATGGGCAAAGAAGTGGCAAATGAAATACAATATTGGAAAGTGTATGGTCATGCACTTAGGTGGAAGAAACAAATGGACAGACTACTATTTAGACGGGGAGAGAATTCAAAATGCAGAGATGCAAAGGGATTTGGGAGTCCTTGTGTGCAGGATACCCTGAAGGCTAACCTCCAGGTTGAGCTGGTGGTGAAGGCGGCAAATGCAATGTTGGCATTCATTTCTAGAGGTATAGAATACAAGACCAGGGATGTGAAGTTGAGGCTCTAGAAGGCACTCGTGAGACCACAATTTTGGGCTCCTTATTTTAGAAAGGATATACTGACATTGGAGAGGGTTCAGAGAAGATTCACGAGAATGATTCCAGGAATGAAAGGGTTACCATATGAGGAATGTCTGGCAGCTCTTGAGCTGTATTCCCTAGAGTTTAGGAGAATGGCAGTGGGCGGGGGGGGGGGGGGGCACGAAGATCTCATAGGAACATTCCAAATGTTAAAAGGCCTGAACAGATTAGATATGGCAAAGTTATTTCCCACGGTAGGACAGTTTAGGACAAGAGGGCACGACTTCAGGATTGAAGTCAGAGATGCAGAGAAATTACTTTAGTCAGAGGGTGGTGAATCTGTGGAATGTGTTGCCACGAGCAGCTGTGGAGGCCAAGATATTGGGTGTATTTAAGGCAGAGATAGATAGGTCCTTGATTAGCCAGGGCATCATAAAGTAAGGGGTGAAGGCAGGGGAGTGGGAATGACTGGAAAAATTGGATCAGCCCATAACTGAATGGTGGAGCCTACTTCTGCTCCTATATCTTATCGTCTTATGGTAAAAAGAGAGCAGATAGTAAAGGTAGTGTTCATGGATTCATGGACTGATCAGAAACTTGATGGTGGAGAAGAATCTGTTCCTAAAATGTTGATTGTGTCTTCAGGCTCCTGCACCTCCCGATGATGGTAACAATGAGAAGACGAAATGTCCTGGGTGATGAGGATCCTTAATGATGTATGCTCCCTTTCTGAGGCATGGCCTTTCCAAGATTACCTTGATGGCAGGGAGGCTTGCGCCCATGATGGAGCTGGCTGAGTTTAAAACCCACTACAACTTTTCCCATTACTAATAGTAATAGGAAATAGTAAGAGACCAGAACTTATGGCCTAAAATGGGTGGAATGAAAACTTTCATCATATTTAAATGGTACCTGGATGAGCACCTGATCAACTGTAAAGTGGCAGACCATGAGCTGGGAGGTGTGGGTAACTTAAACAGCACCATTTTAGCTTACATGATGAGCCAATTGTCTCTGTCTACACCATAAGGTTCTACAAGTACTTCATCAAATCAAAGGGTGGGAGTTGGTTCACTGGAATATTTTAACTGATACAACTTCAATGCAAACAAAATCAACAGATTTTCAAGGCATGCCTTATGTAACTAGACAGATCAGACAAAAGTGGTTTCAGTGGACATTAGTGAGATTTTTACCATAGTAGTTTTACATTTACTGTTGGTTAGTTAGTTTTATTCTTAACGATTTAATGAACTGATTTTGAACTCTAGATTTCAAACTAGCATTCAAATCATTGGATCTCTGGTTATTAGTCCAGTAACATTATCATTATGCACCATTCTCCCAGAGCAAGTTTGTGTGAAATGGATAATTGTTTCTGTCCATAATTTTCCGTGCAGCAGATGTCAAAACAAGATGGGTACAAGAGATGGGCATTCCCCCAGAGAAAGTTTCCCCCCAGTAAGATCTGTATATCATCAGACTATTAAATGAAGAGCTGCATCAACTTTCACTCGGTCATAAGGGGCAATCAGAATATTCTTAAACTATACATGTCCCCAAAAAGATCATTTTGCAACTATAACTTTGAAGTTCTGTCACCATGTGCTACTCTCCTGTTACAACTGTGTTTTTTTAAAATTAACACAGTATCCATTAGCATTAAAATTTAAAAGAGTCCTGTATTACCCAACTGTTCAATATCAGACCAGTACAGTACTGCACTGGGCTGGCCATTCATCCCACAGCCTTGTGCAGATCTTGATGCAAATTCATACTAAATGTCCTTCTGTGCATCATTCAGATTCTGGTCCATTTAAGATATGTTTTATTTATGCTCAGTAACGAATGGCAATATGAAGGGAGTGTAAGGTATGAGGAGGGCAGGGGAGTATTAGCCTTCCACAGCCTAGTACAACTGCACCAAAGTGAATGGCTTCCTTCCATGCTGTGAAATGCTATAACACTGAGGGTGCAATCATGTGTGAGGCAATTCTTCAGTGCTTGGAGGAGTATTTCACACCAAGCTGGGAGGAAATTCTTCAATGTGAAGGGGGTATTTCACACTGAACAGTTAGGGAATTCTGGAATGTAAGTGCATTCTTCTGATATTAGTGATATGTTAAGAAAATCATTAATTTAAACAAAAAGAAATTGTTCTCAATGTGAGGGATTTTTTTTCCAGAATTAAGCACCATGACTTCTTATTTTTTTTTTAACTTAAGTCTGTCACGAGCCTTGTGGCCCATCAGGCCAGTGCTTATGCTGGTTTCCATGGCGTGAAGCGACTGAGAGTATGAGACTCCCCCCCCACCCCACCCCAACCCCGGATAGGATGCCAGTCTATCGCAAGGTTAACCCCCAGCATTTTTTTGCTGGAACCCATTCTCAGCTGGGTAGACTGAAGCATTGTGTGGTTAAGTGTTTTGCTCGAACCCACGACCTTCGGATCGCTAGTCCAACACTTGGCCACATGCCACACGTGGCTTCTTATACCTCCTTGCTATATTCCAAATGGCAATCAAGAAATTACATTTTAACGTTGATTCACTTAGTCCTGTAATCAACTTATATACAGGTCCACAATCCCTTATCCGAAATCCTCGGGGCCAGTTGCATTTCGGAATTCAGAATTTTTCGGATTTCAGAACCCGCCCCCCCGATACCAAAAAAAAACACCAACTGTATGCTCAAGTCCCTTATTTAACCTGTTTCAGTGCCGTGAACTTTAGGATCCGGCGGCAAACCTATGCACATCCTCCCGTATACTTTAAGTCATCTCTAGATTACATATAATACCTAATACAATGTAAATGCCATGTAAATAATTGTTATACTGTATTGTTTAGGAAATAATGACAAGAAGAAATTTTCTTTCCAACAAAAACATTCAATAAAACATAAAAATACACAGCTTCAAACAAACCAAATCAAACACATAGTAAATGACTTATTGGAATAAGTGTAGAACGTCACTGTCACTACCACTACAAAACTTCAGTAACTTGTCTTTCTGTTTATTTAAATCATATAGAGTGGTAGTTCCGACACTATTTTCTTCAGTAAAACGCTGCACAGACACACCACGATCTAGCTTCTGCAATAACTCCAGTTTCTGTGTTATTGATAATGATAAATGTTGCCTTCTCTTTTTCTCATTGTTACCCATAGGGGTATCTGCAGCTCTTTTTGACATTTTCACAGGGAAATTAAACTCAAAGTCAACAGTGAACACAAAATATCAGCGAACAGCAAATGCATGTGTAACCAGTGCGAGCGCTGAGCCACAACTGACGTCTGGCGACTTCTGCTATACTGCCACGTCACACCTGAGTGACGTCAGCTGTTGGCGAAAAGAACTTCGGTTTTCAGCGCTTTTTAGATTTCAGAATTTCGGATAAAGGAATGTGCACCTGTACTATAGGATGCCACAATTATTAAGATAAATAATGAGACAAATACACTTACTGAGTGCACTAGAATTTATCACACCAACAGGCAAACAGAACCTTGTTTTCAAATTGAAAAAGGCAGCACCTGAGTCCTCTGTAGTACACACAAGTAATCCACATTGGTCTTGTCAAAGTGCGAAAATGCTGACCCTGTCCAGAGATTTTTTTTCAGGCAGATGGTGGTAGTTGGGGGTGGGGAGGGTTATGGGTAGGTACAGCCAGAACCTTAATAGAGATTGAGAGCAAAACGGTGGTTCATGACATTTCCATTTCCCTTCCCACACATGCTGCTACACTTAATACAATAGTTTGAAATTTAAATACTCAGTTGCAAAAGTCACGCTGCCAAACAAGAAACCAATTTAATTCCAATGGCCCATTTTAAGTGACCAATGTCCTTGAGTTTAAATTTCACCTGGTGTTTAACTACCATTCTTGTGCAAGATGACAAAAGATTTATCAACATTTCACTGCAGTATCCTACTTCAATTACATTGCATTAATTGCAAGCTTTTTAAAAAGTTCATTACATTTAACATTTACTAATATTTGTTCAAAATATTAGTACAAAAATCCAGTCCTATAATGCCAATGCAACAGTTGCTAAGGAAACAATCTAGTTTGGGGCATCACTCTGGACGTGAGACAATGACTCCCGTAGTTGGTGCAAATTTGATAGCTGGTTACATAAATAACCAAGAGCTTGAAGCAAATTTAAAGAAAATAATTTGAAGTTCAAAGATCTGCAGTTTCTAAGAAACAATTAAAGGATCACAAGACATATTGAATTGAATTGACGGCCACTCTTATCAACCTGGTTCTTTCAAAATACACTATCTCCTTTGTCAACTATAACATCCAGCTATTTCTTATACACTTCCAGAACTTTTCGATGCAGTTATAAAGAAGGCAAGACAGCGGCTATATAGTACTTCATTAGCAGTTTGAAGAGATTTGGTATGTCAACAGATACACTCAAAAACGTCTATAGATGTACCGTGGACAGCATTCTGACAGGCTGCATCACTGTCTGGTATGGATGGGGGGGGCTGTTGCAGAGGTTGAAGAGGAACGGTGTCTCAGAAAGGCAGTGTCCATTATCAAGGACCTTCAGCACCCAGAGCATGCCCTTTTCTCACTGTTACCATCAGGTAGGAGGTACAGAAGCCTGAAGGCACACACTCAGTGATTCAGGAACACCCTCTTCCCCTCTGCCATCTAATTCCTAAATGGACATTGAACCCTTGGACACTACCTCAATTTTTTTTAATATATAGTATCTCTGTTTTTTGCATGATTTTTAATCTATTCAATATACACATATACTGTAATTTATTATTTTATTTTGTGTTTTTTTTTCTATATTACTATTGCATTGGACTGCTGCTAAGTTAACAAATTTCACATCACATGCCAGTGATAATAAATCTGATTCTGAAATTCTGGTCCACTCTGAAGAGCTTTCTGGCAGTAGTCCTAAATTTGTTTACATCATACTAGTTGTGACTCTACCCCTCTTCACACTGGGACTCCATCATCCTTACAAACTTACAAAATCCTAACCCACACTCCAGCTTCCTTATTCTGTCTACAATCTTTGAACAGAATGTTGCTTTACAAATCATCATCTTCTCTCAAGCATCTCCATCCCTCAAGCAGACTTAATTGTCTGCTGCAGAACTAAAAGTTAGAATTAATGCCCTTTGGAACTGTGACCAAGGTAAACTAAATTTTCACATCCTTTTTGGTAATCCTGGAAGTCTTTAACTCCTCCAAAACATACAATCCACCATCTAGGTGTGTGGGTCTGCCTTGTCCTGTTCTATGCTTATCTACTGGATCGTAACCAAGCGTACATTTAAAATGACTCATTTTCCTATCCTTCTTTCATCTCGAGAAATTATTCTTATCATCACCATTCCCCTATTTATCATGGATGCATTGACTTTTTACGATATCACTTGAACATGTCGGATTCCACATAATTACTGATAATTTTCACTCTCTTCCCTGGATCTCTTTTCTTTGCTTATGATTTGTCCAGTCTTGTACGACAGGCAATGTTGGATGAATAAAAGGACTTCCAATACCTCACCAAAAAGCACTAGCTTTGCTGCCTTTAAACTATGTTCTGTGGGCCATTTCTTTTCATCCCTTCAACAACCATCCGAAGCCCAGCCAGATTGTTTGTGACCTTAGTGTCTGACCCCAAGAGAAGCTCCAACACCTTTTCTACTCCAGCAATAGGATTGCCTTATTCTACAACATCATTCAAGAATGACTATGCTGCAACTCACTTATCATCAAAATGTTCACTACGGTTTTGTAACAATCAGAACTATTAATTCTAATCCTCTGCTGACCTCCCATCTATAACTCAACACAAAAATACTCTTCAAAACCCATCTTAACTCAAATCCCGTTCACCTAGATCCACTATATTACAACTTCAGCTACAAATGTCTGCATAAAATCCATGTTTCAAAATTCCTCCATGCGCTCCCCCTTTCCTTAGTTCTGTAACTTACAGCAGCCCCTTTGAGACCTCAGATTTCCTCTCCAATCTGATTTCTTTTATATTGCCTAATACCACAGGCCTCATCATCTGAAATAAAACCAAAGTCATCAAGCATGGTGGATTTCACAAGCAATTTATGGAACACTTACATACAGTCCACACATTGCTTTGGTTCTCAGGCCTACCCCAATCTCTCTGTTCTCACCCATCGATACGGTTCAACAGGAGGAAAAGCATCTCATCTTTCAGGAACCTTTCAGCCTTCTAGACACAACACTGCATTCACTGTTTCCATATGCACTTCTTCTAGACCCACATTATCTTTTTCTACTTTCTCAGGTATTTTACTTTGTGTGGTATACAAACTTGACAGAAATTTTATTTGTTTTCTCTTGCTCTGTCTCAATCGCACATTAACAAAACTTTTCATGCCATCTTTGTATATTTTTAATTGGTAAGTTAGTTTATCACCATGCAGCTAAAGATGGTGCCAGAGGGCAACTTCTCCCAGCTCATCAGTGAAACAGTTAAATTCTTCCTATTCTAATGTCTATATTTTCCTTTTCAAGGTGACTGGGGCCCTGGTGGGGCCTTTGGTCTACGACAGCACTCAAACTGGGGTTCTGCATCGTGGCGTGTTCCAGTTCTTGGAGCTCACCATTGACTGCGTTTTGATATATCCAGTTTTGGCCTGAAGTTGGGTGCCTTCAGGGCCTTGCGCAGCCCTGTGGACATAAATTCTTGCTGGTGTCACGAATTGAGGCATAGCGATAGCTTGAACATCAAAGACAGCGAAGGGTGCCTGGCAGAGGGCTCTGCACTCTGTGATCGATCGCTCTCTGTTTCGATGGTGAGGGAGAGTTTACTGGCGAATCTTGAGTCAGAGAACTTGAAATTAAAGCAACATTTCAGACTGACTGTAACATCAAGATAGTGACTGTTATCTCCCCTCTCGCTGGTGTGTGTGCACGCATGTGTGTGTAGGAGGGTTGTTACTGCTTGCTTCTGCGTGGGAGTGGCGCAGAGGGCTTTGGAGTTCTTATGTTTTTTCTGTCATTTGGGATTTTTCTTGTTTTGAGGATGTCTATGGGGAGTAAGAATTTCAGGCTGTATACTGTATATGTTCTCTGATTTAAAATGGAACCATTGAACCATATACTGAGGTACAGTGAAAAACTTTGTTTTTTTTTGCTATCCATACAAGTCATTTCATTACAACAATGCACTGAGGTAATATAAAGAGAAATATCAGAATGCAAGATAAAGTGTTATGGTAACAAAGAAAGTGCAGTGCAGGTAGACAATGTACACAGCCATAACAAGTTAGGTTGTGAAGTCAAGAGTATCTTATTGTAGTAGGAGAGCATTCAATAGTCTTAGAACTGTGGGGTACAAACTGTCTTTAAGTCTGGTGTTACATGCTTACAAGATTTTGTAAATCTGGCTGATAGGTGGGTGGGGGGAGAAGAGGAAAGGAGAAGAAGAGAGAAAGTCCAGGATGGGTGGAATCTTTTAATTATACTGTCTGCTTTGCTGAAGCAGTGATTAGTGTCGACAGACTCCATAGAGAAGAGACTAACTTCTGTATTGCACTGAACGATCCACAGTTCTGTGCAGTTTTTTATGGTCTTGAGCTGAGTAGCTGCCACACAAAACAGTGATGTATCTGGATAGGAAGCTTTTTCTAGCACATTGATTAAAATTGCTGAGGGTCAAAGGGAAAATGCCACATTTGTTTTACCTACTGAGGCGTCAATTCTCTTGTTTGGCCATGGCGTCTACATGATATCCCTGTGACAGTAATTGGCCAATTCTAATTCCTTTTTGTTCTTTCCTTCTTACTCCACAACAATCCCAACATACTTCCCTACCCTCTTTGTATGCTTAGAAACTGTTGCATAGCTTTATACCATTCTGATAAATTGTATTTAACTAGAAATATTAACTTGCTTTCATTCTTCAAAACTATAGAACGATTTTCTGAGTATTTCCAGTTTTTATTTTGGATTTTACCACAAGGCCTCAATTACACACATGCAGCTTGGGAAGTTGGTCCTGCATCAGTTCATGATTGCTACAACAATGGCAGGCAATCTCTTATGTTGGTTTGCTCCCAAGCCTGAGTGACAGGGGCAGTGAACCACTAGGAGACCTGAATGGTGACTTGTTCATTTTCTTAAACTGCTCAAAATTTCTCATCTCAATTCTCCCACCCTCTTGGTCTTAATCAGCACTTCACCACGTAGGAGGAACAGACAAGACCCATCCCACATAATGCATTTTGCTGGTGACTTAACTCCTTGGCTGCATCAGTGCATACAGTCACAAATTAACACAATGCAGAAACACACCTTTCAGCCCACCATGTCCGTGATGGTCTTTATAACCCATCTACACTAAACCTACTTAACCGCATTAGGACACCCCTATGTGTCTGTTTAAATTGCTCTTAAATATATTAATTGTATCTGATTCCACCACTTCCTGTAGCAGTGTGCTCCATACATCAACTACACTTTGTGTAAAATAAACTTGCCCTCAAGATCCCCTTTGACCATGCATACCTATTAATCAGGCATCCACCGAGCTAAAACATCATTGAACAAATCTATACATATTGTCTATACCAAAACAGATATTCTCATTGTACCCTGACACTCTCACACTGTAAAGCTGACACATCAGCCATTAGCACTAACATCAGAGTAACACCTACAAACTGCTGGAGGAACTTAGCAAGTCAGGCAGCACCAGGTTTCTTTGAGGCAAGATAAAAATACACCAGTACATCTCTCATCTTTTTCAAATTACTGGACACAACCTGCAATGAGTAGCATTGATACTTGTTCTGCAGAAGCAATTCAATAATAAGACAGTCAGCCAGCAGATTCTTCAGAGATCACCTATAAATCTAAAGCCAAAAGCATGAACAATTTTATTCCCCCTACCACAGTTCCATCAAAAACTTCTGTTGAATTCATATGACAATCAGAGCTGTCATATGGATTCAATAGGAGGTCTTTGAGTCAACCCTTATGCTTGATCAATCTTTATGTTCAATCTGAAACACAGGCAAAAAAAAAGTGCAAGGACTAAAAGGCTGGTGCAGTTGAAGATTCAATATACCACCATGAAATGACTGCCTGTGCCACATATAGTTCCTCAATGCCGGTGTCATTCATATTTCTCCACTCAGACCAGTTACCTGGTATACTTGATACAGAGGGAATAGGAGGTGGACAATGCTCTCACCTCTCACCAGACAACTGGTTTTATGAACATGGAACAGTACACCACACCACACCACAGTACATGCCCTTCGGCACACGATGCTATGCTCTCCTTTTAACCAACTCCAAAATCAATCTAACCATCCCCCGCCACAAAGCACATGATTTTTCTTTCATCCATGTACCTAAGTTTCTTATGCCCCCCCGATGCACCTGCCTCTACTACCACCCCTGGCAGCATGTTTCACGCATCCACCACTCTCTGTGTAAAACACCTACTTCTGACATCCCTCTACTTTCCTCCAATCACTTTAAAATTATGCCCTCTTGTATTAGCCATTTCTGCCCTGGGAAAAGGGCACTGGCTGTCCACCATATCTATGCCTCTTGTCATCTTACATATTTCATGTCACCTCTCATCCTCCTTCACTCCAAGGAGAAAAGCCCTAGCTTACTCAATCTTTACTCATAAAATATTCTCTCTAATCCAAGCATCATCCTGGTACATCTCCTCCACACCCTCTCCAAGCTTTCCACATCTTTCCTATTATGAGGTGACCACAAATGAACACAAAATTCCAAGTGTGGTCTAACCAGAGTTTTACGGAGCTGCAACTCAATCCTAATGAAGACACCATTTGTCTTCTTAACCACTCTATCAACTCGCACAGCAACTTGGAGGGATCTATGGATCCCCAAGATCCCCTCACTTCTCCACACTGCTAAGAATCCTGTTATTAACCCTTCAAGTTCCCCCTTCCAAAGTACATAATTTCACACTTTTCCAGATTGAACTCCCATCAGGGAAAATAAAAATAAAGTTTTAGTCCAATTATGCACTGCATTAGGGTACAGGGTACCAAGATATATGCTTATTAAACATCTGCAGGGAATTTCGGAAAGTAAGAAAAATGCAAAATTCAGAAGTTGACATAAATAATGCTTCGAGTGTCAGTGCCTGTAAACAGTTGACCTACTAACACTGATAAGGTGGGATGGGTTCTGGGTGGTTGGGAGGAAATTAAATTTGGTCAACAAACAACTTACCAAATGATGGAAACTGTAGCAAAGTGTGAATTTTTTTTATAAATACAAGATATAAAATATCCTTACTATTATTTGGAGCGACATGGTAGCATAGCTATTAGCGTAGTGCTATTACAACACCAAGTAATTGGATTCAATTCCGCCACTGGCGAAGGAGTTTGTACGTTCTCCCTGTGATCAAGTGGGTTTCCTCCCACATTCCAGAAACATTGGGGTTAATAAGTTAATTGATGACATGGGTGTAATTGGGCAGTACAGGCTTGTTGTTGGGCTGTTAGGGCCTGTTATCATGCTGTATCTCTAACTAAAAATAGCGCTCCGAATTCCCTTCACAAGTTCAGACTTTTGTCATTGTCAAGAAATCAGGAGTTTTTAAAACTCTTGCTTGATTAAAATGGCCTGCCATTTCTATTTAACTACAGTCCTGTAGAATGATGATTGGATTTTACATCACACACTACTCAGTAATTTCATATCTTATTGTCCAAAATCAAAAACTCAATTCAGTTAGGGTATGGCACTGGAATATAAATATATGTTCGGCAGTAATACAAACACGTGCTGCACAATAATAAACAGTAAAAAAGCACTTCCTATCAGAAATACTACCCAGAAATAATGTCCATCAGAACATGTTATACTTAATACCAATTGCACCAAGTGGCAGATTTTTTTGGGATCCCAAATCTGATTTAAACATAAACCCGGTACGAGTAAACATAACTTTCTCTCACTAACTTACATTTTCAGCAACTGGAGTTTATTTTACCTTTTATTCTAGCCCCTCTCCATCACAGCTAGGACTTGGTTCTACAATGCTCACTAAAATACACTCAAGATATTCAAATTCAAAAAGTATAATTACATTTTTGGGAGATTTCCCACAGTTCAAGAGACAATAATATGGAAGTTCCATACTCCAAAATTATTGATTATCACTACCTTTCAAGTTTTTCCCCAGATTGGCTCGTTTTCACTTGTTACTTTAACCGGTGGAGTTCTTCTATAGAACAACCACCTCTTCATTAACCCTTTCTACTCACCTGGAAAAGCCCTTTCCGCAGCTGATACAAATGTAGGGTTTGCCCACTGCTCCATCATGAGACCGAATGTGATAGGTCATCCGGTCTTTTCGCTTGAAACGCTGGTGACAGATAGGACATTCAAACGGTTTTTCCCCTGAATGCGAAAGCTTGTGGCGGTTCAAATGGTAAACATCCCTGAAAGCTTTACCGCAGAGCTCACAGGCCACGTTTTTCCTCATTCTGCCTCTCTTTCGGGGGCTGTCCAGGCTGCTTGAAGAGGCTAGCAGATTGTCCCCAAGTCCTGGAACCTGATTCTCCCCCGACCCCAGTTCCATATTTAGCCCCGTGTGTTGAGCCTCGTGGAGCAAGAGGCGGTTTGCATTCTTGAACACTTTCCCACAGAAACTGCAGGGGTAAAACCCCTCGTCCCTCATGGCCAACGGTGCTGTGAGCAGCGGCAAGTCAAACAGAGGGGCCTTCCGAGGCCGCCCGCGCCCCCTCTTGACCACCTTGGAATGGTCAGTGCCCACCGAGTTCACCGGAGCCTGGAACTGACCGGCCACGAGGGTCGGTGTTGCAGGCGAAGTCACCAAGCCATCCATCACAGGTAAAGAACCCTGCAGAGGCGGCAGGGCGGGAGCAGGAGCTGGTGCACCAGGGCTACCTACCTTGACATCACCAGCCGCCTGCAGGTGTCCATTTTCCCCCACAAAGTTGCCATTGGCACAAGCAGCAGCGGCTAAGTCCAGGGCAAAACTGAAGTCTACATTGGCGGGGCGGAAGACCATCATATCTCCCCTAGCCGGTGGCACCATGATCTGGACGTTGGATTGTTTAATGACCTCCTGGCAGATCTCGATGACCGACCGCATGAGCAGAAACTTAGCGGCCGTCATGAGCTCCGGGAAGCTCTCGAGCCTCACCACGATGCGGGAGGTGTAGGCGAAGTCCAAGATGTCCCTGAAGACCTTGGCGCTGATGGTGTGCATCTCTAGCTCGCGGCCTTGGGCCTCGTCGACGGGCGCGCCGAACACAGACTCGAAGTAGTCGCTACAGGCGGCTAACACGGCCTTGTGCGCCGGGAAGCTTTCGTCGCCCACCCGAAGCACCACGTCGCAGAAACGGCCGCCGTTCTTCCTCTGACCGTTGAGTTTCTTCAACATGTCGGCGCTGTGCTGGCTCACCTGGTAGGTGTAGCTGTTCCAGGACTGCTCGGCAGCCCTTTCCATTGCCTCCACCAAGTCCGAGCCGCGACGGAAAGAAAACAGCCCCCTCACACTCCAACACTAAACAACAGTGTTCGAGGCCAGAGAGATTTGAAAAGGAGCGCGCGGTGCAGAGCTCCGCCTGCTGCCGTGCCGAGCCGAGCCGAGGGAAGGCCGCGCAGCGAAGGCCGGGGAGTGCTCGGCGCCGCTTTTGTTCCCCTCACAGCCGCCGGGCCCTGGCGCCGCGGGAGGCTCGGCAACATGGCAGCGCGGCGTTTCCTGTCAACTGCGACCCCTCCCGGGGGCCTGGGGAGGCACTGGCTGAGGCGGGGGTAGGTGAGGGGGGGGGGAGAGAGGCGCTAGCAGTGGACGCTGGGTTGCGGTGAGGGACTCTGGCTGGGAGCCGCAGTACTCAGTGCGAGGTTTATGGGGATCTTGGTCAGCGTGGGGAAATAGGGTCAAGGTGAGGAACACTGGCAGAGAGCGAGCACGCTGGCTCTGTGTGGCGCAACACTGACTCGGAACCAAAGGACTCTGTGTGAGGCTGATGTCGAGGGTCTTACTAGTCAGTGAAGGAAATAATTGCAAAAGGTGGGAGACACTCTGGCAGTGGGCAGGGCATATTGGCTCAAATTGGGAGAATATCTTGAAGTGCGAGGACTCCACGTGAGATAGGGATAGTAGCAGAAGGTGGTGGATATAGTCTTAGAGTAGGAACTGAAGTCATTGAGTGTGACTTACTGGTTCAGTGTAGAGATGGTCTGAAAATGAGGAAATTTCCAGCATCTGCAGATTTCCTCGTGTTTGCGTGAAAATCAGTAACACTGGTTCAGGTGAATAGCAAGTTAGAGGAGGCAGTCAGTGATGAATATCACCACTGGCTGGTAGTGGGAGGACTCTACATGAGGTTGGCAGACAGCTGATGGTGGGAGATTTGTTTGGAGCATGGGAAATTGGTTCAGAATGTGAAGCTCTGGGTGACTCTCAGAAGCCAGGAATGGTGGTTCAGGTAGAAACAAGTGGACCCTCCGTGAGATTGCAAGACACTGGCTAACAATGGGAAACTTGCTCAGCAGATCAGACACTGGCTCAATATGGAAAATAGATTCAGGATGGGAAATACAGGATGGTGATCACTGAGAGCAGAGGACACTGGTTGATAATAGGAGACTTGCTTTGGAAGGAGGATGTTAGCTGAGGGTGAAAGACACTAACTCAGAATAGGGAACACTGGCTGAGGTTGGGAGACAATGGCCAATGGTGAGAGTGCTTAAGGATGAGTGGACTGCTGAAGATGGGGATCACTGTGGAAGGAGGCACTGACAGGGTGGAACATACTGGATCATGTTACATGAGAGTAGGGAACATCCACTAAGGCGAGATAATTGGCTCAGACTGGATAGAGGACACTTGCTGGGAGTGGGAGAATTGATCAGAATACCAGAAACAAATAGGACAGGATACACTGGGTCAAAATAGGGAGCACTGGCTCAAAACTGGGATCACTGGCTTCGGATGAGAGGCACCAGCTGATAGTGGAAGACATTGTTTCAGGTAGGGGTGCTCTGGTTTAGGATGGAGAATATTGATTAAGGGCAGGAAATGCTCAATGATGGGCATGTTGGCTCATTGTGGAGGATACGAACTGGGGAGAGCATTTTCTGAGGACAGGTAATAGGCTCAGAGTGGATGGACAACATTGGCTGAAGATGGGAGATATTGGTTAAAGATGGAGGACACGGGCTTAGGATGGATGAAATAGTCCAGAGCAGGGAATAATGGCTTAGGCTGGAAATACTAGCTCAGGGTAAAGCACTTTGGCTTAGGATAGGGGGTATTGGTTTTGGCAGGGGGATGCAATAAGGAACGGGTGCCCTGGCTGAAGAAGGGGGACAGTCACTCAGAACAGGGAAAACTGCCATAGAGCTGAGGGCACTGATTGACAAATATTGGCTCAGTGTGGAGTGTGGTCTGAAAATAAGGGAGCACTGGTTCAGGGGATACCAAACTGGAGGAGGCATTCAATTATAAATACCTCGTTGCTGAAATGAGGGATTCTGGTTCTTGAAGGAATTGGTTGAGGCAGGAGACCTTGGCTCAGCTGGTCAAAAGGCATTGGAAGACCTCAGATACATTAATGTCATAGGCTGGATGAGTTCAGAATCTGGGCTTTGGAATCTAAGCACCAGCTAAGGTCACAGGCACATTAATGTGTGTTTCGGAGAGAGTACAACCAAAGAGGGAAAGGGTGAATGCCAGACAGAGGAAGCTGGTAGTTCAGGGGAGCCCTAAGGGCGTTCTTGCTCACTAAGTACTTTTTGGTTCTGAATAGAGATGGGAAGATGGTCCCCGAGGGGATATAGTTACATCCAAGACAATAGGTACAGGTAATGCTCCAGAGACCAATTATCTTTTCCACCTATTACTACCCAGCTTCTCACTTCAACCCTCGCCTCCCCTAACCATCTGCCTCCCCTACCCATCCACCTCCCCCCTCACCTGGTTTCACCTATCACCGGCCGGATTGTACTCCTTCTGCTCCCCCTTCTTATTTTGGTTTCTTCCCCTCCAAAATTGCTGCCTGACCTGCTGATTTCCAGCATGTACAGAATCTGTTGTGCATATGATTTGCTACAGATTTTGGCTGGATAGGGTACAGCTCCACAGGTTCACAGTCAAAATCTTCATGGATAAGTTTGCGCTATTTGAATGGTTTAAACCAAACTGGCATGGGTTTTAGTAGCTCAGAAAGGATTCTGAAGAGAGAAATTGAAGGCAGAAAGTGAGAAAATGAGAGTTTTAATGGAAAGACTGAAAAACAGACCAAAAGTAAATCTCACTGTGTTGACTGCGGGTGGGGGAGGAGAGAAAACTAAATGTAATGAATAAGATAGATGAACCACATGCACTGATAGATGTGGAAGTCAATATGTAGAAATCTGCTTTAAAAAGAGGCATGATTAGAAGATGAATCTTTCTGGGCACAAAGATTTCACATACACAATAGGGGCATAAAAGAGCAGTGAGTTGGCAATATTGGATAAAGAAACAATCATTTTGTTAGAGGAAATGACGTATCAAAAAGATCATCAATTGAGATTGTATGGGTTGAACAAAATAATAAAAATGTGGCAATCACTAATGTGTGGATAGCATGGCAGTGTAGTGGTTAGTGCAGCTCGGAGTTTTTGAGTTCTGAGTTCAATTCTGGCATGTCTATGAGGAGTCTCTGTATTGAATTGATTTTATTTCTTACATTCTTCACATGAGAAAAAAATCTTTGTTACAGCTCTGTCTAAATGTGCAATCATAGTAATTTATAATAATTATAAATAGAACAGTCAATGTAACATAGAAATACACTCAGATCAGCATGAGTTAATCAGTCTGCTAGCCTGCTAGAAAAAGCTGTCCTGGAGCCTGTTGGTCCTGGCTTTTACATGGATGGTAGCAGCTGGAATAGATCGTGGTTGGGGTGACTTGGGTCCCCAATGATCCTTCGGGCCCTTTTCTCTTACCTGTCTTTGTAAATGTCCTGAATCATGGGAAGTTCACAACTACAGATGCGCTGGGTTGTCTGCACTACTCTCCGCGGAATCCTGCGATTAAGGGAGATACAGTTCCCATACCAGGCAGTGATGCAGCCAGTCAGGATGCTCTCAATTTTGCCCCCGTAGAAAATTCTTAGGATTTGGGGGCCCATACCAAACTTCCTCAACCATCTGAGGTGAAAAAGACGCTGTTGTGCTTTTCTCACTACACAGCTGGAGTGTACAGACCACGTGAGGACATTGATGATGTGGATGCTCAGGAACTTAGAGCTGTTTACCCTTTCAACCCCAGATCCATAGGGGTTAGCCCATCTTCATTCTTCCTGTAATCCACAACCAGCTCCTTTGTTTTTGCGACATTGAGTGAGAGGTTGTTTTCTTGACACCAGTGTGTCAGAGAGATGATTTCTTCCCTGTAGGCCACCTTGTTATTGTTGAGATGAGGCCAATCAATGTAGTGTCATCGGCAAATTTAATTAGCAGGTTAGAGCTAATTGTGGTGACACAGTCATGGGGATACAAGGAGTAAAGGAAGGTGACTTAGTACACAGCCCTGAGGGGCTCCTGTGTTGAGAGTCAGAGGGGTGAAGGTGAGGGAGCTCACTCTTACCACCTGCCGGTGATCTGACAGGAAGTCCAGCATACAGCTGCACTAGGCCAAGGTCAAGCTTCCTGTCAAGCCTGGATAGAATTATGGTGTTGAATGCTGAACTGTAGTCCAAGAACAGCATTCTCACATAAGCATCCTTCTTCTCCAGATGTGTAAGGACGGTGGGTAGAGCAGTGGCTATCGTGTCATCTATCGATCGGTTTTGTTGATAGGTGAATTGTAGGGGGTCCATTTTGGGTGGTAGCATGCTGCAGATGGATGTCTTTCCTGCAGAATGTGTGGGTTTTCACTGTGTGCTGTGGTTTCATCCCACAGTACAAGGGTGTACCAGGTGGATTAATTGTCATTATAAATTGTCCAGTGATTAGGTTAAGGTTAACTGGGGTTCTTGGGGGTCATTGAGGTGGCATAGCTTGAAGGGCCAGAAAGGTCTATTCTGTACCGTATCACTAAAATAAATGAATAAAATACTGGAAGGGGTATCAATGGGAAAGCATCTTTATCGTAGTGAGTCTTCCCTATATCCTCTCAGGTCCTGATTTTAGAGACTTGACCTGTAACATTGACATACACCTTTGTTCATGGATGCTGCTTGACCTGATGAGTTCCAGCACACTGTGTATTTTTCAAGATTCCAACATCTGTAGCCTGCTTTTGTCTTCAATTAAACATAAACAGAGAAAACCTACAGCACAATACAGGCCCTTCGGCTCACAAAGCTGTGCCAAACATGTCCTTACCTTAGAAATTACCTAGGGTTACCGATAGCCCTCTATTTTTCTGAGCTCCATGTACCTATCCAGGAGTCTCTTAAAAGATCCTATCGTATCTGCCTCCACCACCGTCGTTGGCAGCCCATTCCACGCACTCAAAACTCTCTGCATTAAAAAAAAACTAACCCCTGACATCTTCTCTGTACATACTTCCAAGCACCTTAAAACTGTGCCCTCTCATGCTAGCCATTTCAGCCCTGGGAAAGTCTCTGACTGTCCATATGATCAATGCCTCTCATCATCTTATACACCTCTATCAGGTCACCTCTCATCTTCCATCACTCCAAGGAAAAAAGGCCGAGTTCACTCAACCTATTCTCATAAGGCATGCCCCGCAATCTAGGCAACATTCTTGAAAATTTCCTCTGCACCCTTCCTATGGTTTCTACATCCTTCCTGTAGTGAGGCGATCAAAATTGAGTACAGTACTCCAAGTGGGGTCTGACCAGAGTCCTATATAGCTGCAACATTACCTCTCGGCTCCTAAACTCAATCCCACGGTTGATGAAGGCCAATCCACCGTATGCCTTTTTAACCACAGATTCAACCTGCTCAGCAGCTTTGAGTGTCCTATGGACTCGGACCCCAAGATTCCTCTGATCCTCCACACTGCCAAGAGTCTTACCATTAATACTATAATCTGCCATCATATTTGACCGACCAAAATGAACCACCTCACACTTATCTGGGTTGAACTTCATCTGCCACTTCACAGCCCAGTTTTGCATCCATCAATGTCCTGCTGTAACCTCTGACAGCCCTCCACACTATCCACAACACCTCCAACCTTCGTGTCATCAGCAAATTTACTAACCCATCCCTCCACTTCCTCATCAAAGTCATTTATGAAAATCACGAAGAGTAGGGGTTGCAGAACAGATCCGAGGCACACCACTGGTGACCGACCTCCATGCAGAATATGACCTGTCTACAACCACTCTTTGCCTTCTGTGGGCAAGCCAGTTCTGGATCCACAAAGCAATGTCCTTTTGGATCCCATGCCTCCTTACTTTGTCCATAAGACTTGCATGAGGTACCTTATCAAATGCCTTGCTGAAATCCATATGCACTACATCTACTGCTCTTACTCCATCAATGTGTTTAGTCACATCTTCAAAAAATTCAATCAGGCTCATAAGGCACGACCTGCTTTTGACAAAGCCATGCTGACTATTCCTAATCATATTATGCCTCTCCAAATGTTCATAAATCCTGCCTCTCAGTATTTTCTCCATCAACTTACCAGCCACTGAAGTAAGACTCACTGGTCTATCTCTATTTCCTGGGCTATGTCTACTCCCTTTCTTGAATAAGGGAACAACATCTGCAACCCTCCAATCCTCTGGAACCTCTCCCGTCCCAATTGATGATGGAAAGATCATCGCCAGAGGCTCAGCAATTTCCTCCCTCACCTCCTACAGAGGCCTGGGGTACATCTCGTCTGGTCCTGGTGACTTATCCAACTGGATGTTTTGGAAAAGCTCCAGCATACCCTCTTTCTTAATATCTATATGCTCAAGCTTTTCAGTCTGCTGTAAGTCATCCCTACAATCGCCAAGATCCTTTTCCGTAGTGAATACTGAAACAAAGTACTCATTAAGTACCTCTACTATCTGCTCCAGTTCCATATGCAGTTTTCCACTGTCACACTTGATTGGTCCTATTCCCTCACATTTTATCCTCTTGCTCTTCACATACTTGTAGAATGCCTTGGGGTTTTCCTTAATCCTGTCCACCAAGGCTTTCTCATGACCCCTTCAGGCTGTCTTAATTTCATTCTTAAGCTCTTTCCTGCCAGCCTTATAATCTTCTGGATCTCTATCATTACCTAGTTTTTTTAAACTTTTGTAAGCTTTTCTTTTCTTCTTGACTAGATTTACAACAGCCTTTGTACACCACGGTTCCTGTACCCTATCATCCTTCCCCTGTCTCCTTGGAACATACCTATGCAGAACTCCATGCAAATATCCCCTGAACATTTGCCATATTTCTTCCGTACATTTCCTTGAGAGCATCTGTTCCCAAATTTGTTCCTGCCTGATAGCCTCATATTTCCCCTTACTCCAATTAAATGCTTTCTTAGCTTGTCTCTTCCTATCCCTCTCCAATGCTATGGTAAAGGAGATAGAATTGTGATCACTATTTCCAAAATGCTCTTCCACTGAGAGATCTGACACCTGACCAGGTTCATTTCCCAATATCAGATCAAGTACAGCCTCTCCTCTTGTAGGCTTGCCTACATATTGTGTAAAGAAACCTTCCTGAACACACCTAACAAACTCCACGCCATTTAAACCCTTGCGCTTGGGAGATGCCAATCAATATTTGGGAAAATAAAATCTCCCACCACGACAACCCTGTTATTATTATACCTTTCCAGAATCTGTCTCCCTGTCTGCTCCTCTGTCCCTGTTACTATTGGGAGGTCTATATATAAAAAAAAACACCCAGTAGAGTTATTGACCCCTTCCTGTTCCTAACTTCCACCCACAGATACTCAGTAGACAATCCCTCCATGACTTCCTCCTTTTCTACAGCCGTAACACTATCTCTGATCAAGTGCCAAGCCCTCACCTCTTTTGCCTCCCTCCCTGTCTTTTCTGAAACATCTAAAGCCTGGTACTTAAATTTAACATTATTATGGAAAAGAAACATTAAATAGGAGCAAATATCCTAAATTGTGGTCAGGACAATTTTATCACACTGAAAAGCGACTGACAAAAATGGACATGAAACAACTAATTGAAGATGAATTAGTCTTGGATTAGTGGGAGGCACTGGAGAAGGAAGTTCCAGGGGTTTAGGATAAGGTGCCTTCCAAAGAGAACAAGGGTGGGACTGCAAAATCTTGAGATCCCTGGATGACAAGGTTTACACTGGGTTGGATATGGCAAAGAAGAGCTTAATTTGGAAACCTTCTCAATGAGGCATTTTGCTCCAGCCTATCATCTACCTGTATGCAAATATTATATTGGCCTTTATTGCTTGAGTTTTGCAGTTTAAAAATAAATGTATTATTTTAATTGCCAGTAACATTGCTCGTATGCTAGTAACATGTAGTCAGAGGCCATTTTATTAGGTACAGGAGTGGAACCCGGTGTGGTCTTTTGGTACTGTAATCCATCTACTTAAAGGTTTGACATGTTGTGCCTACTACCCATCACTGTTGTAATGTGTAGTTATTTGAATTACTTTGCCTTCCTGTCAGCTGTTAGCTTAAGGGGTGGCAGAGTAGCATTGCATTATTACAGCTCAGGGCATTGGAGTTCAGAGTTCAATTCTGGTATCTCTGTAAGAAGTTTGTACATCTTTTCTGTGAGTGCATGGGTTTCCTCTGGGTGCTGTGGTTTCCTCCCAGTGTCTAAAGACCTATCAGTTATCAGGTTAATTGGTTGTTATAAATTGTCCTGTGATAGAAGGGCCTATTCTGTGCTGTATCTCTAAATAACAAAGGAAAAAATAACCAGTCTGGCCATTCTCCTCTGTCCTCTCTCATTGACAAGATATTTTTGCCTACAATTTTTTTTTTTTGGTTTTTTGCTCCATTCTCTGTAAGTTCTATAGACTGTTATATGTGAAAAGCCAGGAGATCAGTTTCTAAGATACTCAAACCACCCCGTCCAGCACCAACAATCATTCCACAGTCAAAGTTACTTGGATCACATTTCTTCTCCATTCTGATATTTAGTCTGAAGAATAACTGAACCGTTTGATTATATTTGTGTGCTTCCATGCATTGAGTTGCTGTCACATAATTGGCTGATTAGTTATTTGCATTAACATACAGGTATTGAAAGTAATTAGAAATAAGTTTCAAGTCCAGCCACAAATTCTCAATTGGATTTTATACTTTATACTTTATTGTTGCCAAACAATTGGTACTAGAATGTACAATCATCACAGCGATATTTGTTTCTGTGCTTCACACTCCCTGGATTACAAATATTAAATATTAAAAATATTTAAAATAGTTTAAATAAGTAAATATTAAAAATTTAAATTATAAATCATAAATAGAAAATAGAAAAATGGGAAGTAAGGTAGTGCAAAAAAAACTGAGAGGCAGGTCCGGATATTTGGAGGGTATGGCCCAGATCCGGGTCAGGATCCGTTCAGCAGTCTTATCACAGTTGGAAAGAGTTGTTCCCAAATCTGGCCATACGAGTCTTCAAGCTCCTGAGCCTTCTCCTGGAGGGAAGAGGGACGAAAAGTCTGTTGGCTGGGTGGGTCGTGTCCTTGATTATCCTGGATTTTGGTCTGGGCTCTAACTTGGCCACTCCAGGACATTAACTTTGTTGTTTTTAAGCCATTCCTGTGTAGTTTTGGTTTTATCTTGGGGTAATTGTCTTGCTGAAAAACAAATCTTCTCCCAAGTTGCAGTTCTCTTGCAGACTGCATCAGGTTTCCCTCCAGGATTTCCCTGTATCTTGCTGCATTCATTGTACCCTCTATCTTCACAGGCCTTCAGGGCCTGCTGCTGTGAAACATCCCCATGGCATGATGCAGCCAGCACCATGCTTCACAGTCGGGGTGGTGTGTTTTTGATAATGTGTAGTGTTTGGCTTACACCAAAAAGCTCAATGTTTATTTCATCAGACCATACAACCTTCTTCCAGCTGACTTCAGAGTCTCCCACATG
This sequence comes from Mobula birostris, assembly GCF_030028105.1. Lineage (NCBI taxonomy): Eukaryota > Metazoa > Chordata > Chondrichthyes > Myliobatiformes > Myliobatidae > Mobula > Mobula birostris. The sequence goes on from NC_092394.1 coordinate 61,286,631, forward strand.
CCTTCTGGCAAAATTTAGTGGAGATTTCATGTAAGTTTTTTTCAACAGTGGCTTTATCTTTGCCATTCTCCCACAAAGCTGTGACTGGTGAAGCACCTGGGCAACAGTTGTTGTATGTGTAGTCTCTCCCAACTCAGCCACTGAAGCTTGTAAATCCTCCAGAGTTGTCATATTGGTGGCCTCCTCCTTCTGCTTCTGATCTCAATCCAATTAGACTAACTAAGGATTTGAAAAAAACACTAGGAGGTATTTTGGACTCAAAATCTTTAAGAGGTGGGCACACTTAATATTTGTAAATATAGTAAGCAGTGTCAGAAAATTTTGGGTTTAAAAGCTGTGGGAAGAAGGTAACACCAAAGAATTATATTGAATAACAAGCAATGCACACAAAATGTTGGAGGAACTCAGCAGGACACAGAATCTATGGAAAAAGTACAGTCGCGTTTCGGGCCTAGACCCTTCATCAGGTCCAGATGAAGGGTGTTGGCCTAAAACGTTGACTGTTTATTCATTTCCATAGATGTTGCCTGGCCTGCTGAGTTTCTCCAGCATTTTGTGTGTGTTGCTTGTCATTCAAAAACATCTATAGATAAGACTTGACTCTAGAAGTTATTAATGACACCTTACAAGGAGGAGTAAATGCTATTCAGATTTCAAAAGGGGGTTGTTAATGGTTTTTCTAATCTTACAATGGAATGTTAGAAATTTGTTAGTGAGTGGTCAAGAATTTAAGAAATTTAGTGACATTTATTTCCCAAATAAACTTGATGTTATATGTGTACAGGAAAGTAGCGATTGGTAAACGGGTTACTTATTTATTTACTGAGATACAGCACAGAATAGGCCCTTCCGGCCCTTACAGCCATGCCGTCCAGCAAACCCTGATTTAACCCTAGCCTAATCACGGGATAATTTACAATGACAAAGTAATCTACCAATCGGTAGACCTTTGGATCGTGGGAGGAAACCAGAGCACCTGGAGGAAACAAATGCAGTCACAGGGAGAATGTACAAACTCCTTACAGATTGAACCCAGGTCGCCTGTACTGCACAGCGTTGTGCAAACCACTACGCTACCGTGCTGCACCAGGTAATGGAGGAGGAGCAGCTATCTTTGCTAAAAATGGGATGGCGTATGTAGTAGAGTTATAGAAATTGGGGTCATTTATGAGTCAATTGTGGTTGAAATTTGGGGAAAGAATGGTAAAGTACAGATAATAAATTTTATAACCCTTGTGAAAGGTTAACACCTGATGTATTGGAAAGTGTGGGAGGAAATGGTAAAGTAAGGTCATATGGTTTGGAGATCATAGTTCTATATGGGGTTGTAGTGACACAAATGTCAATGGGACGGTGGTGGAAGGCTTTCTGGAAGAAAAGTGTTTGGTGTACTTGAGCGATGGTAGAAGTACAATGATAAATCTGTTTAACAACACTGTTTCTGCTATAGACCTTACACTGGTTTCTGAGGATATAACAAGTGTATGTAATTGGGAGGTGTATAATGATACAACAGTGGGTAGCGAGCATTTCCCTGTTATTTGTACAATGGGGACAGATGTGTATCAGAGGAAAGGTTCTCAAATCCCCAGATGGAATTTTCATAATGCAAATTGGGACGTATTGGATAATTTATGTGAAAGTAGATTTTCTGATCATTTGGCTTTGGAAGATATCAACTTGAGAAATAATATCTTGTTCTCTGTATTCCACTCAATAGCTAAGGAATCAATTCCCAGATTGCTGGGAGAATAATAAAAGGAAAGTTGGTCCCTGGTGGATGGATGAATGTAAGAGAGCTGTGAAGGAGTGGAATAAATCTGTTAGGAAAGGTAGGCAGTGTTGTTCCTATTCATCTCTATGAATATAAAAGAGCTCAAATTATACTTAGAAAAGTAGTCAGCAGGGCAAAGAAAACGTATTGGAGAATGAACTGTGATAGCATTGGAAAAGAGATCCAGGTAAGGGAAGTCTGGGATATGATACAGAAAACGGGTGAATTAGAGAATTTGATGCAAAAGCGGTTTTGTATGGTGGGGAGAAAGTTGCTAACTCTGGGAAAAGCTAAATTATTAGCAGAAACGTGTGTCAGTGTACATAGTTTGGCCTTTTTAAGTAAAGAAGGGAGGTCTTACAGAGAAACGGCTTTGATAAGCAATTGTCAGATTGCCGAGAATAAAGAATGTTCCAGTTCCTGCTTGGATGTAGAATTTACGTTACCTGAACTTAAAGGGCTATTAATAGGGCTGGTCAGACATCACCTGGGAAAGATGATATTTATTATAATATGTTTAAATGGTTATTGGATTCAAAATTTATGTTGGTTTTGAAATTCCCTATTACAAAGACACCTTCCTGGAAATTAGCGATTGCTAGTCCTATATTGAAACCTGATAAGAATCAATCAGATCCTTCCAGTTTAGACCAAGTTCACTAACTTCACATGTATGTAAGATAATGTAACAAATGAATATAGAAAGGCTTTCTTCTCTTGTGAAAAGTAGTGGACAATATGCTGTATAGCAATCTGGATTTCATAAAGGAAGAATGACCAAGGACTTAGTGTTAAGTTTAGAATGTGATGTTTGTAAGGCCCAAGTTAATAAAGAATCAGTGACAGCAGTTTTCTTTGATGTAGAGAAAGCTTATGATATGTTACGTGCATAAGGATGCTGCTTAAACTGAAAAGATGGGAATGGATGGTAGAATGTCCAATTGGATTCAAAATTTTTTATGTGATAGGAAGATACAAGTTAAGATGGGAACACCATTCTATAAGGAGTATGAGATGCAGAATGAGGTTCCACAGGGAAGTGATTGTAGCCCACTCCTTTTTAATATTATGATTAATGATATTTCTTAAATATTGGCTCAGACATTTCCAAATCATTATAGGCTGATGATGTTACAGTGTGGAAGAGAGGTAGAATATAAATTATATAGTTAGGAAAATGCAGGCAGTTATTAATGAAGTAGAGGAATGGGGACATTGGTGGGAGTTTAAATTTTCTGTTGCAAAGACTCAAGTTATTTGTTTTTCTGAAGGGAACATTACCCCACAATTGATCTCAAATTACAGTATGTGGTAAATTTCCTAAATAAGTCTGTGGTAAAGTTTGAAGGTATATGGATGGACACAAGACTAACATGAAAGATGCGTGTTAATAAAATTCTAGAGAAGTGTGAAAAAAAACCTTGATGTGCTTAGTTGGGTGAGAGTAGGAGGTCACTTAAACAATCAGATCTGTCTTTGATTACAGATATGTTGCTTATGGGTCAGCCGTCCCACCGGTGATCGTAAAGCCCCTAGATAAAGTTCAAGCTCAAGCATTGAGATTACGTTGTGGTGCTAATGAATCACCTTCGATTTCAGCATTACTGGTAGAAATGTGTGAAGTACCTTTATACCATTATAGTTACCAGTGGACCAATGGATTATTGGGTTAACTTAAGAGGGCATAAGACTGATCATCCAATATTGGCAATAATAATAGTGTTGGGAGCACCGCATTTGTAAGGTCTTCAGTTTTGGGTCAATGGGAAATGAATGGGCACAAAATCTTAGATTGTTTGATGTGAATATGGTCCCAATGTACCCCTTTCTGCTGCTTCTCCATGGATTTCCCCTTTGCCTGTAGTTGATTGGGTCTTCAGGAAAAGATCAAGATGAGAAGTGATTATGTTCCAAAGTTTCAAGTGACGATGCAGCAAAGATTATCAGATAAAATATCTGTATTCATGTCTGAGATGGTTGCTATCGTTTTAGCCTTGGAATGGGTCGAAGAAGTACGCCCTGATTGTGTACCTTCACGCTCTAATTCATCCTTGGTTTTGACATTTATTAAAACAGTTATTTCAAATTGTAGGCCAGATATTTTTCTTGAGATTGGACACCATCTGTTGAGGCTGCAAGGTGTAGGCTTGTGTATACATTTCTTACAGGTCTTTGCCCATGTTGGGGTTGAAAGAATGAGGTGGCAGACATTCCAGCCAAGCCATCACTTAAAATTAAGGTTATAAATATAGTAACACACATAAAAGTTGCTGGTGAACACAGCAGGCCAGGCAGCATTGGAAGAGGTACAGTTGACGTTTCGGGCCGAGACCCTTTGTCAGGACTAACTGAAAGAAGATGTGTATTGCTTGAAATTCCAGCATCTGCAGATTTCCTCGTGTTATAAATATAGTGGTGCTTTTGCATAAAGGAGAGGTGAGAGCCATAGTTAAAATGTCTATTCAATCACTGTGGCAACAAAGTTGGTATAAGGAAAAGAAAGGACGGCATTTATATAAAATTTTAACTGTGGGAACTCAACTGAGAGATGGATATAAAAGGATGGAAGAAGTTATACTTGCACATTTATATATTAGACATACTAGGTTGAATTATTCCATGTTCAGAATTATACGGGCATTTGTAGGGAGTGTACTATTTCTTGACAAGTACAACATATTTTTTGAATATAGTTTCTATGAGGTGCAAAAAGACCCATCTACTTGCTAAATTGAGATCTTTAGAACAGGCACAGTTTAACATGGGAAGTTTGTTAGGATATCACAGCCATTGTAATGTATGGTGCTTGTCCGTCATGTCTGACAATGACAAGAAACCTGTTCAGGAGAGTTTTTAAAGTGGAAAATCTGTTGCACTGGGGCAGTTCCTCACTCTCTCGACCTCAGAAGTCTGGGACCGGTATTATGAACAAGCGTCACAAACTGGGGTTTTCATTGGGTGCAGTGGATGACCATGAAGTCTTCTGTGCCTTGACATAATCTTCGCTCTCCATGGAGTGTTGCAGTACTGCCTTCCTAGAAATTATACCCCACTGTAGATCTCATCCACCCAGTCCGCTGGAGCTGACTTTGCATGCAAGGACAGGTATGCCCCAATCTCACTGGGATACGAGGGCTGCTGGCTACTTGTCATCTAGTTTAGCCCACCTGTTAAAGCGGTGCACAATGATGCAGCCGCTGTCCATGCAAACACCTACTTGGAGCCACAGATGAAAGCTGAGTGTCCAGTGGGGATCAAAGGTGAGCGAGGTGCCCCCAGATTGAACACACCAACCTTCTTCTCTAGAAATGCTAACTCTCCTTGAACACCCCATGCACCTCATTGTAATATATATGTGTGAAGAGCATTAGACTTTTTGATATTATTTGAGTTTTTTATGTGGGGAGTGATTTAGTGGTTCTACTTCCTGTCTCTTTGCTCCATACTTTAACTCAGTAGGAGCAGGAATGCATCTAATGTTGTTCTGCCAACACCATTAAACCTTACAAGTAGCAGAAGAAGAATCCTTGTTCACCCATATGGACCAGCCAGATCAATCAGTTGCTCCTAGTCTTCAGTTACCTAAATGCCTTGTCAAGTATCTGTTCTCTCTTGTTTTATGGTCCCTTGTAGCTTGTTATTTTGCAGTTTATTATTAAAGTTATTGCTCACCACTAAATTGTTTCCACTGCTCTGAGTAGGGGTTAAGTCTCCTCTACATTTTCTGACAGCTCCAATCTGACTTGACTGATGATGACAGTCCCTTATTCACTTGTGTTGCCACTTTCAGGGAGCTATGGACTTGCACTCTATAAGTTCTCTCTGTACATCAATGCTTCTAGGGATCTTATCATTTACTATACTTTCCTCTTGCATTTAACTCCCCCAAAATACATCACTTCATACCCAATTTAATCCGGACATGTGCTAACTGCCATTTCATTTCGTCACCAAAATTTGCACTAAGTAAATGTCCAACATTTTCTCTACTATTGATGTAAGGCTCACCATTGATAATTTCCTGGTTTGTTTCTGTAGCCTTCCTTAAACAAAGGAACAACCTTGGCTATTCTTTAGTCTTCTGGCACTTCACTCATGGCTGAAAAGGATACCCAAAGATTTTTAGACATATTTGCTAAAGAGGTAACTCCACAGATGCATTCTGACCCACCGAGTATTTTCAGCATTTTCCATTTAAATTTGGGGGAGAACCTACTAGTCCATACCATCCATTAAGTTCCTGGATGTCAGCATCTCAGAGAATTGATCCCAGGCCCAGCACATAGATGCAGCCATGAAGATGGCATGTCAGCATCTTTACTTTCTTACAAGTTTAAGAAGATTCACCATGTCAGCGAAGACTTACATGAACTTCTACATATAGTGCTGCTAGTAAGTTAGTGAACCCTGTAGTATTTTCTCTATTACTGCATAAAAATGACCTAAGATGTGATCATATCTTCACATAAGTCCTAAAGCTAGATAGAGAACCCAATTAAAACGTAACACAAAAACATTATACTTGTTCATTTATTTATTAGAAAATATTACACATTTGTTGGAAAAAGTATATGAACCTTTGCTTTCAGTAACTGGTGTGGTCCCTTGTACAGCAAGAACTTCAACCGAACATTTCTGGTAACTCTCGATCAGTCCTGCACATTGGCTTGGAGGAATTTAAGGCCATTTTTCCTTACAAAACTGCTTCGACTCCGGGATGTTGTGGGCTTCCTTGCATGAACTGCTTGCTTTTGGTCCTTCCACATTTCTATAGGGTTACAGTCAGGACTTTGACCCAGATGTTCCACAACACAAATTCTCTTCTTTTTAAACCATTCTGTTGATTTACATAGAAACATAGAAAATAGGTGCAGGAGTAGGCCATTTGGCCCTTCGAGCCTGCACCACCATTCAGTATGATCATGGCTGATCATCCAACTCAGAACCCTGCACCAGCCTTCCCTCCATACCCCCTGATCCCTTTAGCCACAAGGGCCATATCTGACACCCTCTTAAATATAGCCAGTGAACTGGCCTCAACTGTTTCCTGTGGCAGAGAATTCCACAGATTCACCACTCTCTGTGTGAAGAAGTTTTTCCTAATCTCGGTCCTAAAAGGCTTCCTCTTTATGCTCAAACTGTGACCCCTCGTTCTGGACTTCCCCAACATCGGGAACAATCTTCCTGCATCTAGCCTGTCCAATCCCTTTAGGATTTCATACGTTTCAATCAGATCCCCCCTCAATCTTCTAAATTCCAATGCAGTCTTTCATCATATGAAAGTCCTGCCATCCCAGGAATCAATCTGGTGAACCTTCTTTGTACTCCCTCTATGGCAAGGATGTCTTTCCTCAGATTAGGGGACCAAAACTGCACACAATCCTCCAGGTGTGGTCTCACCAAGGCCTTGTACAACTGCAGTAGTACCTCCCTGCTCCTGTACTTGAATCCTCTTGCTATAAATGCCAGCATACCATTCGCCTTTTTCACCGCCTGCTGTACCTGCATGCCCACTTTCAATGACTGGTGTATAATGACACCCAGGTCTCGTTGCACCTCCCCTTTTCCTAATCGGCCACCATTCAGATAATAATCTGTTTTCCTGTTTTTGCCACCAAAGTGGATAACTTCACATTTATCCACATTAAATTGCATCTGCCATGAATTTGCCCACTCACCTAACCTATCCAAGTCACCCTGCATACTCTTAGCATCCTCTTCACAGCTAACACTGCCGCCCAGCTTTGTGTCATCCGCAAACTTGGAGATGCTGCATTTAATTCCCTCATCCAAGTCATTTATATTGTAAACAACTGGGGTCCCAGCACTGAGCCTTGCGGTACCCCACTAGTCACTGCCTGCCATTCTGAAAAGGTCCTGTTTATTCCCACTCTTTGCTTCCTGTCTGCCAACCAACTCTCTATCCACATCAATACCTTACCCCCAATACCATGTGCTTTAAGTTTGCACACTAATCTCCTGTGTGGGACCTTGTCAAAAACCTTTTGAAAATCCAAATATACCACATCCACTGGTTCTCCCCTATCCACTTCTACTAGTTACATCCTCAAAAAATTCTATGAGATTCGTCAGACATGATTTTCCTTTCACAAATCCATGCTGACTTTGTCCGATGATATCACCGCTTTCCAAATGTGCTGTTATCACATCTTTGATAACTGACTCTAGCAGTTTCCCCACCACCGACGTTAGGCTAACCGGTCTATAATTCCCCGGTTTCTCTCTCCCTCCTTTTTTAAAAAGTGGGGTTACATTAGCCACCCTCCAATCCTCAGGAACTAGTCCAGAATCTAAAGAGTTTTGAAAAATTATCACTAATGCATCCACTATTTCTTGGGCTACTTCCTTAAGCACTCTGGGATGCAGATCATCTGGCCCTGGGGATTTATCTGCCTTTAATCCCTTCAATTTACCTAACACCACTTCCCTACTAACATGTATTTTGCTCAGTTCCTCCATCTCACTGGACCCTCTGTCCCGAACTATTTCCGGAAGATTATTTATGCCCTCCTTAGTGAAGACAGAACCGAAGTAATTATTCAATTGGTCTGCCATGTCCTTGCTCTCCATAATCAATTCTCCTGTTTCTGTCTGTAGGGGACCAACATTTGTCTTAACCAATCTTTTTCTTTTCACATATCTATAAAAGCTTTTACAGTCAGTTTTTATGTTCCCTGCCAGTTTTCTCTCAAACTTTTTTCCTCTTCCTAATTAAGCCCTCTGCTGAACTCTGAATTTCTCCCAGTCCTCAGGTGAGCCACTTTTTCTGGCTAATTTGTATGCTTCTTCTTTGGAATTGGTACTATCCCTAATTTCCCTTGTCAGCCACTGGTGCACTACCTTCCTTGATTTATTCTTTTGCCAAACTGGGATGAACAATTGTTGTAGTTCATCCATGCGATCTTTAAATGCTTGCCATTGCATATCCACCGTCAACCCTTTAAGTGTCATTTGCCAGTCTATCTTAGCTAATTCACGTCTCATACCTTCAAAGTTACCCTTCTTTAAGTTCAGAACCTTTGTTTCTGAATTAACTATGTCACTTTCCATCTTAATGAAGAATTCCACCATATTATGGTCACTCTTACTCAAGGGGCCTCTCACAACAAGATTGCTAATTAACCCTTCCTCATTGCTCAAAACCCAGTCCAGAATAGCCTGCTCTCTAGTTGGTTCCTCGACATGTTGGTTCAAAAAACCATCCCGCATACATTCCAAGAAATCCTCTTCCTCAGCACCCTTACCAATTTGGTTCACCCAATCTACATGTAGATTGAAGTCACCCACTATAACTGCTGTTCCTTTATTGCACACATTTCTAATTTCCTGTTTAATACCATCCCCAACCTCACTACTACTGTTAGGTGGCCTGTACACAACTCCCACCAGCGTTTTCTGCCCCTTAGTGTTATGCAGCTCTACCCATATCGATTGCACATCTTCCCGGCTTATGTCCTTCCTTTCTATTGCGTTAATCTCCTCTCTAACCAGCAACGCCACCCCACCTCCTTTTCTTTCATGTCTATCCCTCCTGAATACTGAATATCCCTGAATGCTGAGCTCCCATCCTTGGTCACCCTGGAACCATGTCTCTGTGATCCCAACTATATCATATTCATTAATAACAATCTGCACTTTTAATTCATCCACCTTGTTACGAATGCTCCTTGCATTGACACAAAAAGCCTTCAGGCGCGCTTACAGAACTCTCTTAGCCCTTTACTGTTGTCTTTTAGATCACTGTCTTGTTGAATCCAACTTCTATTAAGCTTCAAATGACGGACTGTTATCCTGACATTCTCCTGTAAAATGTCTTGATACAAATTTGAATTAATTGTTCCCTCAACGGTTGCAAGCTGTCCAGACCCTGAGGAAGCAAAGCAGACCCAAACCATGATGCTCCTTCCACAATGCTTTACAGTTGGGATGAGGTTTTACTGTTGGTGTACAGTGCCCTTTTTCCTCCAAACATTTCTGCCAAAAAGTTCAGTTTTGTCTCATCTGTTCACAGAACATTGTCCCACAAGCGTTGTAGAACATGCAGGTGGTCTTCTGCAAACTTGAGATGTGCAGTGATGGTTTGTTTTTTTTGGAGAGCAGTGGTATCCTCTGTGGTGTCCTTCCATGAACACATTCTTGTTGAGTGTTTTTCTTATAGTGGACCCATGAACAGAGGCAAGTTCTAGAGATTTCTGCAGGTCTTTTGCTGTTACCCTTGGGTTCTTTTTTTTTTACCTCCTTCAGCAATGCACATTGTACTCTTGGTGTGATCTTTGCAGGATGCCCACTCCTAGGGAGAGTAGCAACAGTAGTGAGTTTCCTCCATTTGTAGACAATTTCTCGTACTGTGGACTGATGAACACTCAGCTCTTTAGCAATGCTTTTGTAGCCTTTCCCAGCTTCATGCATCTCTATAATTCTTCTCAGGTCCTTTGATAGTTGTTTTGATTGCGGCATGGTGCACATAAAGAGATCTTTCTTGTAACCTGACTTTTGCGTGTCTTTTTTTTTATGGAGCAGGGAACCTCGACAAACCCCACCTCCAATCTCATCTCATTGATTGGAATACCTGACTCCAATGTTTTTGTAGAACCCCAGAGGTTCACATATTTTTCCAGCAAATGCATGTAATATTGGTTCATTTTTTTCAATAAATAAATGAACAAGTATAATTTTGTGTTATTTATTTAATTGGGTTCTCTTTATCTAGTTTTAGGTCTTGCGTGAAGATCTGATCACATTAAGTCAGGAGAGAAAATTCTACAGTGTTCATAAATTTTCTAGCACCACTGTATGTACAGTGGAAAGCATTCTGACTGATTACATCACAGCCTGCTATGGAAACTCCAATGCACAGAAATGTTATATGCTACAGTGCTTTCCCCACTCTTGAGGACATCTATAGGAAGTGATGCCTCATGGATCCACCATTAAGGAGCCCACCATCCAGTCCATGCCCTCTTCTCATTGTTGCCATCAGTTAGGAGGTACAAGAACCTGAGGACTCACACCTCGAGGTTCGAAGAGTTTTTTTCCCCTATAGGTTCTTGAATTGACCTGAAAAGTCGTAACACTACATTTCACTTGTTGCAATCATGTTGTTATGCTTATTTTATTAAGTCATATAAGTTATATATAGTTTGTTAATTTAATTTTATATTTGTTATGTTTGCAATGACTGTACTGTTGCTGCAAAAAGCATATTTTCATGGCATTTGAAAATACAAACAAGCACAAAAAAGTTAAAGGAAAAATAGCAATTCTACACCCAAGTTGAACAGGATCTTATAAGTAATGGAGCAAAGCAAAGCTCTCAAATCCTGTAGTATCTAGTTATGAGTGATGGTGAACAGTTAAACAGCTAATCAGGACAGAAGTCCTGAGAACATATCAGTCCTCAGTGATATTAGGTCCACCATGTGACTGCTAATGACAAGACCAAAACATTAGCAACCTTGATCATCTAGAAGTGCTGAGCAGAAGGATCATCTTGGGTTCTTTCTAAGATCCCATTCCTAGCCAGCCTTTAGCCACTTTGATGCATTTTGTAAGATATCAAGAAATGGCTAACTGCAGTGCATGTAATAAAGGTGATCGGACCAAACAATGTTCAACTGTAATATTGAAGATTTATGTTTCAGAACCATATCACTTTTAGACAACCTGTTCCGCTAAACTATAATTAGAGCAGTGAGGATGGCTCCAAGGGCTGTGATGTGTGAAATGTAGGAACTCTGGGAGACCTCCAGCCTCCAAGATAACCACATCTGCACCAGCTGCATCGGGGAAAAGAGGACTGCAGTAGTGATAAGGGATTTCATAGTTAGAGGAGTAGACTCGAGATTCTGCCGATGCGATAGAGACACCCAGATGATATGTTGCCTCACAGGTGCCAGGGTGAGGGATATCTTGGATGTGGTCCATGGTATTCTAGAGGGGGAGGGTTAGCAGCCAGAAGCCTTGGTGCATATTGGCACCAATGACATAGGTAGGGAAAGGGAGAAGGTCCTTGAGAGCAACACTCACAACACACTGGAGGAACTCAGCAGGTCGGGCAGCATCCGTGGAAATGATCAGTCGACATTTCGGGCTGGAACCGTTCGTCAGGACTGAAGAGGGAAGAGGCAGAGGCCCTATAAAGAAGGTGGGGGGAGGGTGGGAAGGAGAAGGCTGGTAGGTTCCAGGTGAAAAACCAGTAAGGAGAAAGATGAAGGGGTGAGGGAGGGTATGCAGGGAAGGGATATGCAGGAAAGGTGAAGAAGGAATAGGGGAAAACACAATTGGTAGTAGAAGGAGGCAGAACCATGAGGGAGGTGATAGCTGGGGGAGGGGGCAGAGTGAAATAGGGATAGGGGAAGGGAGGGAGAGGGAATTACCGGAAGTTAGAGAATTCTATGTTCATACCAAGGGGCTGGAGACTACCTAGACAGTATATGAGGTGTTGCTTCTCCAACCTGAGTTTAGCCTCATCATGGCAGTAGAGGAGGCCATGTATGGACATAACCAAATGGGAATGTGAAGCAGAGTTGAAGTGGGTGGCAACTGGGAGATCCTGTCTGTTGTGGCAGATGGGGCGGAGGTGCTCGATGAAGCAGTCCCCCAATCTGCATGGGGTTTCATTGATGTAGAAGAGGCCGCACCGGATGCAATAGATGACCCCAACAGACTCACAAGTGAAGTGTTGCCTCACCTGGAAGGACTGTTTGGGGTCCTGAATGGTGGCAAGAGAGGAGGTGTAGGGACAGGTGTAGCACTTACGCTTACAGGGATGAGTGCCGGGTGGGAGATCCGTGGGGAGGCACCAATCCCTGTGGAAAGCAGAGAGGGGTGGAGAGGGAAAGATGTGCTTAGTGGTGGGGTCCTGTTGAAGGTAGCGGAAGTTGCAGACGATAATGTGCTGGATTCGGAGGCTGGTGGGGTGGTAGGTGAGGACAATGGGAACTCTGTCCCTGTTGTGGTGGCGGGAGGATGGGGTGAGAGCCAAAGTGCGGGAAATGGAGGAGATGTGGGTGAGGGCATCATTGATGATGGCAGAAGGGAAACCACAATCCTTAAAGAAAGGGGACATTTGAGATGTCCTAGAATGGAAAGCCTCATCCTGGGAGCAGATGCGACGGAGACAGAGGAACTGGGAATAGGGAATGCCATGATGAGGCTAAACTCAGGTTGGAGGAGCAACACCTCATATACCACCTAGGTAGTCTCCAGCCCCTTGGTATGAACATTGAATTCTCCAACTTCTGGTAATTCCCTCCCCCTCCCTTCCCCTATCCCTATTTCACTCTGCCCCCTCCCCCAGCTGCCTATCACCTCCCTCATGGTTCCGCCTCCTCCTTCTACCCATGGTGTTTTCCCCTATTCCTTCTTCACCTTTCCTGCCTATCACCTCCCTGCTTCCCCTCCCCCACCCCTTTATCTTTCCCCTTACTGGTTTTTCACCAGGAACCTACCAGCCTTCTCCTTCCCACCCTCCCCCCACCTTCTTTATGGGGCCTCTGCCCCTTCCCTCTTCCGTCCTGACGAAGAGTTCCAGCCCGAAACGTTGACTGATCATTTCCACGGATGCTGCCTGACCTGCTGAGTTCCTCCAGTGTGTTGTGAGTGATGCTTTGACCCCAGCATCTGCAGAGTATTTTGTGTTTAAGGTCCTCGAGAGAATTTACGGAGCTAGGTAGAAAGCTGAAAAGCAGGACCTCCAGAGTAATAATCTCTGGATGTTGCCTGTGCCACATGCCAGCAAGGATGAGAATTGGATAATTTGGCTAAAGAACTGGTGCAGGGGGGTTCCGGTGACGTTATCATCAGAATGGCAGCTTAAATCAATAGCTCCTCTGGAAAAACACATATTTTGCCCTGTTACTCCATCAAATATAAGATCTTTTGAAAATTTCTGAATTGATAAGGGGGGCAAGAATGGGGAAAAAGAATGGAGATTAAAAAAAAGCATCACTGCGGAGCCTATGGAAGAGAGAGGTACAGCGAGCGGCTCCCCTACACGTGTGCGTGGTGGCAAAGCTGGCGCTGGGACTCGTTCAGGTGAAGCGGCAAATATGATAAGGATTTTGGAAGAGATAAGGGGAGTCCAAAAAGATATAAAACAACAACTAAATGATATAAAGTCAGAGCTTGCCAACGTCAATCAGAAAATAGCGATGGCAGAGACACAAACTGAGAAGGTGGAAGATCGCGTGCAAAATGTGGAACAGATACTAAGTAAGACAATAAAAATATTAAATCAACAGGAAAGTAAATTGCTTGACCAGAAGGGAAGATCGTGACAGAAAAATATCAGGATTTATAATGTTCCCGAAGGAGTGGAGGGGTTGTCAATGATGAAGTCTGCAGAAAAGTTGCTGCGGGACGCACTGGAGATTCCCCTGACTATGGAGATTGAAATTGAGAGAGAGCATCGTGCGCTCGTCCCGAGGCCTCCCAGAGATAGGGAAAGTAAGCCGCGCTCAGTAGTACTTAAATAGTCGAAGGAGCTGGAGGTAAACCTGAGGAGAGCTAAGGTACCGGTGACCCTTGTTTCCATCCAGGGGGTCAGTGTGGACATGGTGGAGGATTACAAATACCTGGGGTTACGAATGGACAATAAACTGGATTGGTCAAAGAGCACTGAGGCTGTCTGCAAGAAGGGTCAGAGCCGTCTCTATTTCCTGAGGAGACTGAGGTCCTTTAATATCTGCCCGACGATGCTGAGGATGTTCTACGAGTCTGTGGTGACCAGTGCGATCATGTTTGCTGTTGTGTGCTGGGGCAGCAGGCTGAGGGTAGCAGACACCAACAGGATCAACAAACTCATTTGTAAGGCCAGTGGAACTGGAACTGGACTCTCTGATGGTGGTGTCTGAAAAGAGGATGCTGTCCAAGTTGCATGCCATCTTGGTCAATGTCTCCCATCCACTACATAATGTACTGGGTGGGCACAGGAGTACAGTCAGCCAGAGACTCATTCCACCGAGATGCAACACAGAGCGTCATAGGAAGTCATTCCTGCCTGTGGCCATCAAACTTTACAACTCCTCCCTTGGAGGGTCAGACACCCTGAGCCAATAGGCTGGTCCTGGACTTATTTCCTGGTATAATTTACACATTACTATTTAACTATTTATGGTTTTATTACTATTTAATTATTTATGGTGCAACTGTAACAAAAACCAATTTCCCCCAGGATCAATAAAGTATGACTATGACTATTCCTTCGATCCAAGAGCAAGGCGGAGATTCTACGAAGGACCTGGGGTAAGAAGAGGGTGTTTTGGAACGGGAAGTTAATATACTTTGATCATGGTGACCCCCCAGCGGTGCTACAGAATTGGAAGGAATATTCGGAAGTAAAACGAATATTAAAGCAAGAAAAGATTAAATTCCAAGCCCCGTACCCTGCTGAATTGAGGGTGTTTTACAAAGGAAGGATACAGCTATAATCAGACAGCGGAAGAGGCGACTACAGACACGAAGAACAGAGGGCTGCCCATTAGCGTGGTCAGACCGAGGGAAAGCCTGGCTGAGCAGTTGTCCTGATCTGCTTGGGAAATAGTAAGAGAACCGACAAAGCAGGGGACAGGAGGAGGACGAGAGAAGGATATTAGGAAGAGACTATGAGTTCTCCGAAGACAGCCCTCACCTCCTCCAGAAGAGCCATAAGGTTTGGCTAACTTTGAAAGTGTTGATAAACTAAATGGAAGCAAAAATAGAAGGTGATATACCTATCTTGAGAAATATGTATTATAATGTGGATTTTATATTACTCGATTTTTTAAAATTCATTCATTCACTCCTTTTTCCCCACCTAAATGAGAATATACACATGGGAGGAATACACAGGGAAATCATTTCTGTGTAATGGACATAGATGTTTTTACTTTTAAAGGTACTGCAGCAGGGACCCTCAACTCACAGGTAAGGAGGGGCTATCCCCCATAGGTAGATGTTTCTTCTAGCTCAACACAGGGTCATCTAGAGACCCCAGCCTTGGAATCACACCTTTGTTACCTTTTTTTTTATTATTCGCATTTCTTGGCTCTTATTTGTTCAGGGAGTAGATCGATTAAGTTATATTCTGCAAATTTCAATGATATACTAATTGAAAATTAAAGAGAATGGGCTTCACTAATTTGTTTTTCTCCTCATAAATCAGGACATAGAAGAGGAGTTGCTACTCTTATTTCAAGGAAATTTTGAAAAAGTATTCGAAATAGGAGATAAGGAGGGCAGATATATTCTGGTGAGGGGAAACATAGACTGAAATTCAGTTACTTTATTGAATATATACGCACCGCCAGGAAGTGACATTAGTTTCTTCCAGAAAATTACTAATATTATGGTAATGGAAACAGAAGGTCTCTTGATATGTGGGGGAGACTTAAATTTACAATTACAACCAAAGTTAGACTCTTCCAATAGAAAAACTTATGAAACAAAGTCCTTACATAAGAAAGTTAACACTCTTTTTGAGGATGTTGGTCTAATTGATACATGGAGGGACCTTTTCCCCGACAGAAGGGATTACACTCATTATTCTGCGCCCCATTCCGTATAGAGTATTTCATAACATTTGGAAAAGATAAAGACAAATAATCACCTGTGAAATTGGGACAATAGATGTAAGTGACCATGCACCTATATATTTATCTGTTGATTTTGACCTACAGCCAAAGAATACTATTTGGAAACTAAATTCAAGTCTACTCAATGATCCCTATTTTAAGAAACAAATTAAAAAAGAAATTGGCCTTTCCTTAGAATTCAATGATAATGGAGAGGTTTCACCTCCCATTCTATGGGATACTCTGAAGGCTGTCTTAAGAGGGAAAATTATAGTGATATCTTCATATAAGAAAAAAAAGGAATAAAACATTAGAGGAATTACAAAACAAGCTGAAGGAACTAGGAAAAAAACACAAATTGAGTTTGGCACAGGATACACTAGAGGAAATTTTAAAAATTAGGAATGAAATTA
Organism: Mobula birostris; assembly: GCF_030028105.1. Taxonomy (NCBI): domain Eukaryota; kingdom Metazoa; phylum Chordata; class Chondrichthyes; order Myliobatiformes; family Myliobatidae; genus Mobula; species Mobula birostris. The sequence goes on from NC_092394.1 coordinate 61,303,391, forward strand.
ATAGTTTGACTACACAAGAAATTAGAAAAAAATTAATGTTTCTGAAACAGAGACTATGAAAGTGGATCTAAATCAATGAAAATACTGGTGTGGAAATTGGAAAAAAAAAGATAGCAGAAAATACAATTTATAGAATAAGGGATCTAAGAACAAAAGTGATATAAAAAAAAGCAAAGTGAAATTCAAGAAGCTTTTGAAATGTTTTACAAACTTCTATATTCCAAAGTTCCAGGGGGAAGCATAACCCAAATTGGCACAACCAAATAGAGATTAACCAAAATCAAATCAATGAATGGAATAAGATGCTATCAAGATATATATGGCAAGGTAAAAGGCCCAGGGTTTGTTTCAATACTTTGCAATTAGTCAAGGAAAAGGGGGGTGGGGGGAATGGATGGGGCCTACCTTCTCTTGGATTTATTATTTTGCAGTACATTTGAGAGCTGTGATATGCTGGTGCATCCCATCATATGACACTCAATGGAAAAACATTGAAGAGAGGATACTTTCCATCCCCATACAGTCAATTTTGGCTGATAACAACCTACAAAGTTACAGAAATGCTATTGATAACCTGTGGGTGAAATAGACTCTTAAAATACGGAAAATTATTATAAAAGAATATAAACTAGAAAGAGACATTGCAATTCTTAAATGGTGTGCATATGACTCGGATTTTACGCCCAATAAACTGGATGCTAGATTTAAGGACCGGACAGCTAAAGGAATAACAGTTATTTGCAATGTAATGAAAGAAGGAACACTGTTCAGTTTTGAAATGCTCAAAGAGAAACACTTAATAGAAAAACAGATTTTTACCGGTATTTATAGATGTGACAGTATGTTAATAGGATGCTTAAAAATGTAACCAAGGCAAGTATATGTTTGATAGAGCTATTTAGAAAAGCATATAATTCAGACAATGGTAGTAGAATCATTTCAAGTGTGTATAAGGGTTTGTCAAATCTTAAAACACACTCGACTTCATACATTAAAACAAAATGGGAGAAGGAAGGAGGGATAATAATATCTGAGAAAAAATGGACAATAATATGGAGGTATCAGTGGAAGTGTACCAGTTCACAGAAATGGAGGGAGTTCGGGTGGAAAAACTTGATAAGATATTTTATTACACCCTCTCCGAAATCCCATTATGATAGTAACCTCCCTGTTTGCTGGAGAAATTGTGGAAATCAAAATGCAAACCATTATCATATTTTCTGGGAATGCCCCATTATCAAAGACTATTGGAGTGGGATACATAATGCCCTACAAGACATTTTAAATGTGAAATACCCTTAGAGAGTAAGACTATATATTTTGGGTATATACCTCAAGAATAGTTGAAAGTTAAATATTTAATGAATATACTGCTGGTGGCTGGTAAAAAGACCCTTACCAGGAAATGGTTATCACAGGAGAGCCCTACTTTAAATGTATGGATGGAAATTACAATGGACATTTACAAAATGGAGAAGATAACAGCATGTGTTAATCATAAGTTGGAACAAGTTGATTCATACTGGGAAAAATAGACCTGATAATAGGCCTCATAAGGCCTGATTTTATTCTCACAAGTCAGTGAATACGTTGTGAAAAAAAAGATCACTCCCTACTTTGTATATAGTTTTCTTCTTTCGATTGTTCTTTCTTTCCTCTCCTTTCTATAAGTGTATACCTCAAATAAATATTATGTGGAGATTGGTGACAAATATGATTATATGATATATATGTACAGTATCTGAAATACATCTCATGGAAATGTTTGTTTGATGATGAACTTCAATAAAAAATAAATTACAAGAAAAAAGAACTGGTGCAGGGGACAGGGTTTCAGATTAGTGGATCATTGGATTCTCTTCTGGGGACCCGTACATCTAAACCCGAAGGGGTCCAATATCCTAGCAGGCAGATTTGCGAGAACTATTGGGGATGGTTTAAACAAGTTTGGCAGGGGGATGGGAAACTGAGTAATAGTGCTGAGGATGTGCTAGTTGGTATACAGGCAGAGGCAGTGGCAGTCAGGAAGGACAGGCAGATGAAAGGGCAAAATTACTGTCAGTGAGATGTCTTGCAGTGCAGTTGGCAGGTAAGACGTGGGCATCATTAAGTTGTGACTGAAAGGAGATTATAGTTGGTAGCCTAGCATCCAAAGATACACATTGTATTGAAAGGACAGGCAGGTGGTCAGAGGGGGTGGTGTGGCTCTGTTGGTTTTTTAAAAAAAGGAAACAAAATACTTAGAGGTGACATAGGATTGGAAGATGTAGAAACACTGTGAATAGAGTTAAGAAATTGCAAGGGTAAGAAGACCCTGATGGAAGTTATATACAAGCCTCCAAACATTAGACAGGATGTGGGCTACAAATTACAGGGGAGGTAGAAAATACATCTCAAAAAGGCAATATTACGGTAGTCATTTGGGATTTTAATATGCAGATAAATAGGGAAAATGAAGTAGTTGCTGATCTTGGAGCCCAAGAGAGAGAACTTGTAGAATACCTATGAGATGGCTTTTTAGAGCAGCTTATGGTTAAGCCCACCAGGCTATCAGCTATTCTGAATGGCTGTTGCGTGTTGAACCAGATTTGATTAGGGAGCTTAAGGTAAAGGAACCCTTCCGAAGCAATGATCATAATATGATAGAGTTCACGCTGACATTTGAGAGGGAGAAGCTAAAGTCAAAGGTATCAGTATTACAATGGAAAAATGGGAATTACAGAGGCATGAGAGAGGAGCTGGCCAAAATTGATTGGAAGGGGTTAACAGTGATGAAAGCAGAGCAGCTACGGCTGGAGTTTCTAGTAACAATTTGTAAGACATAAGATAGATATCAAGGAAGTATTCTAAAGGCAGGAAGACATAACTATGGCTGACAAGGTAAGTTAAATCTAACATAAAAGAGAGGGCATAGAGGAGTGGGAAACTCTTAAAAACTAACAAGGCAACTAAGAAAGCATAAAGAGAAAAGAGATGAAATATGAAGTTAAGCTAGCCAATAATATCAAAGAGGATACCAAAGATTTTTTCAGCTTTATGAATAATTAAGGAGGGGCAAGAGTAAATGTCAGACCATTTGAAAATTATGCTGGAGAGGTAGTAATGGGGGAAAGAGGAAATGGCAATGAACTGACTAAGTATTTTGCATCAGTCTTCACTGTGGGATGCCTAGCAGTATGCTAGAAGTTCAAGCGAGCCAGAGTGAAAAAGTGAATGCAGTTGCTAGGGATAAGGTGCTTGGGAAGCTGAAAGGTCTGAAGGTAAGTATGTCACCTGGACTAGATGGACTAAACCCAGGGTTCTGAAAAAGGTAGCTGGAGAGATTTGTGGAGGCATTAGTAAGGATCTTTCAAGAATCAGTAGATTCTGGCTTGGTTCTGGAGAACTGGAATTATAGGTATCGCTTCACTCTTCAAGAAGGGCAGGAGGCAGAAGAAAGGAAATTATAGACCAGTTAGCTGACCTGACTGGTTGGGAAGATGTTGGAGTCAACTGTTAAGGATGAGGTTTCAGGATACTTGGAGGCACATAGTAAAATAAGCCAAAGTCAGCACGGTTTCCTTAAGGGAAAATCTGAGGACAGGGTCATAGACAGGAGAATTGGATACGAGGAATTCTGCAGATGCTGGAAATTCAAGCAACACACATCAAAGTTGCTGGTGAACGCAGCAGGCCAGGCAGCATCTCTAGGAAGAAGTACAGTCGGCGTTTTGGGCCGAGACCCTTCCTCAGGACTAACTGAAGGAAGAGCTACTAAAAAATTTGAAAGTGAGAGGGAGAGGGGGAGGGGGAGATCCAAAATGATAGGAGAAGACAGGAGGGGGAGGGATGGAGCCAAGACTTGTTCAGGTGATTGGCAAAAGGGATATGAGAGGATCATGGGTCAGGAGGCCTAGGGAGAAGGAAAAGGGAGGGGGGGGGGAACTCAGAGGATGAGCAAGGGGTATAGTCAGAGGGACAGAGGGAGAAAAAGGAGAGAGAGAGAATGTGTGTATATAAATAAATAAGGGATGGGGTATGAGGGGGAGGTGGGACATTAGCAGAAGTTAGAGAAGTCAATGTTCATGCCATCAGGTTGGGGGCTACCCGGACAGAATATAAGGTGTTGTTCCTCCAAACTGAGTGTGGCTTCATCTTTACAGTAGAGGAGGCCGTGGATAGACATGTCAGAATGGGAATGGGATGTGGAATTAAAATGTGTGGCCACTGGGAGATCCTGTTTTCTCTGGCGGACAGAGCATAGGTGTTCAGCAAAATGATCTCCCAGTCTGCGTCGGGTCTCGCCAATATATAGAAGGCCACATTGGGAGCACCGGACGCTGTATATCACACCAGCTGACTCACGGGTGAAGTGTCGCCTCACCTGGAAGGACTGTCTGGGGCCCTGAATGGTGGTAAGGGAGGAAGTGTAAGGGTGTGTGTAGCACTTGTTCCACTTACAAGGATAAGTGCCAGGAGGGAGATCAGTGGGGAGGAATGCGGGGGGGGGGGGCGAATGGACAAGGGAGTTGCGTTGGGAGCGATCCCTGTGGAAGGCAGGGGGGGGGAGGGAAAGATGTGCTTAGTGGTGGGATCCCGTTGGAGGTGGTGGAAGTTATAGAGAATAATATGTTGGACCCGGAGGCTGGTGGGGTGGTAGGTGAGGACAAGAGGAACCCTATTCCCAGTGGGGTGGCGGGAGGATGGAGTGAGAGCAGGTGCGTGAAATGGGAGAGATGCGTTTGAGAGCAGAGTTGATGGTGGAGGAAGGGAAGCCCCTTTCTTTAAAAAAAGGAGGACATCTCCCTCATCCTAGAATGAAAAGCCTCATCCTGAGAGCAGATGCGGCAGAGACGGAGGAATTGCGAGAAGGGGATGGCATTTTTGCAAGAGACAGGGTGAGAAGAGGTCCAGATAGCTATGAGAGTCAGTAGGCTTATAGTAGACATCAGTAGATAAGCTGCCTCCAGAGATAGAGACAGAGAGATCTAGAAAGGTGAATGTTGTGTCCTTGAATTTTTTTGAAGGTCTTTGACAAGGTGCCACACATGACACTGCTCAGCAAGCTAAGAGTCCATGGTATTAACAGGAAAGATACTAGCATGGATAGAGCATTGGCTGATTGGCAGGAGGGAAAGAGTGGGAATAAAGGGAGCCTGTTCTGGTTGGCTGCCGGTGACTAGTGGTGCTCCACAAGGGTCTGCGTTGGGACCAGAACTTTTTACTTTATATGTCAATGAATTAGATGATGGAATTGATGGCTTTATGGCCAAGTTTTCAGATGATACAAAGTTAGATGGAGGGACGGGTAGTTTTGAGGAAGCAGGGAGGCTGCATAAGGATTTAGTCAGATTAGGAGATTGGGAAAAGAAGTGGCAGATGGGATACTGTATTGAGACATGTATGGTCATGCTCTTGTGTAGAAGGAATATAAGTGTATACTATTTTCTAAATAGGGAGAAAATTCAAAAATCTGAGGTGCAAAGGGACTTGGGAGTCCTCATGCAGGATTCCCTAAAGGTCCCCTAAAGATGAGAGGCATTGATCGTGTGGATAGTCAGAGGCTTTTTCCCGGGACTGAAATGGCTAACATGAGAGGGCAATTATCACGCAAGTCCCAAAACATATTATGAATAGTGCTATCAATGGGCACTTACTAATAATCCCTGTTGACCAATGCTAAGTATGTATTTTACCAGAATCGCTCAACCCTTGACCTTAACATAATCTTGGTCCAAATACAGATCAACATGCTAGATTGTGAAGGTGAAGTGAGAGTGATTGTCCCCGAAGTTAATAAAGATCAAGAGCTGTGGTTGTTGATGGTCAACCATTCCAGCCTTGGTACATCATCGCAGAAGCTATTCAGGATAGTTTCTTTGCTTCATCAATGACATAGTTCCCTTTGTTGGATCAGAAGAGTAATATCTTTGCTAATGATTGCACCATTCATTTGCTACTCCACACTTGCATTCAGCAAATAAAACTCCTTAACATGTTATACGACTGTTTAGAAATCCTGATGCTTCAGCATTTGGCTCTTCTGATTCTATCTCCAACACATCATTTCTGCACTTCCCTTTGCATATTGGGACCTCAAGTTCACCTGGTTACCTATGAAAAGATGCTCTATTTAAATGTACTAGGTTCTCTAGAAAATATTATTATACTGTTTTATAATTGTAAAAAAAATAAATTAAATCTGTTTTGGAGTATTAGCAGAAATAACATCTAATATGTCTGCTGGTCTGACACCTACATGCTTTGCTGAATTGAGAAAAAGGTTGATAAGTGACAAGGAAAGTGATAAGTGATCAGTTTTGGTCGCCTCACTATAGGAAGGATGTGGAAGCATTGGAAAGGGTACAGAGGAGATTTACCAGGATGCTGCCTGGTTTAGAGAGTATGCATTATGATCAGGGATTAAGGGAGCTGGGGCTTTACTCTTTGGAGAGAAGGAGGATGAGAGGAGACATGATAGAGGTGTACTAGATGATAAGAGGAATAGATAGAGTGGATAGCCAGTGCCGCTTCCCCAGGGCACCACTGCTCAATACAAGAGGACATGGCTTTAAGGTAAGGGGTGGGAAGTTCAAGGGGGATATTAGAGGAAGGTTTTTTACTCAGAGAGTGGTTGGTGCGTGGAATGCACTGCCTGAGTCAGTGGTGGAGGCAGATACACTAGTGAAGTTTAAGAGACTACTAGACAGGGATATGGAGGAATTTAAATTGGGGGCTTATATGGGAGGCAGGGTTTGAGGGTCGGCACAACATTGTGGGCCGAAGGGCCTGTACTGTGCTGTACTATTCTATGTTCTATGTAAGTAAATCAGGTCAATCTTCAACAAGAGTGAATTTAACCATATCTCCTTAACTGTAAATTGCACTATCATTATCAAGATCCCATCATTAGCATTACAGGGTCATGAGCGGGAGATCAAATGGATCAGCTCATAAATTCAGCAGATATAAATTTAAATTAGAGGCTGCATGTTCTGCCACATGGTGCTTCTTTCCGAAGCACAAATCAGAACGTGTTGGAATACTCTTAATTTACCTGGATGACTGCAGCTCCAAGAACATTTGCAAATCTCGATGATCATTGTCCCAGGGTTATCACCCCATCCAACACTCTAAATATTTATTCCCTCCACCACTAGGATGTTGCCTGGATTTACAAGGATATTGCCTGGATTGGGGAATGTGCCTTATGAAAACAGGTTGAGTGAACTCTGCCTTTTCTCCTTGGAGCGATGGAGGATGAGCGGTGACCTGATAGAGGTGTATAAGGTGATGAGAGGCATTGATCATGTGGATAGTCAGAGGCTTTTTCCCAGGGCTGAAATGGTTGCCACAAGAGGACACAGGTTTAAGGTGCTGGGGAGTAGGTACAGAGGAGATGTCAGGGGTAAGTTTTTTTACGCAGAGAGTGGTGAGTGGGTGGAATGGGCTGCCAGCAACGGTGGTGGAGGCGGATATGATAGGGCCTTTTAAGAGGCTTTTGGATAGGTACATGGAGCTTAGAAAAATAGAGGGCTATGGGTAAGCCTAGTAATTTCTAAGGTAGGGACATGTTCAGCACAACTTTGTGGGCCAAAGGGCATGTATTGTGCTGTAGGTTTTCTATGTTTCACTGGTTATCATGGATGCAATGTATCCCATCTACTAAATGCACTGCAGTTCCCCAGAGATATTTCCTTTGATATCTGACTGCATCTCCCAAATCTATGTGCAATTGCTACCATCAACAACAGGTTCTCTAGCACATGGGAACTCCACTGCCTGAATGTTCCCCTCCAAGTCACACAACACCTTGATTGGGAATATATCAATATTCCTTCAGTGTTGCTATGAATAAATCCTGAATCTCCTCACTCAAAAGCACTGAGGCAGAACTTTCAACAGAAGGATTGCGGTAGTTCAAGAAGGTGGCTCAGCAATGCCATTACAGCTGGCCATGAACCAATATCTGTCCATGGGTGCAGGAATGATCTGTGTATATGACTTCATGCAAATATGGAGAAAGGTAGATTTCTGAAAGAACATAGATGTTACAATGTGTGTAAGATGGAGGCAGCTAGAAGAGCAGTCATATGGCCATCAGTCATAGGACCAGAATTAGGCCATTTGGCCCATCAAGTGTGCTCTGTCATTTCATATTATCCCTCTCAAACCTTTGCTGCCCTTAATAATCAAGAATCAATCAACCTCTGCTTTAAATATACCCAATGACTTGGCCTTCATAGCTCTGTGGCAAAAAATTATAAAGATTCACCACCCTCCAGCTAAAGAAATGCCTCCTTATTTCTGTTTTAAAGGGACGTCCTTCTATTCCGAGGCTATGCCCTCTAGTCCTAAAATCTCCCAATGTTAGAAACATCCTCTCCACATCCTCTATACCTAAACCTTTAAATATTCAATAGGTTTCAAAGAGATCCCCCTTCGTTCTTCTAAACTCCAGGGAGTACAGGCCCAGAGCCATCCTCAAATGCTCCTCAAACGTTAACGTTTTTTATTACCGGGATCATTCTTGTGAACCTCTTCTGGACCCCCTCCAATGCTAGCATATCTTTTCCTAGCTTAGGGATCCAAAACTGCTCACAATACTCCAAGTACAGTCTGAGGAATGCCTTATAAAGATTCAGCATTACATCTTTGCTTTTATATTCTAGTCTTTTCAAAATGAATATTTTGAAATGAGCTAAGGAAAGAACAAACCATATAATATTCTTGCTGACCACAGATCGCTTGGAGATGGAGAGGATACAACAAAGTGTTACCATTACAGAAAAATACAATGGTGGGAGACAATAAAATGCAAGGTTATAATAAGCTACATTGAGATCAAGGGTCGATTTTCTTTTACAGGGGAATCATTTAAGACCATAAGATATAGGTACAGAATTAGGCCATTTGACCCATTGAGTCTGCCTCGCCATTTCATCATGACTGATCCAATTTTCCTCTCAGCCCCTCTCCTGCCTTCTCCCCATATCTGCCTCATCTCCTGCCTTCTCCCCATATCTTTTCATGTCTTGGCCAATCAAGAATCTATCAACCTCTGCCTTAAATATAGATAAAGATTTGGCCTCCACATCTGTCTCTGGCCAAAAATTTCACAGAGTCACCACTCTCTCACTGAAGAAATTCCTCCTCATCTCCATTCTAAAAGATGCCCCTCTATTCTGAGGCTGTGTCCTCTGGTCTTAGACTCTCCCGCCATAGGAAACATCCTGTCATGGCCACTCTATCAGGGCCTTTCACCATTCGATAGGTTTCAATCTGGTCACCCCTCATTCTTCTGAATTCAAGCGAATACAGTTCCAGAGCCATCAATCACTCTTCATACTGTAAGCCTTTCAATCCTGGAATCATTTTCGTGAACCTCCTTTGAACCCTCTCCAGTTTCAGCACATCCAGTTTCAGCCCAAAACAGCTCACAATTCTCCAACACGAGAAAATCTGCAGATGCTGGAAATTCAAGCAACGCACACAAAATGCTGGTGGAACGCAGCAGGCCAGGCAGCATCTATAGGAAGAAGTGCAGTCAATGTTTCGGGTTGAGACCCTTCGTCAGGACTAACAGAAAAAAGAAATAGTAAGAGATTTGAAAGTGGAAGGGGGAGGGGGAGGGATGAAGCCAAGAGCTGGGAAGTTGATTGGCAAAAGGGAAACAAGGCTGGAGAAGGGGGAGTATAATGGGATGGAAGGCCTTGGAAGAAAGAAAGGAGGGGAGCACCAGAGGAAGATGGAGAACAGGCAAGGAGTTATTGTGAGAGGGAAAGAGAGAAAAAAAAATTTAAAATAATAATAATAAATTAGGGATGGGGTAAGAAGGGGAGGAGGGGCATTAATGGAAGTTAGAGAAACCAATGTTCATGCCATCAGGTTGGAGGCTACCCAGAAGGAATATAAGGTGTTGTTCTTCCAACCTGAGCGTGGCTTCATCTCGACAGTAGAGGAGGCCATGGATAGACATATCAGAATGGGAATGGGACGTGGAATTAAAATGTGTGGCCACTGGGAGATCCTGATTCCTGTGGCGGACAGAGCGTAGGTGTTCAGCGAAGCGATCTCCCAATCTGCGACGGGTCTCACCAATATATAGAAGGCCACCCCGGGAGCACCGGACACAGTATATCACCCCAGCCGACTCACAGGTGAAGTGTTGCCTCATCTGGAAGGACTGTCTGGGGCCTTGAATGGTGGTGAGGGAGGAAGTGTAAGGGCAGGTGTAGCACTTGTTCTGTCTACAAGGGTAAGTGCCAGGAGGGAGATCGGTGGGAAGGGATGGGAGGGGGGAGCGAATGGGCAAGGAAGTTGTGAAGTGGGGGGGGGAGGGAAAGATGTACTTGGTGGTTAGTCTACCACCACTCTTCTCTGTCTAGCGGAATTGGTCCTTACTTTTAATAATTTCTCCTTTGGCCCCTTGCACTTCCTTCAAACTAAAAGTGTAGCCATGGGCACCCGTATGGGTCCCAGCTCTGCCTGCTTTTTTGTTGGCTATGTGGAACAGTCCATGTTCCAAGCCTATACTGGTATCCGTTCCCCACTTTTCCTTCGCTATGTCGGCAACTGCATTGGCGCTGCTTCCTGCACGCATGCTGAGCTTGTTGACTTCATCAACTTTGCCTCCAACTTCCACCCTGCCCTCAAATTTACCTGGTCCATTTCCGACACCTCCCTCCCCTTCCTTGATCTCTCTGTCTCTATCTCTGGAGACAGCTTATCTACTGATGTCTACTACAAGTCCACAAACTCTCACAGCTACTTGGACTATTCCACTTCTCACCCTGTTACTTGTAAAAATGCCATCCCCTTCTCTCAATTCCTCTGTCTCCGCCGCATCTGCTCTCAGAATGAGGCTTTTCATTCCAGGACAAAGGAGATATCTTCCTTTTTTAAAGAAAGGGGCTTCCCTTCCTCCACTATCAACTCTGCCCTCAAACACATCTCTCCGATTTCACCCCATCTGCTCTCACCCCATCCTCCTGCCACCCCACTAGGGATAGGGTTCCTCGTCCTCACCTACCATCCCACCAGCCTCCGTGTCCAACATATAATTCTCCATAACTTCTGCCATCTCCAACGGGATCCCACCACCAAGCACATCTTTCCCTCCCCCCCACCACTTTCTGCTTTCTGCAGGGTTCGCTCCCTACACGACTCCCTTGTCCATTCGTCCCCCCAATCCCTTCTCACCGATCTCCCTCTTGGCACTTATCCTTGTAAGCGGAACGAGTGCTACACCTGCCCTTACACTTCCTCCCTCCCTCACCACCATTCAGGGCCCCAGACAGTCCTTCCAGGTGAAGCGACACTTCACCTGTGAGTCGGCTGGGATGATATACTGTGTCCGGTGCTCCCGATGCAGCCTTCTATATATTGGTGAGACCTGACACAGATTGGGAGACTGCTTCGCTGAACACCTACGCTCTGTCCGCCAGAGGAATCAGGATCTCCCAGTGGCTACACATTTTAATTCCACATCCCATTCCCATTCTGATACGTCTATCCATGGCCTCCTCTACTGTCGAGATGAAGCCACACTCAGGTTGGAGGAACAACATCTTATATTCCGTCTGGGTAGCCTCCAACCTGATGGCATGAACATTGATTTCTCTAACTTCAGTTAATGCCCCTCCTCCCCTTCTTACTCCATCCCTAATTTATTATTATTATTTTTTAAATTTCTCTCTTTCCCTTTCACAATAACTCCTTGCCTGTTCTCCATCTTCCTCTGGTGCTCCCCTCCCCGTTTCTTTCTTCCAATGTCTTCCGTCCCAAGATACTCCCCCTTCTCCAGCCTTGTATCCCTTTTGCCAATCAACTTCCCAGCTCTTGGCTTCATCCCTCCCCCTCCTGTCTTCTCCTATCATCTTGGGTCTCCCCCTCCCCCTCTCAAATCTCTTACTATCTCTTTTTTCCGTTAGTCCTGATGAAGGGTCTCAACCTGAAACATCGACTGTACTTCTTCCGATAGATGCTGCCTAGCCTGCTTTGTTCCACCAGCATTTTGTGTGTGTTTCACAATACTCCAATTGGGGCCACACCAGTGCTTTATAAAGTCTCGACATTATATCCTTGCTTTTATATTCTGGTCCTCTTGAAATGAATGCTCACATTGCATTTGCTTTCTTCACCACAGACTCAACCTGCAAATTAACCTTTAGGAAATCCTGCATAAGGACTCCCAAATCCCCTTGTGCTTCAGTTTTTTCCTATTTTCTCTCCATTTAGAAAATAGTCAACCCTTTCATTTCTTATACCAAAGCGCATGACCATACACTTCCTGACACTATATTCCATCTGTCACTTCTTTACCCATTCTCCTAATCTGCCTAAGCCCTTCTGTAACCTACCTACTTCCTCAGAACTATCTGCCCCTCCACCCCTTCATATCGTCTGGAAACTTTGCAACAAAGCCATCAATTCCAGCATCCAATCATTGACCTATAAAGACTCAACACAGACCCCTGTGAAACACCATCAGTCACCTCCCAGAAGAGGCTCCCTTTATTCCCATACTGCCTCCTGCCAATCAGCCACTGCTTTATCTATGCTAGAAACTTTCCTGTGATACCATGGGCTCATAGTTTGTTAAGCAGCTTCTTGTGTCGCACCTTGTCAAAGGCCTTATGTAATCCAAGTCCATAACATTCACTGATTCTCCTTTGTCTATCCTGCCTTTTATTCCTTCAAAGAATTCCAACAGATTCGTCAGGAAAGATTTTCCCTTGAGGAAACCATGCTGACTACAGCCTATTTTAGCATGTACCTCCAAGTACCGTGAGACCTCATCCTTAATAATAGACTCCAACATCTTCCAACTGACGTCCCACACTAACTGGCTTATAGTTTTCTTTCTTCTGTCTATCTCCCTTCTTGAAGAGTGGAGTGACATCTGCAATTTTTCAGTCTTCCAGAACTATTCCAGAGCCTAGTGAGTCTTAAAAGATCATTATTAATGCCTCCACGTTCTCTTCATCCACCTCTTTCACCTAGGGGAAACATTGTCTGGTCCAGGTGACTTACCTACCTTCAGATCTTTCCGTTTCCCCAAGAACCTTCTCTATGGTTATGGTAACTTCACACACTTCATGCCCCCTGATGCCTAGAACTTCCACCATACTGCTAGCATCTTCCACAGTGAGGACTGATGCAAAATACTTACTCAGTTTGTCTGGAAAACTATCATCTAGTGTATCTGCTAATGTGGATAATTACCCAGCAAAGCCCATGGAATTGGACTGGGCCCAATCAGTGAACGGGAGCACCAAAAGAAGTGGCAATTTCACTTTGGTCCACAATTGAAGACTAAAAAATGCAGCTCTTCAGAACGGGATTCATTAGAAAGGGTGAATAAAAATAAGACGAGGCAAGAGGAGCAACCATGTGTGAGTGGGCCAGTGGCTTTGGCTTATCATGCTTGGGTGAGGTAAGTATCTGGTATGTTTGCACCGAACTGCAGCTCTTCTAATAATGTGTTAAGGAACTGGAGCTGCAGCTCGATGATCTTTGGCTCATATGGGAGACTGGGGAAATGATAAATAGGAGCTATAGAGAGGTAGTCACCCCTAGGTTGCAGAAGGCAGGTAACTGGGTGACTGACAGGAGAAGGAAGAGAAATGGGCAAGCAGTGCAGAGTACCCCTGGCCATTCCCCTCAATATACCATGTTGGATACCATTGAGCAGGGATGACGTACCGGGGGAGCTGCAGCTCTGCATCTGGCAGTGTAGCTCCAAAGATAAGAGAGGTGTAGAGAACTGCAGTAGTGATAGGAGATTCCATAATTAGAGGAATAGAGATGAGATTCTGTGTACACCATAGAGGCACCTGGACAGTACGTTGCCTCCCTGGTGCCAGGGTCAGGCATTCTCAAGTGAAAGGGTGAGCAGTGGAAGTCAGTGGGTGAGCGAGGGTGGCACCAATGAATAGCAAGGAAAATTAAGGAGGTCCTGAAGAAAGGTTTTAGGAAGCTAGGTAGAAAGTTGAAAATCTCTGGATTGCTGCCTGTGCCGCACGCCAGTGAGGGTAACAATAGGATAATCTGATGAATGTGTGGTTGAGGAACTGGTGCAAGGAGCATGGCTTCAGATTTCTTATTCATTGTGATCTCTTCTGGGAGAGGTACGACATGTACAAAAGGGACTTTATACTTTATAGTTGCCAAACAATTGATACTAGAACGTACAATCATCACAGCGATATTTGATTCTGCGCTTCCTGCTCCCTGGAGTACAAATCGATAGTAAATATTAAAAATTTAAATTATAAATCATAAATAGAAAATAGAAAATGGTAAGTAAGGTAGTGCAAAAAAACCGAGAGGCAGGTCCAGATATTTGGAGGGTACGGCCCATCCGGGTCAGGAATTCAGCAGTCTTATCACAGTTGGAGGGAAGCTGTTCCCAAATCTGCCCGTACGAGTCTTCAAGCTCCTGAGCCTTCTCCCCGAGCAAAGAGGGACGAAAAGTGTGTTGGCTGGGTGGGTCGTGTCCTTGATTATCCTGGCAGCTCTGCTCCGACAGCGTGCGGTGTAAAGTGAGTCCAAGGACGGAAGTTTGGTTTGTGTGATGTGCTGCGCCGTGTTCACGATCTTCTGCAGCTTCTTTCGGTCTTGGACAGGACAACTTCCATACCAGGTTGTGATGCACCCTAGAAGAATGTTTTCTACGGTGCACCTATAAAAATTAATGAGCGTTTTAGGGGACAGGCCAAATTTCTTTAGTTTTCTCAGTAAGTAAAGGTGCTGGTGGGCCTTCTTGGCAGTGGACTCTGCTTGGTTGGTCCAAGTCAGGTCATTTGTGATATTGACCCCGAGGAACTTAAAGCTTTTGATCTGTTCCACTTGCGCACCACTGATGTAAGTTGGGTTGTGCAGTCCGCTACTCCTTCTGAAGTCAACAACCAATTCCTTCGTCTTGCTGACGTTGAGGGATAGGTTATTGTCTTCGCACCATGCCACCAGGTTCTTAATTTCCTCTCTGTACTCAAACTCATCATTACCCAAGATACGGCCTACAATTGTTGTGTCATCAGCAAACTTATATATTGAGTTCGATGGAAACTTGGCTACACAATCATGGGTGTACAGTGAGTACAGCAGGGGGCTGAGTACACAGCCTTGTGGGGCACCAGTGCTCAGAGTGATTGTAGAGGAGAGCTTGTCCCCTATTTTTACAGCCTGGGTCCTGTCTGTGAGGAAGTTGAAGATCCAGCTGCAGATCTGAGTGCTAAGGCCCAGGTTCCAGAGCTTAGGAATCAGTTTATTTGGCATGATGGTATTAAAGGCAGAGCTGTAGTCAATGAAAAGGAGCCTTACGTATGCATCTTTATTCTCCAGGTGTTCTAAGGAGGAATGTAGGGCCAGAGAGATGACATCTGCCATTGACCTGTTGCTCCAGTAGGCTGTGGTTGATGTGTGCCATAACCAATCACTCGAAGCACTTCGTAGCAATTGATGTCAGAGCCACAGGTCGATAGTCATTCAAGCATGCCACCTTGCTCTTCTTCGGCACTGGGATTATTGTTGCCTTCTTAAAACACTCCAGCTAGCTCACTTGCACAGGCCCGGAGAACCCGTCCTGGGACACCATCTGGACCTGTCACCTTCCTTGGATTTACAGTATCTTCAGGAAGGCCCTTCTAATGTCCTCCTCGGTGACGATGAATCTCGATGCCACCAGGTTTGGTTCATCTGGAGGGAGCAGGACGCTCCTCTTCCGTTCGAATCTTGCATAGAATATGTTAAGTTTGTCAGGAAGAGAAGCACCACGGTTATTGATATTCCCAGCCTTTTCTTTGCACCCAGTGATCTCATTTAGACCCTGCCATAGTCTACCGGCATCCCTCTGGTTAGCCTGGACTTCCAACTTGGCTCGATATTGCCTCTTGGACGGACTGAATCCAAGAGGGACCGATATCCTAGGTTTGCTAGAGCTGTTCGGGAGGGTTTAAACTACTTTGGCAGGTCAATGGGAACCAGGATGATAGGGCTGAAGATGGGGCAGTTGGTTTACACACAGAGGCAGTATGTAGTGAGACTGCTAGAAAGGAGAGGCTGATGACAGGGAAAAATTGCAGTCAACAGAATGAGTTGCAACATAAAAGGGGGTCAAAATCAAAAAAAAAGGTGATGAATGCAGGACTGATGGGGTTATATTTGAATGTATGCAGCAAACGGAGTAAGGTAGACGAACTTGTAGCAAGGTGCAAATTGGCATGTTTGATGTTGTGTGCATCACTAAGTCATGGCTGAAAGAAGATTATGGCTGGGAACTTAACATCCAAGGATCATTGTATTGAAAGGACAGGCAGGTAAGCAGAGGGGATGAGGTTGCTGTGTTGGTAAAAATGAAATCATGTCATTGGAAAGAGGTGGCATAGGATTGGAAGGTGTAGAATCGTTGTGAGAAGAGCTAAGAAACTGTAAGGTAAAAAAGACCCTTTATGGGAGTTATATACAGACCTCCAAACAGTAGCAAAAACGTAGGGAGATAGAAAATGCATATCAAAAGGGCAATGTTACAATAGTCATAAGGGATTTCAATATGCAGGTAGATTGGAAAAAAATCAGACTGGTGATAGATCTCAAGTGGGGATATTTGTAGAATGCCAAAGAGAAAGTGTTTTAGAGCAGCTAGATTGAGAGTTGTGCAATGAACTGGAATTGATTAGAGTGCTTAAGGTAAAGGAACCCTGAGGGGTAGAGTGATCATAATATGATAAAATTCACCCTGCAATTTAAGAAGCAGCAGCTAAAATCTGATGTATCAGTATTACTGGGAGTTACAGAGGGTTGAGAGAAGAGCTGGCCAAAATTATTTGGAGGGGAACATTAGCAGGGATGACAGATAAATTGGGAGTAAATTGGAAGGCACAAGATAGATAAATCCCACAGAAGAACTATACTAAAGGCAGAATGATGTGACTGTGACTGACAAGAGAATTCAAAGCCAACATAAAAGCTAAAAAGAGGGCACATAATAGAGCAAAAATTAGTGGGAAGTTAAAGGATTGGGAAGCTTTTAAAAACCAACAGAAGGCAACTAAAAATGTCATAAAGAAGGAAAGGATGGAATGTGAAAGTAAGCTAGTCAATAATATTAAAGAGAATACCAAGAGTTTCTTCAGATACATAAAGTGTAAAAGGGAGGTGAGAGTAGATATTGGACTTCGGGAAAATAATTCTGCAGTAGTAATGAGAACAAGGAAATTGCAACAGTCCTCAATGTGGAAGACACTAGCATTATGCTGGAAGTCCAAAAGAGTCAGGGCAGAAGTGAATGAAGTTGCCACTACTAGGGAGAAGGTACTTAAGAAACTGAAAGGTCTAAAGGTAGGCAAGTCACCTCGACCAGATGGTCTTTCGCCCAGGGTTCTGAAAGAGGTGGCTGAAGAGATTGTGGAGGCATTAGTAATGATCTTTCAAGAATAAATAGATTTTGGAATGGTTCCAGAGTACTGGTAAACTGCAAATGTCACTCCACTCTTCAAGAAGGGAGAGAGGCAGAAGAAAGGAAACCAGTTAGTCTGACCTCAGTGGTTGGGAAGATGTTGGAGTCGATTGTTAAGGATGTGATTGAGGTACTTGGAGGCGCATGATAAAATATGCCGAAGTCAGCATGGTTTCCTTAAGGGAAAGTCTTGCCTGACAAATATTTTGGAATTCCTTGAAGAAAAAAGCAAGCAGGATAGACAAAGAAGAATCAGTGGATGTTATGGACTTGGATTTTCAGAAGGCCTTTGACAAGGTGCCACACATGAGACTGCTTAATAAGTTAAGAGGAAAGATGCTAGCATTGATAGAGCATTGGCTGATTAGCAGGAGGCAAAAAGTGGGAATAAAAGGAGCCTTTTCTGGTTGGCTGCTGGTGATGAGTGGTGCTCCACAGAGGTCTGTGTTGGGACCACTTCTTTTTACATTATAAATAAATGGATGAAAGAATTGATGGCTTTGTGGCCAAGTCTGTGGACAATACGAATTTAGGTGGAGGGGCATGTAGTGTTGAGGAAGCAGAGAGTCTAGGAGAATGGGTAAGCAACTAGCAGATGGAATATAGTGTCAGGAAGTGTATGGTCATGCGCTTTCTTAGACGAAAGAAGAGTGTGGACTATTTTCTAAATGGAGAGAAAATTCAAAACTCTGAGGTGCAAAGGGACTTGGAAATCCCCATGCAGAATTTCCAAAAGGTTAGTGAGTTGGTGGTGAGGGAGGCAAATGTGATGTTAGCGTTCAATTTGAGAGGACTAGAATATAAAATCAAGGATATAATGTTGAGACTTTATAAGTTACTGGTGAGCCTCACTTATCTAAGAAAGGATGTGCTGACATTGGAGAGGGTTCACAGGAGGTTTATGAAAATGATTCCGGGATTGAAAGCTCATCATACGAGAGGTGTTTGATGGCTCTGGGCCTGCACTCACTGGAATTCAGCAGAATAAGAACATAAGAAATCGCAGGAGTAGGCCATCCGGCCCATCGAGCCTGCCCCGCCATTCAATAAAATCATGGCTGATCTGTCCGCAAACTCAGCTCCATCTACGTGCCTTTTCCCCATAACCCTTAATTCCCTTACTATATAAAAACATATTTAACTGTATCTTAAATACCGTTTGTATACTTAGTGAGGAAGCCTCAACTGCTTCCCTGGGCAGAGAATTCCACAGATTCACCACTCTCTGGGAAAAGCAGTTTCTCCTCATCTCCATCCTAAATCTTCTCCCCTGAATCTTGAGGCAATGTCCCCTAGTTCTAGTCTCACCTACCAATGGACACAACTTTCCTACCTCTATCTTATCTTTCCCTTTCAAAATTTTGTATATTTCTATGAGATCTCCTCTTATTATTCTGAACTCCAAAGAGCATAGTCCCAGGTGAATCAATCTCTCCTCATAGGTTAACTCCTTTATCCCTGGAATCAACCTCCTCTGCACTGCCTCCATAGCCAGTATATCCTTCCTCAAGTATGGAGACCAGAACTGCACAGAGGTGCAGCCTCACCAGTACCCTGTATAGTTGCAGCATGACCTCCCTGCTCTTGAATTCAACCCCTCTAGCAATGAAGGCCAACATTCCGTTTGCCTTCTTAATAACCTGTTGTACGAAGGGTTGGTTGTTGACTTCAGAAGGAGTATGGACTGCACAGCCCAATTTAGATTGGTGGTACGCAAGTTGAACAGGTCAAAAGCTTTAAGTTCCTTGGGGTCAATATCATAAATGACCTGACTTGGTCCAACCAAGCAGAGTCCACTGCCAAGAAGGCCCACCAGTGCCTTTACTTCCTGAGAAAACTAAGGAAATTTGACCTGTCCCCTAAAACCCTCACTAATTTTTATAGATGCTCCGTAGAAAGCATTCTTCTAGGGTACATCACAACCTGGTATGGAAGTTGTCCTGTCCAAGACCGGAAGAAGCTGCAGAAGATCATGAACACGGCGCAGCACATCACACAAACCAATCTTCCGTCCGTGGACTCACTTTACACCGCACACTGTTAGAGCAGTGCTGCCAGGATAATCAAGGACACGACCCACCCAGCCAACACACTTTCTGTCCCTCTTCCCTCCGGGAGAAGGTTCAGGAGCTTGTAGACTCGTACGGCCAGATTTGGGAACAGCTTCTTTCCAACTGTGATAAGACTGCTGAAAGGATCCTGACCCGGATCTGGGCCGTACCCTCCAAATATACGGACCTGCATCTCATTTTTTTTGCACTACCTTACTTCCCATTTTTCTATTTTCAACTTATGATTTATAATTTAATTTTTTAATATTTACTAATTTTAACTATTTTTAATATTTTTAATATTTAATATTTGTAATCCGGGGAATGTGAAGCACAGAATCAAATATCGCTGTGATGATTGTACGTTCTAGTACCAATTGTTTGGCGACAATAAAGTATAAAGTACCTGCAAGCCAACCTTTTGCAATTCATGAACAAGCACTCCCAAGTCCCTCTGCACAACAGCATGCTGCAATCTTTCACCATTTAAATGATAATTTGCTCTTCTATTATTCCTTCCAAAGTGGATGATCTCACATTTACCAACGTTGTGTTCCATCTGCCAGACCTTGGCCCACTCACTTAACCTATCTATATCCCTCTGCAGACTCTCCACATCCTCTGTACAATCTGCTTTTCCACTTAGTTTAGTGTCATCAGCAAATTTTGCTACGCTACACTCAGTCCCCTCTTCCAAATCATCAATGTAAATGGTAAACAGCTGCGGGGCCAGCACCGACCCCTGCGGCACCCCACTCACTACTGACTGCCAACCAGAGAAACACCTATTTATACCAACTACCTGCCTTCTATTGGTTAACCAATCCACTATCCATGCCAATACACTTCCTCCGACTCCATGCATCCATATCTTATTTATAAGTCTGTTGTGCGGCACCTTATCGAATGCCTTCTGGAAATCCAAGTATACGACATCCACTGCACTCACTATGTCCTCAAAGAGCTCCAGTAAGTTTGTCAAACAGGACCTGCCCTTTCTGAATCCATGCTGCATCTGTCTAATGGTACCGCTCCTTTCTAAATATTTCACTATTTCTTCCTTAATGACAGCTTCAAGCATTTTCTCGACTACAGATGTTAAGCTCACTGGCCTATAGTTGCCCGTCTTTTGCCTACATCCTTTTTTAAAAAGTGGCGTGACATTTGCTGTCTTCCAATCTGCCGGGACCTGCCCAGAGTTGAGAGAGTTTTGATGGGAATCTCTTTTGAAATCTATCAAATGTTGAAAGGCCTCAGTAGAATGGATGTGGAGAGGATGGTGGGGTGTCTAAGACCAGAGGACACAGCCTCAGAATAGAGTGACATCCATTTAGAATGGAGATAAGGAGGTGTTTCTTTAGACAGCAGGTGGTGAATCTGTGGAATTCATTGCCACAGGTGGCTGTGGAGGTAAAGTCTTTATGTATGTTTAAGGCAGAGGTTGATAGATTCTTACCAATCAGTCAGGGCATGAAGGGATACTGGGAGAAGGCAGGAGATTGGGGCTGAGAGGGAAAATGGACCAACTATGATGAAATGGCAGAGCAGACTTTATGGCCTAATTGTGCTCCTATATCTTCTGGTCTTCAAAAATAGGAATGGCAAGCTTAGTTCAGCTGATTATAACACAACCAGCCTACTCTTAATTATGAGGATGTAGTGGAGAGTTTGGGCTTTGCCAGGTACATTCAATTCCAAACTTCACCATGGCCTTGATTTACACATGGGTCAAAAAGAATCATTTCAGATAGTCTTTGCCATCAACACAGTATTTTACTAGAAAAACTGGTCTTAAATAGGGATGTTCTGTGAGATTGCATAATGCTGGTTAATTTGTTAATTTATTTGTAGTAATATTATTTTATGTGTTATGCATGTGAGTTGTATGTACTGTGTTATGCACCTTGGTTCAGAGCAACATTGTTTCATTTAGCAGTATACATATATAAAGTTGAACAACAATAAACTGAACTTGAATTAGAATACTTAACTCCATTCAAAACTCTTCAAAGGAAGCAATACATGTCTGCAGCAAGACCTAGACAACATTCAGACATGAACAGATTGGTGGACAAGTAACATTTTTGCTACAATCTAACTGTCTCCAACAAGAGAGAATCTAAGCATCCATGTTTGGTATTCAGTGACATTGCCAATGCAAACCTCCTTACCATCAACATTATGATTGATCAGCACTGAATAGAAACTCAACAAAACCAAACATATAAATAGAGTAAATAACAGGAATTCTGCAGATGCTGGAAATTCAAGCAACACACATCAAAGTTGCTGGTGAACTCAGCAGGCCAGGCAGCATCTCTAGGAAGAGGTACAGTCGACGTTTCAGGCCGAGACCCTTTGTCAGGACTGATGAAGGGTCTCAGCCTGAAATGTCGACTGTACCTCTTCCTAGAGATGCTGTCTGGCCTGCTGCGTTCACCAGCAACTTCGATATAAATCGAGTATCTTCAGGAGCCGACCAGAGGCTAGACATTGGTGTCATTCTGTCATCTACAAGGCATAGATCAGGATCATGTTGGAATATTTTTCAGTTGCCTGGATAGGTACAGTTTCAACAACGATCAAGTAGGTCAAAATCATTTGGGTCAAGAAACCCTGCACTGAGGACAGAATGAGCCGACTCCAACACCTCACAGACTGTTCACATCATGAGACATCTCCTGCCCCATCTGAAGAGTAAGGCTTCCCCATTGGTTCACCGGTCACCTCGGTGCACAAGCCCAGAGGGGAAGCAAGGCATCTTCGATAGAACTGCCTAAACAATCATGCCAAGCGGAGAAAGTTATGTTTAAGACCCCTCTCTTCTTCCTGTCAGCCAGCCCAACAACCATCTTCGCCCATGTTATCTCTTTCATCGTGAACTCTTATTTTCTGCGTAGACCTTAAACTCGACCACTCCTGCCAAAGTGTTTCAGTCCCTTCAACTATAAATACCGCTTTCAAACTTTAACTGGGTTCCTACCCGCTCGTCACTAGTGAGAGTAACTCGGCGCCTTTCCCGCAGGTAGGGGGTGCTGCTGAGCAACCGTGATGGTAAGGCGCATGCGCCGATCGCGCCGCCGCGCCGCCGCGCCTAGTTGAGCGGTAGTCGGCGGCCGGCGGGCGGGCATCGGGCTGTTGCTGAGCTACTTCGAGGGCAGGTTGACGGCAGTCAGGACCGCGGAGGGCGCGACGCCAGGATGAGCATCCTGCAGAAGATATCGGAAATCGAGGCCGAGGTAATGGGAGGCTGGGGCTGGTCACCGAGAGGGCTGAGTCACCCCGACAACCGCCCCGTCCACCGGAGTCTTGGCCCAGTCGGCTGCGTTCACGTTGTCCCTCGCTGGTGTTTTACTTTCCTCCTCCTCCAGTTCGGGACACTCACTTTCACGTGGATGTACTGCGTTTCTTTGGCAGTTAACTGTGGCTGCTCTGATGAACACACGAGACCGATCCCGGTGTTTTGGTGCAGGCTAACTTTATTGCTGGGAGATATTGTCTATAATCCATTGATTTTTTTTTATTGATAATCTCTTCAAACTAGAATGGTGGCATATTTCCAAGTTGTAATGGTTATTTCGAGTTGATGGGAATCCCTTGCACTTGTTCCTTTTGGGCGCTATTTGGGTGGTACATTTCATGTACATTTTGCATTATGAAGTTTATTGTCCTTTATCCTATCCAGTCTAATTTGGATGACTGCAGGATTGCAGGTTGGGTTCACTGCTGACTGCTCCTTGAAATGGTCGATCAAGTCACTTTGCTCATTAGAGTAAAAATCTCAAAAATCGATGAACTCATTCATCCCCTGCCACCCAAAACAAAGCTGAATGAGTCCATCTGACTTGCGAACATCACCTAGGGCGTTATTCCAAAACTGACAACTGTCCTGTTAACTAAACAAGTAACAGCTGAAGATACTAAACAGGCCTTCCTTGAGTAATGAATGTTCAACTTCTAAACCCCACTGACTAATGGACGTCTGTAAAAACAGAACCTGTTTGTTATTGAAGAGTATTTCCTTTCACCCAGACTTTTTCATTGCAATTCCTGTGTATGACCTGTCCTATCGCTAGGAGAGACCTAGGAGGTGGTGATACACGGTTAGGAGAGGGAAGTCCTTTAGGTTTTTAATAGTTAGTGAGTAAGTATTCTCCTCTCCCTCACTTGATGTAGTGTTAAGTCATGTGCAAGAATTACTGAGAGTAGCAGCTGAGATTTACTCTGTGTTATTAGGGCAGGTGGTGTGGAGTAAAATCCCAAAAATCATTACCTGAAGCAGCTTCTGATTTTATAAAGGCATGCCTGCCTGATTGGTTCTGAGGGAGAGCAGTATGAGGGATGTACTTCATCCCCTTACTGGTCGACCTGTCACAGTGATATGTTGGTTACTGATTAGGAGTGTAGAGATAAAGTTTTGATTTCACTGAGGACAATCTCTGCTGTATGGCATTTTCACTGGACTAATTGGGAGGAATTCCGAACAAACCCAGCAGTTCAAAGCTGGCCACATATGAGACTTCGTATTCCATCAAAGAGGAGTGTATGAAGAGTGTTTGATGGCTTTGGCTTTGGGCCTGTACTCTGGAGTTTAGAAGAATGAGGGGGAAATCTCGTTGAAACTTGTCAAATATTGAAAAAAATAGAATGGATGTGGAGAGGATATTTCCTCTAGTGGGGGAAAAGGGACAGCCTCAGAATAGAGGGATGTCCTTTTATGAAGCAGGATTTCTTTAGCCAGAGGGTGGTGAATCCATGGAATTCATTGCAAGAGGTGGCTGTGGAGGCCAAGCCATTGGGTGTATTTAAAGTGAAGGTTGATAGATTTTTGATTAGTAAGGGTGTCAAAGGTTATGGAGAGAAGACAAGAGAATGGGATTGAGAAGGATAATGTATGGGCCATGATGGAACGGTGGAACAGGCTCAATGGGCCAAATGCCCTAATTCTGCTCCTGTGTCTTATGGTCTAAATGCAACAGTGTTGTATTCCACATAACAATCTGATAGGACATATTCAAAGGAATTGTAGAAAATGATACTCGGCATACCAAAACACTGATCTACATACTGGTTGAGCAGTGGAATTAGAGATAGTAAAACAATTCCATTAATTGAATGGATTAGTGATTTTGAATTGTCAGATTCAGTTGTGACTGATTTGCAACCACCTTAATTCAGAAGTACCAAGTGAACAGTACACAATTCCCTGAAGTTGTTGCTTTGGTAGAAAATGCTGTTCATGAAATTGGGGAAAGGTTGAAAGCACTGAACTTGGCTAAGACAGCAGTCTCTAACAACATTCTAGCTCCTGGGCTCCTCTGGTTAGCTGTGCTCCAAGCCAATATATTCTAGCACAGCACACACAAAATGCCGGAGGAACTCAGCATGTCAAGCAGCATCTATGGAACTGAATAGACAGTTGACATTTCAGGCCGAGACCCTTCATCAGGATTGAACTTCCAGCATCTGCAGTTTCTCATGTGTTTATATTCTAGCGCAACTGCAATGACATTTGTTCGACCAAGTGAAACATTTTCCAGTAATATTCTGTCCACAAAAAGCATGACAAAGCTAATGTCACTAATATCTTATTTAAATGAGGTGTTTCAATTTATTCTTTCAAAGTGGAAAATGTTGTCAACACTGTTGATCAAGCAACACTGAACTTGCTCATAAGTTAAGTGTTTGGTTTGGGTTTTGCTTTAAACCTCTGTACTAATTTAATGAAATAAGGACAAAAGAGTTGAATTCCAGGGGTATGGTGAGTAGATTATCACTTGTAACAGACTATAGAATCAACAAGCCCTTATTTAAGGTATTTGTTTTCAGTAAGAGGGATTGACTTGGAGAATAAAATGTCACACTTGTTTCAATTAAGCATTACAGTCTTGAAGATTGAATTTGAAGATTTTAAATCCTACAGAACAACAGAAGTTACCTCCCCCATAAATAATTAACTCCTTTAGATAAATTGGTGATTTTTTTCTAATTGGATTATCAATTATCAAAGTAGTATCTGAGTTAGTAGTGATTGTAAAACTACCATCATGTACATATTCACCATTTATTGGTAACAATAACTGAATGATATGATGTAGTAGTTCAATAAATCTCTCCCTTGTTTGTTTTGGATTAGATGGCCAGGACACAGAAAAACAAAGCAACAGCTCACCACTTGGGGCTGCTGAAAGCCCGTCTGGCCAAACTACGTCGAGAGCTCATCGCTCCCAAAGGAGGGGGTGGAGGAGGACCTGGTGAAGGTACTGGATTTGTCTTAGAATTTCTGAGAAAGTGAATTAATGCATTATTATTTGTTCAAATTTAGGATGTTCAGATGTTGATTTTTAACAAGATATTACGTTTAAAATTCTCAGAGCCATTGTGTATTGTTTAGAGTATCCCACTGTAACTTGTTTCTTGTAGCAGAACAATGCATTTTCATGAGTCATAAAATGAGTGGGGTAATGTAATTGGTGAGAATGTTGTTGGGAAGGACTTTGAAAGAGTAGGTATAGTTGATAAGGGAAAGAATTTGCAGCAGAGTTTAATGATTGAAAGAAGAGGAATAGGACCATGAAAGTATTCCAAAGCAATGTTCAAAGTAAATTTATATTCAAAGTATGTATATGTCACTATATACTATCCTGAGCAAGGCTGGGAATCTTAAGAGAGCGAGTGAAGCTCAGCAAGGGTGGTGGTAAAGGAGGTTGATCAGAAAGTAAACTGCTGGAAGAACTTAGTACTTTAAGCAGGATCTGTAGAGGCAAAGAAAAGGCTGATAGTTTGGCTGAGACCCTGCATTGGAACTTGACCTGAAGCATCAACCATCCTTTTGTCTCCACAGACACTGTGTAACCCATTGAGTTCTTCTGGCAGATTTTTCTTTGCTCCAGATTACAGCATCTGCAGGAGTCTTGTATCTCCATAATGGAGGCTGACTCTTTCTGTCTCTTTGGGGAAATTAGTAGCTTGGATCAAGCTGCAGTCCCAAACTTCCTGTCTTCTCGATTTCTCTATCTGCAGTCCCTGAAATCTGCCTGAATGCAGAGGTCTGAATGCTCTTGTCCTTCAACCCCCTGACAAGGTGTGATGAGGCTTCTGTGGAACTAGGTATATTGCTGAGGTTTTGCAGAACACCCTTTGAAGGGGAATAAAATCTGATGACCCATGCTGTCTGTCAAAAACTATGGAGGCTTTGCAACAGTTTTTAAATGTCTCATATTAAAATTGCTTTAAATAATTTGTTTGAATTGCTCTAAAAAAAATTATGTCCATTAACACTGAAATAATTTAACACACAAATCTTTGAACATTCAAAGAAAATATCTTGGAAAGTAGGGAAGAACCTATTTGGTAGGGTTGTAAATCCCCATTCAAGTGAATGAAATTGCTGCTCATAAGACGGTGTAAGAGCAGATAGCTCAACGGTGTGACATTACAAGGAGACGGAGTGTTGAAGAAGGCATTTGGCATGCTGGCTTTCAGTCAGGGTGTTGAATTAAAGAATTGGAATGTTGTATTGCAATTGTTTAAGACATTGGTGAGGCCATATCTGAAGTATCGTGTACAGTTTTAGTTCTCTGTCATAGGAGGGACATTGTTAAGCAGGAACAAGTGAATGATTATTTGAAAGGATGCAGCCAGGACTCAAGGACCTAATTTATAGGAAGAGGTGGGGCAGGTAGGACTTTATTTCTTGGAGTGAGACTGGAAGATTATCTTGCAGAAATGGATAAAATAGTGAGGGGCACAGATAGGGTGAATGCATATTTTTCCCAGGATAAAGGAATCAAAAATTTGAGGGCGTAGGTTTAAAGTGAGAGGGGAAAGATTTAAAGGGACCTGAAGGACAACTTATTCACACTGAAGCTTTTATGGAATGAGCCACCTTCGTGTGTTTGGACAGGTATGTGAATGGGAAATATGGTCGTAACGTAGGCAAATGGGATTGGCTTATGTTGGCGAGTTTGATCGCAGAGCAAATAACTATAACAAGTGTTGAGATAACAGAGGTCCTGAACGTAACCTGAGAGTAGCTGTCATGTTGGTACTTCATTGAACCACTGGCTATAGAGAGCTGGAAATGATTTGATAAGTGACAATTTCTAAAACCATGAGGTGATTATGAAATTGATGCAGGTACCTGTAATAGAAACGTAATGTCATTGGAATGAACTGGGGAGGGTACGGCAGAAAGGTGCTCCGCAAGGCTTTATGGTATACAAGATGTTGGATTTGTATACATTATGGTTTCGTTTAACTACTCATTTCTCAGGGTCTGAGCATCACTGATAAGGCCAGTATTTACTTATTGCCTAATTGTTATTAAGAAATTAGTGGTTCATCACTGCAGTCCTTTTGGTGAAGATACTCTTAGTTCAGTTAGGAGTTCTGGGATTTAGAGCCAGTGTTGATGAAGGATTGGCGATACATTTCCAAGTCAGGACACTGACTTGAAGGGCACTCCGGAGTTGTTGGTATTTCTTTGATGTCCTTGCCCTTTTTGGTGGTATAGGTTGTGGGTTTGGAGGAGTAGTTGAGTAGTTTAGTCAAGTTAACTACAGGATATAGCCATTGTATACAAGTGGTGGAGGAATTAATTTTTAGGATGGATTGGATGCCAATAAGTTAGTTGCTTTGCCCTGTGTAGTGTCGAGTTTCTTGAGGATTGATAATGCTGCATTCATCAAGTGAATGCATATTTCATCATGCTCCTGACCTGTGTCTTGTAGCTGGAGAATGACTTTGTTGTTAGTAGGTAAGTAACTTGATGCAAGATAGCTAGTCTCTGACTCTCATTTATAGCTACAAAACATGCAAAGCGGGTTAATTTTTTGGGTTTTTTTTTACCCCCGAGGTATTGATGGTAGGGAACTTGTCAATGGTAATTCCATTAAATGTTAAAGATAGTTAATCAGACTTGTTGGTGATGGCTATTGCCTGGTGCTTTTTTGTGGCACAAATTAAAAGATGTTCTTGTATAATTTTGATGAATTGTTATGCTAATATGTTTTTATTGATCTCTCTTTCTCTTTTTGTTGTTGATGCTAGGGTTTGATGTGGCAAAGACTGGGGATGCCCGGATTGGGTTTGTGGGTTTCCCTTCTGTTGGGAAATCTACATTACTAAGTAATCTGGCTGGAGTGTACTCGGAAGTGGCAGCCTATGAGTTTACTACTTTGACCACTGTACCAGGAGTGATTCGCTATAAAGGAGCTAAGATACAGGTACGATGTGGTTTGTAATTGTAGGCAGAGTTAAGTTATGCAATATTTGGTTATATTTCTGAGCTCACTAACAATATGTGAGCTTAGAATTGTAAATGTCGGTTCATTTTCCCCTCTGGTGTGTTTAAGGAGCTTCAGTTTACTACAGTCAACAGAAAGTATTTAGCCATGATAACACATTACATTTTAACTGTGTGATGGAAGCAGTAACATGAGGGAGAACACTATAAACATGCTGTATAAACTGTATTTTGTAAAACCATTTGGAAGTTGTATGGAACACAAGCATCTGCTTGAAAACCAGAGATGGTAGATGATGTTGGGACAGAACTTGAAGACACTTTATCTGATTTTGT
This sequence comes from Mobula birostris, assembly GCF_030028105.1. Lineage (NCBI taxonomy): Eukaryota > Metazoa > Chordata > Chondrichthyes > Myliobatiformes > Myliobatidae > Mobula > Mobula birostris. The sequence goes on from NC_092394.1 coordinate 61,332,465, forward strand.
TGTCACGTACCCCATGACGGGAATAAATAACCAGCAGAAATATAAAACACTTTGGAGTCCAGTATTGCTATTAACTAATAATATTTATTAGTAACTATGCAATACAGTATTATAAATGTAGATAAATCAAACAGGTTAGCGATAATTATATATAAGTAAGTATATCTGTAAGTGTGAAAATATATGAAAAACAAGTTTCTTCAAGTCTAGGGGTAAAAAGATACAATCTTACGATGATGAGTAAAGTTCATTTCAGTTCGTGGTATTGAGTTGAGTAGTGATGGAGAAGGATTTGAGTCTTCAGGTGAGCTGACGCCGTCGATCTTCTCATTGTCCTCCGAAATCCTTTAAAAGTCACCGACTGTGACTTGAACAAAGGGGACGGGTTTTCTGTGGTGGAGCTATCACCTAGGCAAGGGTGGACACGTGGACAACTCCCCACCAGTCAGTGCCTTTTCCTTTCACTGCAAGAGCCACTGATCGATCTGCCTGATCGATCCTCCAAAAACGCACTTTTTCTGCAGACACAACAAAGCTCATTCAGTGTCCAAAACATGTGTCTGAGGTCTATATCATCTGACCTCCTATTTATCTCACCATACTGGATACCAGCTGTCATTTAAATAACTCGTCCTTCCTCTCTCTCTGTAAGAAATGCAAGCAGGCAAATGTCCTTGAAGGAAGTATAAACAACCTGTGAGCAGTCTTCATCCATATCTATCTCTCTCTCTCGCTCTCTCTTTTCAAAAAATAAAGCTTCATTTATTTCCAGTCTTTGCCTCCTGCCAGTCAGACACTGCTTTATTCATGCTTGAATCTTTCCTGTAATACCATGGGCTTGTAGCTTGTCTAACACTTTGGACACTTACCACTTTAAATGTGCTTGTCTTTCTGCTCAGCTGCTTGACCTTCCGGGTATCATTGAAGGAGCCAAAGATGGCAAAGGCCGTGGGCGACAAGTTATTGCTGGTAAGCTTTAGAAGTTTTGACATATGATTAAAGATCAAGTCTGTCTTAAGAGCAAAAAAAATTGGTCTGAGTATTTCTTTATTATTCCAGCATACCTGGTGTGCATAAGAAGGCACAATGTAACCAGTAATATTTTTTTCTTTCAGTGGCTCGAACCTGCAACTTAATCTTGATCGTACTCGATGTGCTGAAGCCTTTGGTACACAAGAAAATAATTGAGAATGAGGTGGAAGGATTTGGAATCCGTCTTAACAAGCAGCCTCCCAACATCGGGTTCAGGAAGAAGGACAAGGGAGGCATTAATCTGACCTCCACGGTGGGTGATAATAATTGATTATGAAGTTTGAAACAGGATCAAAATTCCACAAAGTTGTGAACCAATTTGATCTGCATGGAGGGTGTGGGATGGAAAAGACCTCAGTGGAAATTGATTGAAACAGTGGTTTGGTGTTTGTTATGGTTGTGATGGGTTACACTGTTGTATTATCCGTGAATATGGTGGTCTTTAAATCTCATAGTGTAATATTAGCAAACGAAGACTTGGAAAGTTCATTTAGAATCATTGAGTTATTCAGCACAGAAATAACCCTTTTGGCCCAACTGGTCATATCAGTTGAGGTGCTTTGCTGAGCTGGTCCTGTTTTCCTGCATTTGGCCCATATCATTTCAAGTCATTCCCATACATGAACCTGTCTAAAAGTCTTTTAATTGCTGTTATTGTATCTGCCTTGATCACTCACTCTGGCATCGTTTAATAAACCCACCAACCCTGGTATGGAAAAACCTGCCTTCTGCATTTCCCCACCATCCACTCCATGCTCAAAGTGGTTTGTACACAAATACTCCTTCCCCACCCCATTACAAAAACAATAAGGTTTCTTCAGCCTGATTGAAGGCCACTGCAATGTTACTGTTGGCGGTCCACATGATAAAGAGGTAGGTGTAACATATTTTTCCTCCTCCTGGAGTATTTTAATTACTGCTTTACAACTCTTGTTGGTGCCTTTCTTGTCATCATTTTTCTGCTCTGCTGTGTTGGGAGCTAATAATTGACTTCTCTTTCTCAAGAATTAAACAAAAATGTAGCAGATCGGCTAGGAAATCTATGGATGTGTATATAATTATACACAAGATTTAACCTCTGACTAGTGCTCCTATTTGGAATCCCTAATTCTAAATCATCCGCATCTGCATCAAGTGTTTATGGTGAACTTAGCACTTACCACAGCACTTAAGCTTGCAGGTTCAACCAGTTCTATTTTTATGCCAAACCTTTATGTTCCTTATGCCAAGAAACATTATACAATAGTTACTTACAGGATGATCTCCAGGCTCTGTCTGTGATCAAATGCCCTGATAAGTCACTGAGTCACAAAAAAGGCTAAAGTGGCAATGCCATTAAGAACTCTTCCAGCAAAAGATTGAGTTAGCACAAACATGTAACTGCAGATGAGCTGAAGAATTAACTGCTGTGATGTTTCATCTTCTGACAGCCATCTTTTATTACTTGGCAAAACTGGAAATACAGCATCCTGGGATGTGTTTAGTTACATGTTTTCCTTTGTGTAGTGTGTGCAGTCCGAGCTGGACATGGAAACTGTGAAAAGTATCCTGGCCGAGTATAAAATCCACAATGCTGATGTCACATTGCGCAGCGACGCAACAGCAGATGACCTGATTGATGTGGTGGAGGGTAACCGGTAAGTGACATCTGCGTCAGGAGTTCTTGAACTGAAAGACAGACGATTATTTAAATAGAGAGGGAATTCAAATGAGGGATCTTGGTGCTGTTGTCTATGATGTATTGACCTTGAGCAGGGATTCCCAATCTTTTTTTATGCCATGAATCAATACCATTAAGCAAGGGATCCATGGTTCCCAGGTTGGGAACCTCTGACTAAAGATTAAAAATAGAAGATCTACATCTGGAGTGCAGTGTATGTGGATGGAAATCAAAGACTTGCAGATACTGGACATCTGAAATAAAGGCAAAAATTGTTGGAAACATTGTACAGGTCAAGACTGGATATATGGAAAGAGAAACAGAGTTAACACTATGCAGAGGACCCTTATCAGAAACGTGTACATTTTTGGTCCTCATTTGAAAAAGGATATGCTAGAGATGGAAGCTGCCCAGAAGAGATTCACTAGGCTAACTCCTGAAATGAGAGAGTTAGATTAAATACTCTTTGGAGTTTATAAGCATGAGGGATGATCTTGTTGAAACATAAAAGAGATCTTGAGGGGACAAGAGTGTGTAGATGTTGAGATGTTCCTCACTAGGGGGAGGAAATCGAATGAGGGACAATTTAAAAGAAAAGAGGGCAATCATATAAAGTAAGAAGATAAGAAATAGGAGCAGGAGTAGGCCATCTGGCCTGTCAAGCCTGCTCCGCCATTCAATAAGATTGTGGCTGATCTGGCCATGGACTCATCTCCACCTACTTGCTTTTTCCTCATAACCCTTAATTCCAATAAAATTGAATTGGAGAGGGTGGTGAAGCTGTGGAATTCTCTAACCAGAGGGTTGTGGAGGTGAGATCACTAGAGATGTTTAAATAGTAGGTGGATGCATTTTTTTTAGAACACTTCTGAAGTGATGGCAATGGAGAACTTGCATAGGAGTGGAGGCCTAGGGCAGATAAGTGATGAGCATTATGGAATGGGGAGTAGGTTTGAGGGGCTGGGCCTGCTCATGTTCTGTGTTTTTTATGTATTTGGGTTGCTAACCCAGCAAAGCACTGATTTCATGGTGCTTTGTAATTCAGAATGCATTGTGATCTATTTCACATACCATAACTGACAGACCTTTGTCAATGGCTCATTTGCCTAAGCTGTTAGAAGCTGTAAAGCATTCAGGAGGAAGAATAAGGGAGGTATTGATCTAAAATCCGTGTTGAGTGATAAGAATTAATTAAAAAAATGTTGAAATTGGATTAAAATTGCACAAAGGTGAACTAATTTGATCATCATGAACAGTGTGAGGTATAGTGTAAAAGATCTCACTGGAAACTGATTGAAACAGGTCCAGACCCTTTCATCATTGTATCCTAACAAATCTACCCTCGGCTGTCTCTAAAGGAAAACAGTGACAACTTCTCCAGTCTGTCTGTTCAACTGTAGTGCCTCACTCAGGATCCATTTTCATAATTCCTTTCTGGACTGTCACTAATGCCTTCACTTTACTGATTGTGGACTTCAGGGAGGGTAAGGCGAAGGAACGTATACTAATTCTCATAGAGGGATCAGAAGTGGAGAAACTCAGCATTTTCAAGTTCCTGGGTGTCAAAATCTGAGGACCTAACCTGGTCCCAACATATTGGTGCAGTTATAAAGAAGGCAAGACAGTGTCTATATTTCATTTGGAGTTTGAAGAGATTTGGTATGTCAACAAATCCACTCAAAAACTTCTATAGATGTACCGTGGAGAGCATTCTGACAGGTTGCATCACTGTCTGGTATGGAGGGGGAGGTGGTGGCTACTGCACAGGACCGAAAGAAGCTACTGAGGGTTGTAAATTTAGTCAGCTCCATCTTGAGCGCTAGCCTACAAGGTACCCAGGACATCTTCAAGGAGCAGTATTTCAGAAAGTCAGCAACCATTATTAAGGCCCTCCAGCACCCAGGGCATGCCCTTTTCTCACTATTACCATCAGGTAGGAGGTACAAAAGCCTGAAGGCACACACTTAGCAATTCAGGAACAGCTTCTTCCCCTCTGCCATCAGATTCCTAAATGGAAATTAAAAATCTGTTTTTTGCGTGATTTTTAATCTATTCGGTATAGGTATACTGTAATTGATTTACTTATTTTTTTTCTCTTCTATACTATGTATGGCATTGAACTGCTGCTAAGTTAACAAATTTCACAACACATGCCGATGAAAATAAACCTGATTCTGATTCTGTTCCTCTAATACTGTGTCCACAATTTGGGGTAGTATAATGACCTTTACTTGGGGCACCACTGCTCAGTACAAGAGGACATGGCTTTAAGGTAAGGGGTGGGAAGTTCAAGGGGGATATTAGAGGAAGGTTTTTTACTCAGAGAGTGGTTGGTGTGTGGAATGCACTGCCTGAGTCAGTGGTGGAGGCAGATACACTAGTGAAATTTAAGAGACTACTGGACAGGTATATGGAGGAATTTAAGGTGGGGTGTTATATGGGAGGCAGGGTTTAAGGGTCGGTACAACATTGTGGGCCGAAGGGCCTGTACTGTGCTGTACTGTTCTATGTTCTATTTACATTGGTCTGTTAATCTAGCAGCCAACCAGCATGCCTTTGATTCACATCGAAATCAAAGGAGCAAGAGGGCTGTAAAATGGTCAAAGTCTTTCTCCTAGAATACTAAAACTAGGTGACATAAACTTAAGGTGAGAGGTATGAGGAGAAACCTATGTGGTCAACAGGAGAACATGCAGACTTCATATAGCCAGCAAAGTCATTGCTAAGCCACCTTCATTAATCATGGCTTTCAGTACAGGAGTTGGGATGTCATGTTGCAACTGTTGCTTGGAGCATTATACAAAGTTCTGGTCACCCATCTAAAAGGAAGGATGTCATTAAGCTGGAAAGGCTGCAGAAAAAAATCACAAGGAGGGAGTGGAGAGACCAGGGCTAGAGCACGTGGAAGGCTGAGGGATGACCTTGCATATAATCATGAAGGGTATAGGTAAGGTGAATAGTCACTGTCTTAATCCCAGGGTAGGGGTGTCTAAAACTAGAGGACATAGATTTAAGGTGGGAGGGGAGAGAAATTTAAAAAGGACCTGAGGAGCAACATTTTCACACAGAGGATGATGGGTAAATGGACTGACCTGCTAGAGGAATCTGTAGACAGGTACAATTCCAATGTTTAAAGGACATTTGAACAGGTATGTGGATCAGAATGATTCCAAGGGATAAAGGCCAATTGCCAATTAACTCAAAAATTGACAAGAACGAGTTGGGCCTGTTCTAGAAAATCTTGACTTTTATTTATCCTTGTCAGAAATGTGAGATTACATACATTAGGAGTCTTATTTGTAAATCATAAGAATTATATGACACTGAAATCGGTCCTTCTGCCACCATATCCACGTTGACGATCAAGCACCCATCTATGCTAATATGATGTATTGGCCCTTGGTGTTAATAGTTTTGGTGCCTTGCATTTTAAGTGCTCACTTAGATATTTTATACATGTGAGCATCTTCTCTGCAGTGCCTCTTTTCTATAATAATGCCAAGCAGACTTGTGTGCATTTCGCTAGGTGTGGTCTAAATCATCTTCATTTCAGATTTAGAAAAGCTTCCAAAATAAAATGCTCATGCCATAGACTCATAAGCGCAGAAAGACCTTCAGTTCACCATGACAATTGCAGGCATCCGTCTACATTAATTCTATTTCCAAGCACTTAGTACTTAAAAATGTCATGAGATTCCTATCTCATGTAGTATGTCCCTGATTTCATCAAGGTGAAAAGCTTAACCTTTAAACCTCTTCCCCCTTGCCCTAATCTGGATTCTCACACCTGTTATGTGAAAAGTTTCTCACAATCCTCTTTGAGTCTCATAATTTTTGGAAACCAGTCAGATTCCCATTAACCTCTTCTGCTCCAAGGAAACCAAACTCATTTTATCCAATATTTCCTTATAAGTGAAATGCTGCATCCTTGCCAACAACCTGGTGAATTCTCCTCTAAACCCTGTCCAGTGCAATTACATCCTACCTTAGTGTGGTGACCAGGATTATACACACTGAAACAGTCACTGAAGCAATGTTTTAAAACTGTACTTAGTCTCCCTGCCTTTATATTATGTATCCCAGTTTATGTTATACCTTGTGTGCTGCCACCTTATCTATTTATCTATCCATCCCTCCCTTTGGACTGCAGTAGGAAACTGGAGCACCCAGAGAAAACCCACACATTCCACAGGGAGTAGGTACAGACTCCATAAAAATGACGTTGGAATAAGCGCTGAACTTCAGTGCCCCAAGCTATAATAGTATCATAAGACCATAAGATATAGGAGCAGAAGTAGGCCATTTGGCCCATTGAGATGCTCCACCATTCAATCATGGGCAGATCTAATTCTTCCAGTCAACCCCATTCCCCTGCCTTCTCCCCATACCCTTTGATGCCCTGGCTAATCAAGAACCTATTGATCTCTGCCTTAAATGCACCCAATGACTTGGCCTCCACAGCCACTTGTGGCAACAAATTCCACAGATTTACCACCCTCCGACTAAAGTAATTTCTCTGCATCTCTGTTCTAAATGGACATCCTTCAATCATGAAGTCGTGCCCTCTTGTCCTAGACTCCCCTACAATGGGAAATAAATAAAATCAGGAGCCCAAAACTGCATACAATACTCCAAGTGTGGTCTCACAGGTGCCTTATAGAGCCTCAACATCACATCCCTGCTCTTATATTTTATACCTCTGGAAATGAATGCCAACATTGCATTCACCTTCTTCACCACCGACTCAACCTGGAGGTTAACCTTTAGAAACATAGAAAACCTACAGCACAATACAGGCCCTTCAGCCCACGAAGCTGTGCCAGACATGTCCTTAGCTGAGAAATTACCTAGGATTACCCATAGCCCTCTATTTTCCTGAGCTCCATATACCTGTCCAGGAGTCTCTTAAAAGACCCTATCGTATCTGCCTCCACCGCTGTCGCCGGCAGCCCATACCACACACTCACCACTCTCTGTGTTTGTAAAAAAAAACACTTACACCTGATATCTCCTCTGTACCTACTTCCAAGCACCTTAAAACTGTGCCCTCTCGTGCTAGCCATTTCAGCCCTGGGAAAAAGCCTCTGACTATCCACATGATCAATGCCTCTCATCATCTTATACACCTCTATCAGGTCACCTCTCATCCTCTGTCGCTCCAAGGAAAAAAGGCCGAGTTCACTCAACCTATTCTCATAATGCATGCTCCCCAATCCAGGCAACATCCTTGTAGATCTCCTCTGCACTCTTTCTATAGTTTCCACATTCTTCCTATAGCGAGGCAACCAGAACTGAGTACAGTACTCAAAGTGGGGTCTGACCAGGGTCCTATATAGCAGCAACATTACCTCTCAGCTCCTAAACTCAATCCCACAATTGATGAAGGCCAATGAACCGTATGCTTTCATAACCACAGAGTCAACCTGCACAGCAGCCTCGAGTGTCCTATGGACTCGGACCTTGAGATCCCTCTGATCCTCCACACTGCCAAGAGTCTTACTGTTAGTACTGTATTCTGTCATCAAATTTGACCTACCAAAATGAACCACCTCACACTTATCTGGGTTGAACTCCATCTGCCACTTCTCAGCCTGTTTTTGCATCGTATCAATGTCCTGCTGTAACCTCTGACAGCCTTCCACACTATCCACAACACAGCTAACCTTTGTGTCATCACCAAATTTATTAACCCATTCCTCCAGTTCTTCATCCAGGTCACTTATAAAAAATCATGAAGAGTAGGGGTCCCAGAACAGATCCCTGAGGCACACCACTGGTGACCGACCTTCATGCAGAATATGACCCATCTACAGCCACTCTGCCTTCTGTGGGCAAGCCAGTTCTGGATCCACAAAGTAATTTCCCCTTGGATCCCATGCCTCTTTACTTTCTCAATAAGTCTTGCATGGGGTACCTTGTCAAATGCCTTGCTGAAATCCATGTACACTACATCTACTGCTCTATCATCATCAATCTGTTTAGTCACATCTTCAAAAAATTCAACCAGGCTCGTAAGGCACGACCTGCCTTTGACAAAACCATGCTGACTATTCCTAATCATATCATGCCTCTCCAAATGTTCATAAATCCTGCCTCTCAGGACCTTCTCCATCAACTTACCAACCACTGAAGTAAGATTCACTGGTCTATAATTTCCTGGGCTATCTCTATTCCCTTGAATAAAGGAACAACATCCGCAACCCTCCAATCCTCCAGAACCTCTCCCATCCCCATTGATGATGCAAAGATCATCGTCAGAGGCTCAGCAGTCTCCTCCCTTGCCTCCCACAGTAGCCTGGGGAACATCTCGTCTGGTCCTGGTGACTTATCCAACCTGACGCTTTCCCAAAGCTCCTGCACTTCCTCTTTCTTAATATCTACATGCTGAAGCTTTTCAGTCCGCTGCAAGTCATCCCTACAAACGCCAAGATCCTTTTCTGTAGTGAATACTGAAGCAAAGTACTCATTAAGTATGTCTGCTATCTCCTCTGGTTCCATACACACTTTTCCACTGTCACACTTGATTGGTCCTATTCTCTCACGTATTATCCTCTTGCTCTTTACATAGAACGCCTTGGGGTTTTCCTTAATCCTGTCCACCAAGGCCTTCTCATGGCCCCTTCTTTAAGGTATCCTGCACAAGGACTCCCAAGTCCCTTTGCATCTCTGCATTTTGAATTCTCTCTCCATCTAAATAATAGTGTGTCCATTTACTTCTTCCACCAAAGTGAATGAGCATACACTTTCCAACTCTTAACTGCTGTGTTACCATGGTGCCTTCGTGGATTTTTGTCTTGTATTCACTGAAGCATTATTATTCATTGTATATGTCCTATCCATATTATTCTTCCCCAAAGTGTTACCTCACTTATCAGGATTAAATTCCATCTGTCTTAGTTTGTCCATTTTATCCTCCTGTAACATAAGATTATCTTCTTCAGTAGAGCAACACCATCAATTCAAAATCAGCTTGAGTTGATATTTTAATTAGTGGTATACTTGCAATCTGAGAGCATTTTGTTCTTATATCCCACATGGACTCGCATCTACATATAAATAATCTGTATCCCTCTTCTTACTACCAAAATGTACAACCTCAATTGGTTAGTTTATTAATATTCTTTAATGTGCCAGTATAATTGAGTGAATTTACAAGTCACTAATTTGATGTTATCTGCAATTTAGACATGGTGTTCTCGAGTTTAGATTGTTAATATGAGCTGTGGAACACAACTACCATTGCAAATATGGATGAGAGAATCTGAAGCAACCAGGCATCTGCTGGGGGAATACAGTGGGCTGAACAGCATATGGACAGGAGGCTGGTGGTTGGGGAAGGGGTAAGAATTGTTGATTGTTCAGACTGAACCAGGATTGAGCTTTGTTTAGAATGAAGCAGGGCTTTAAGACCTTCCTGGTGAGGGACGAAGGTGCATAAAGACTGAGAGATCTATATTGCAGAAAGAGGTAAATGATGCAGAGCTTTGACTGAAGTGTTGACAGTCTCTTTCTGCCCACATGTGCTACTTGATGTGCTGAGTTCCTCTGGCAGATTGTTGTACCACTGCAAACATCAACCTTTTACTTTCACTCTGTGCATTTTGTTCTTAATCCATTCTGCTCTTTGCAATCTCTGTGATTCATTATCTAAGTCAGTGGCCCCCACCCTCCAGGCCGCAGACCGATACCAGGCCGCGAAGCGTGCAGTGGCAGCCGGGACGCATCCAGCACATCTTTAAGAAAAAAGCTGAAAAAAACAAGCTATTTAATTAGGTGCCACTTGGCACGTAAATGTTGGCCCAGATCAGAGGTGATTGCTGATTTCACTTGCTCTACGCAATCGGCAATCGCCTCTGGAGGTTGGGGACAACTGATCTAAGTGATTGAAAATCTAGAGATAATATACATTTAATGCATTATTACCATTGACTACTCCTGTTACTTCAATGTTCAATATGTTTAGTTATGTAAGATATTACAATTTGAAATCTGTGGAGTTCCTTTGGATTACTTAATGCGCTATGTAAATTATCAAACACTAAAGTTATTATCTGAACATCTAGAATATTAAGAGCCAGTACCTAATTTAAAAATGAATACCTAGACAATTTTAACTGAAGTAATTGCATGTGGCGATAGTGTTGAAACTTTATCTGTAGACTCGATGTCCTATTTTCTCCACTGCAGGGTGTACATCCCATGCATATATGTTCTAAACAAAATAGACCAGATCTCTTTGGAGGAGCTGGATATAATTTATAAAATACCACACTGTGTACCAATTTCTGCACATCACCGTTGGAACTTCGATGATCTCTTGGAAAAAATATGGGATTACTTGCACCTTGTTCGGATGTAGGTACCATTTGAATGGGAATAATAATCCAATGCTGTTTTTGTTGGGATTCTTAAATATTAAATGGACTGAAATTTTATTATTGCAGTTACACCAAACCCAAGGGACAGTTACCTGATTACACTTCCCCAGTTGTGTTACCACATCGAAGAACTACAGTTGAGGATTTCTGCATGAAAATTCATAAAAACCTAATTAAGGAATTCAAATAGTAAGTAATCCTCCCTTAATTATCATAGCCAAAGTGTTTGATAAAGAATGTGACACACAAGTTTAGGATTGCATGATGAAAGAAGTGCTATTTGTCTTCTGTTCCAGTGCTCTGGTGTGGGGTTCGTCTGTGAAATATAATCCACAGAAGGTTGGCAAGGACCATGTGCTGGAAGATGAGGATGTAATTCAGATAGTCAAGAAGTAAATTGGGACATTATTTCTATTCTTCAAAGTTCATTTCTTAAATCAACTCCCTGGTGGTAACAGTGTTTTGTCATATGGTGCATGAAACACTTCTGGTTGTGATCGGGTCTGGTACTTCCCTTTATTCAATCTGCAGCCAAAGTGTTTCATTCAAAATAGTTGCATATGTAGAAACAAAAGGTTCTTGACTTTAAACATGTGTATAATTCAGCCAATAAAAGACTATTCGGATGACGGGATTGCATCTAATGATTTGACATTATTAAAATAAGTACTTATGTTTTTATAGCTTCTTTTGGCATGTGGGTTAAAGACATTCAATTGAATTGAAAATTCTTGTTGCTTTCCTTCTCTAGAGGTTCGTTGACGAGAAAAGTGGCTACTTGGTCACTAATTTTCTTTGTAGGATAAGGGGGATCAAAGCTCAATATCTAGTCTTTTCTGTGCAATTAATGGTTTAGTTAGACTGTCATATCCAAATCCGTACATTGATTTAAATGAAGTACAGCTATCTCTGGTATGAAAACAACGTTTTTTTAAAAAGGGCCTTGTATAATAGTAACAATGCTTGTTAATCCGCCATTTCTTCATGAGGGGTGGTGTGGGAAAGGTAGCAGGCAATATTTAATGTTGCCTTTAAAAGGGTGCTCAAATGTTCTGGAGTTTACTTTCCACAAGTATTCTTGTTATTATTAGCTTAGACCTTGCAGCATAGGCTACTGTTAGTCCTTGTAAAACATATTTCTTTCAAGCATTCCCGGGGGGAAAAATCTCTTAAGAAATACAATCAGATTTACTAACTAGCAGTAATTAGATAGTATATTTGGGTTCAGAATTACAGTTGTTTGAGAACTATTTAAAGGCCTGTAACTCCAGGAATTACAGGGAGTATCGAAAAGCATGCATAGGATACCGAATGTAGAAGAGAGCAGATTAATCCCTGACATTGTAAGAAGACAGTTTCTTCAAGCTGTGTAAACAGGAAGCCAGCTAACAGAAAAGGAGGGAATAGAGAGATTAAGTAAAGTTCTAGATGGCTGAAGTATAATGGTTTGAGGATAGGATTCAGGAAAAGGTGTGAGATATTCAATCCTGTCATTCACTACCTTGTACTTTGTGTATGAGGACAGCACCTAAGTGTAGTCAAAGTGGTTGAATAATTTCAGGAATGTTGGCATCAATAAACTAGTTTATGTAGAAACAATCTACGGGGATTATGGCCAAAGTGTTTCACCCACTCATGAGTGAATTCATCTTCCTGAGTCGCAGGCTCAGTACCAGACCCTTCCTTCCTCCCCAAATGGCCATACAAGAAAAGTTGCCAAGGAGGTTCACTGTTATTAAGGTAAAGATTATTTAAAAAAAAACAAGTTCAGTGGCACAGAATTCAAAGGCCCATCAATAATGGTAAATCTTAAAGAGGGATTAGACTCGAGTTGGTGTTGCAATTTCAAAAACATTTGAGATAAATTTGGGAGCAAGTGTGAAGGGGCTTTACTGAAATGTTAAAAATAGGAAATACTGTGACTGAAAATTGGACGCCTGAAGCAGTGTACTTAGTTTTAACTGAAATTTTCCTTTAATGACTTTCTTTAAAGTTAATTTTTGGATTCTTTCGAGATAGAATTCATATCCACAATAAATAGTGGATAAATTTATATGGTAACTTGCAAAAGTAAAATCAATATCATGGAAAAGGATAGAATCAGAGAGGACAGGGAAATTTTTAATTGGGGAAGGACAAATTATGAGGCTGTAAGGCTAGAACTTGCGGGTGTGAATTGGGATGATGTTTTTGCAGGGAAATGTACTATGGACATGCGGACGATGTTTAGGGATCTCTTGCAGGATGTTAGAGATAAAGTTGTCCCTGTGAGGAAGATAAAGAATGGTAGGGTGAAGGAACCATGGGTGACAAGTGAGGTGGAAAATCTAGTCAGGTGGAAGAAGGCAGCATACATGAGGTTTAGGAAGCAAGGATCAGATGGGTCTATTGAGGAATATAGGGAAGCAAGAAAGGAGTTTAAGAAGGGGTGGAGAAGAGCAAGAAGGGAGCATGAGAAGGCCTTGGCGAGTAGGGTAAAGGAAAACCCCAAGGCATTCTTCAATTAAGTGAAGAAAAAAAGGATGACAGGAGTGAAGGTAGGACCGATTAGAGATAAAGGTGGGAAGATGTGCCTGGAGACTGTGGAAGTGAGCGAGGTCCTTAATGAATACTTCTCTTCGGTATTCACCAATGAGAGGGAACTTGATGATGGTGAGGGCAATATGAGTGAGGTTGATGTTCTGGAGCATGTTGATATTAAGGGAGAGGAGGTGTTGCAGTTGTTAAAATACATTAGGACGGATAAGTCCCCGGGGCCTGACGTAATATTCCCCAGGCTGCTTCATGAGGCGAGGGAAGAGATTGCTGAGCCTCCAGTTAGGATCTTTATGTCCTCGTTGTCCACGGGAATGGTACCGGAGGATTGGAGGAAGACAAATGTTGTCCCCTTGTTCAAAAAAGATAGTAGGGATAGTCTGGGTAATTATAGACCAGTGAGCCTTACGTCTGTGGTGTGTTACGTACCCCGTAACTGGGTTGCCAAACCAGCAGAAATGGATCACTCAGTTGGAGTCTGGATTACTAGAACTAAGGAAGTTTTATTAAAGAAACAAGCAACACAGTACTCTAATCGAAAGGAGAATGAATGCAACAGTTCAGCAATGATAAACATACATGTACACAGAATTAAGATAACAGGATCAATCAAGCTCTATCGTTGTCTAGGGGTAAATGACCAGTTTCAAAGTGACGCAAAGTTCAGTTCAATTTAGTTCAGTTCAGTTCGCAGTAATCGCTGCCGTGGCGATAGACAGTGGGGGGAAGGAGAGAGAGAGCAAAACGAATGAATATTCAAGGCTTCCACACAGACCTTCGCAGTCAGCTTTCGGGCGAGTCCTTTGTAATGTCATCTGAGGTCACCGACCGTGACCCCTCCGTTTCCAGATGCGATCGTTTCCCTGCGGTGAACCTGGCACCCAGGCAAGGGTGGACACACACCAGGTTCCTGCCGATCGTGCCTTTTCACCCTGTGCGTCAATGGGCCGGTACTTCCCACCGACTTGTGAGAGACGCACCGCTTCCAGGGTCTTGTTACCTCGGGTGTCGTGTGTGTGCTTGCCTTAGCGAACCTGTCCCTTTTTATCCCCCTGCTGGGGTATTGCCTGTCCATCACTTCAATCAGTTCAGGGTTTAAAGGGGGAGCCGATCTTGACAGCTCTCCTTCCCTCATTAACATCTCCAAATGCTGCTCCATTGTTTTCCTTATCTCTCTCTCTCCTGAAGACAGGTGGCAGACCAACTGCTGATTCCACTGGTGCCAGCCCAGGCCAGCTACATCTTAATCTATGTGTATTCTTGTCACAGGTGGGAAAGCTGTTGGAAAAGATTCTTAGAGATAGGATCTCTGGGCATTTAGAGAATCATGTGGTCTGATCAGGGACAGTCAGCATGGCGTTGTGAAGGGCAGATCGTGTCTAACAAGCCTGATAGAGTTCTTTGAGGAGGTGACCAAGCATATGGATGAGGGTAGTGCAGTGGATGTGATCTATGTGGATTTTAGTAAGGTATTTGACAAGGTTCCACACAGTAGGCTTCTTCAGAAAGTCAAAAGGCATGGGATCCAGGGAAGTTTGGCCAGGTGAATTCAGAATTGGCTTGCCTGCAGAAGGTAGAGGGTCGTGGTGGAGGGAGTACATTCAGATTGGAGGGTTGTGACTAGTGGTGTCCCACAAGGATCTGTTCAGGGACCTCTACTTTTTGTGATTTTTATTAACGACCTGGATGTGGGGGTAGAAGGGTGGGTTGACAAGTTTGCAGATGACTTGCAAGGTTGGCGGTGTTGTATATAGTGTAGAGGATTGTTGAAGATTGCAGAGAGACATTGATAGGATGCAGAAGTGGGCTGAGAAGTGGCAGATGGAGTTCAACCTGGAGAAGTGTGAGGTGGTACACTTTGGAAGGACAAACTCCAAGGCAGAGTACAAAGTAAATGGCAGGATACTTGGTAGTGTGGAGGAGCAGAGGGGTTGGGGGTACAGGTCCACAGATCCCTGAAAGTTGCCTCACAGGTGGACAGGGTAGTTAAGAAAGCTTATGGGGTGTTAGCTTTCATAAGTCGAGGGATAGAGTTTAAGAGTCGCGATGTAATGATGCAGCTCTATAAAACTCTGGTTAGGCCACACTTAGATTACTGTGTCCAGTTCTGGTCGCCTCACTATAGGAAGGATGTGGAAGCATTGGAAAGGGTACAGTGGAGATTTACCAGGATGCTGCCTGGTTTAGAGAGTATGCATCATGATCAGAGATTAAAGGAGCTAGGGCTTTACTCTTTGGAGAGAAGGAGGATGAGAGGAGACATGATAGAGGTGTACAAGTTAATAAGAGGAATAGATAGAGTGGATAGCCAGCGCCTCTTCCCCAGGGCACCACTGCTCAATACAAGAGGACATGGCTCTAAGGTAAGGGGTGGGAAGTTCAAGGGGGATATTAGAGTAAGGTTTTTTTACTCAGAGAGTGGTTGGTGCGTGGAATGCACTGCCTGAGTCAGTGGTGGAGGCAGATACACTAGTGAAGTTTAAGAGACTACTAGACAGGTATATGGAGGAAAACAACATTGTGGGCCGAAGGGCCTGTAATGTGCTGTACTATTCTATGTTCATGTTCTAATATGTCTTACAGTTATATAGCAGCAATAAGACAAAACTCAGGAAAAGGCAAGCTCTTTCTTCTGCTATATATTTCAGATCACATCTCTGCAGTTAGAGAATCAAAGCCAGTTCATCATCCTAAAGTTTCAACACGTATGAAGGTATTGTTCCAGAGCCCAGCAAAGAAAATGTATTGATTTGGAATGCTCAAAGAAAGCATGCTGCAAAAGTAATTTTGGAAAAAGCAGGTTATGTGTTAAATCCAATAAGAAATAGATGTAGAAATACATTAAATGGACCATTTGCTATGTTAGTTGGAACAGGAATAACTGAAAATATGAAGCAAGGAGAGCTTGGGACAAATCAGGCTCAAAAGGGGTTGCAATTTCACAATCTGGGGAAAATACACTCAGGCCACTTTATTAGGTATAGGAGTGGAACAGTGTAGTCACCTGCTGCTGTAGTCCATCCACTTTGAGGTGCAACATTTTCTGCGTTCAGAGACGCTCTTCTGCACACTACTGTTGTAGTGGGTGGTTATTTGTGTTACTATCGCTTTCCTGTCAGCTCAAACCAGCCTGGCCATTCTCCTCTGACTTCTCATTAACAAGGTATTTTCGTCCACAAAACTGGCACTCCTGGATTTTTTTTTTTTTGTTTCTTGCACCATTCTCTAAATTCTAGAGCAGGAGTTTCCACCCTTGTTTATGCCGTGGACCAATACCATGAAGCAAGGGATCCGTGGACTCCAAGTTCTAAATCCCTACTCTAGAGCCTGTTGTGCATGAAAATCCCAACTCAGCAGTTTCTGAGATACTCAAACCACCTCACAATTATTCCATGGTCAAATCAATTACATCATATTTCTTCACAATTCTGATACTTGGTTTGAACAACTGAACCTCTTGACCATGTCTATATGCTTTTATTATATCTAGCTATCTATTCATTGAGTTGCTGCCACATAATGAAAATATCAAATCAAACAATAAACATACAGGTGTTTCTAATAAAATGGCCACTGAGTGTAGTTTTTGTGAGAACATTCAAATTCAGCATAGAGTCAGAGGGTCATATTTAATATCCGACATGATCCTGGAAGTTATGTTTAAGGGACAGTTAACATGGCTAAGTTGGGAATAAAATTCATTAAAACCTCCATGAATGAGCTTCTTACCACTTCCTAAGAGACTTGTGGCATAGCTCCATTGTTGATCAGCCTTCAGACTGATCACTATCATGACAATACACAGACTGGCAAAAGCAAGTTTCAAAAGATTAGTAATGTGTTCTATTTACAGTTATAAATTATAGGAAAGATGTCAATAAAATTGAGAGAGTACAGAGGAGATTTACTAAAATGTTGCCTGGGTTTCATTTCCTAAGTTACAGAGAAAGGTTGAACAAGTTAGGTCTTTATTCTTTGGAGCGTAGAAGGTTGAGGGGGGACTTGATTGAGGTATTTAAAATTATGAGGGGGATTGATAGAGTTGACGTGGATAGGCTTTTTCCATTGAGAGTGGGGGAGATTCAAACAAGAGGACATGAGTTGAGAGTTAAAGGGCAAAAGTTTAGGGGTAACATGAGGGGGAACTTCTTTACTCAGAGAGTGGTAGCTGTGTGGAACGAGCTTCCAGAAGAAATGGTTGAGGCAGGTTTGATGTTGTCGTTTAAAGTTAAATTGGATAGATATATGGACAGGAAAGGAATGGAGGGTTATGGTCGGTGGGACTAGGTGAGAGTAAGATTTTGGCACTGACTAGAAGGGCCGAGATGGCCTGTTTCCGTGCTGTAATAGTGATATGGTTATTGTTGTTACGTAACTGGTAACAACGAATATCAATCGAGACAGGGTATATAAAAACAACCAAACTTTTACTAAACATGGATAAACGATAAAAAAAACAAATGAAAACATGCAGCCGTTCAGCAAATCGTCACTCAGCACTGGTTCTTAAAGCATTAAAGTCAGATATAGTTCTTAAATTGGTAAATTCGAAAGTCCAACAGATGTATACGTTCAATTGGGAGAGACTTCTCTGGAGAAGGATTTCTTCATAGAAGCGACTTTCCTGCTGGTTCTGTCCAAAGGATTCATGATGCAGAAAATAAACAGTTTAAAACAAATGACCTTAAATTCTTCTAGAGAGCAAATCCCGCATGAACTCCTTGCTCTTTCAGCAAGGCTTATCTTCGATGCAGGTCACTACTCCTTCAATGAAGACTCAATAAGGTCGATCCTTTGTTAAACTGCCGAACGATGCCAACTCCTGTCAATCCTTCGGGTCCTGTACTTTGATAAAGTCTTCACTCTCCAGTACTACTGCTGGAATAAGGTACATCAACACATCTAGCAAAAATTTCCAGTCCCGCACTATTGTACCTTGCAACAGAAACATAGAAACATACAAAATAGGTGCAGGAGTAGGCCATTCGGCCCTTCGAGCCTGCACCGCCATTTATTATGATCATGGCTGATCATCCAACTCAGAACCCCGCCCCAGCCTTCCCTCCATACCCCCTGACCCCCGTAGCCACAAGGGCCATATCTAACTCCCTCTTAAATATAGCCAATGAACTGGCCTCAACTGTTTCCTGTGGCAGAGAATTCCACAGATTCACCACCCTCTGTGTGAAGAAGTTTTTCCTAATCTCGGTCCTAAAAGGCTTCCCCTCTATCCTCAAACTGTGGCCCCTCGTTCTGGACTTCCCCAACATCGGGAACAATCTTCCTGCATCTAGCCTGTCCAATCCCTTTAGGATCTTAAACGTTTCAATCAGATCCCCCCTCAATCTTCTAAATTCCAATGCAGTCTTTCATCATATGAAAGTCCTGCCATCCCAGGAATCAATCTGGTGAACCTTCTTTGTACTCTCTCTATGGCAAGGATGTCTTTCCTCAGATTAGGGGACCAAAACTGCACACAATACTCCAGGTGTGGTCTCACCAAGGCCTTGTACAACTGCAGTAATACCTCCCTGCTCCTGTACTCGAATCCTCTCGTTATAAATGCCAGCATACCATTCGCCTTTTTCACCGCCTGCTGTACCTGCATGCCCACTTTCAATGACTGGTGTATAATGACACCCAGGTCTCGTTGCACCTCCCCTTTTCCTAATCGGCCACCATTCAGATAATAATCTGTTTTCCTATTTTTGCCACCAAAGTGGATAACTTCACATTTATCCACATTAAATTGCATCTGCCATGAATTTGCCCACTCACCCAACCTATCCAAGTCACCCTGCATACTCTTAGCATCCTCCTCACAGCTAACACTGCCACCCAGCTTTGTGTCATCCGCAAACTTGGAGATGCTGCATTTAATTCCCTCATCCAAGTCATTAATATATATTGTAAACAACTGGGGTCCCAGCACTGAGCCTTGCGGTACCCCACTAGTCACTGCCTGCCATTCTGAAAAGGTCCCGTTTATTCCCACTCTTTGCTTCCTGTCTGCTAACCAATTCTCCACCCACACCAATACCTTACCCCCAATACCGTGTGCTTTAAGTTTGCACACTAATCTCCTGTGTGGGACCTTGTCAAAAGCCTTTTGAAAATCCAAATATACCACATCCACTGGTTCTCCCCTATCCACTCTACTAGTTACATCCTCAAAAAATCCTATGAGATTCGTCAGACATGATTTTCCTTTCACAAATCCATGCTGACTTTGTCCGATCATTTCACCGCTTTCCAAATGTGCTGTTATCACATCCTTGATAACTGACTCCAGCAGTTTCCCCACCACCGACGTTAGGCTAACCGGTCTATAATTCCCCGGTTTCTCTCTCCCTCCTTTTTTAAAAAGTGGAGTTACATTAGCCACCCTCCAATCCTCAGGAACTAGTCCAGAATCTAACGAGTTTTGAAAAATTATCACTAATGCATCCACTATTTCTTGGGCTACTTCCTTAAGCACTCTAGGATGCAGACCATCTGGCCCTGAGGATTTATCTGCCTTCAATCCCTTCAATTTACCTAACACCACTTCCCTACTAACATGTATTTCGCTCAGTTCCTCCATCTCACTGGACCCTCTGTCCCCTACTATTTCTGGAAGATTATTTATGTCCTCCTTAGTGAAGACAGAACCAAAGTAATTATTCAATTGGTCTGCCATGTCCTTGCTCCCCATAATCAATTCACCTGTTTCTGTCTGCAGGGGACCTACATTTGTCTTTACCAGTCTTTTCCTTTTTACATATCTATAAAAGCTTTTACAGTCCATTTTTATGTTCCCTGCCAGTTTTCTCTCATAATCTTTTTCCCCCTTCCTAATTAAGCCCTTTCTCCTCCTCTGCTGAACTCTGAATTTCTCCCAGTCCTCAGGTGAGCCACTTTCTCTGGCTAATTTTTATGCTGCTTCTTTGGAATTGATACTATCCCTAATTTCTCTTGTCAGCCACTGGTGCACTACCTTCCTTGATTTATTCTTTTGCCAAACTGGGATGAACAATTGTTGTAGTTCATCCATGCAACCTTTAAATGCTTGCCATTGCATATCCACCGTCAATCCTTTAAGTGTCATTTGCCAGTCTATCTTAGCTAATTCACGTCTCATACCTTCAAAGTTACCCCTCTTTAAGTTCAGAACCTTTGTTTCTGAATTAACTATGTCACTCTCCATCTTAATGAAGAATTCCACTATATTATGGTCACTCTTACCCAAGGGGCCTCTCATGACAAGATTGCTAATTAACCCTTCCTCATTGCTCAATACCCAGTCTAGAATAGCCTGCTCTCTAGTTGGTTCCTCGACATGTTGGTTCAAAAAACCATCCCGCATACATTCCAAGAAATCCTCTTCCTCAGCACCTTTACCAATTTGATTCACCCAATCTACATGCAGATTGAAGTCACCCATTATAACTGCTGTTCCTTTATTGCACACATTTCTAATTTCCTGTTTAATACCATCTCCGCCTCACTACTACTGTTAGGTGGCCTGTACACAACTCCCACCAGCGTCTTCTGCCCCTTAGTGTTACGCAGCTCTACCCATATCAATTCCACATCTTCCCGGCTTATGTCCTTCTTTTCTATTGCGTTAATCTCTTCTTTAACCAGCAACGCCACCCCACCTCCCTTTCCTTCATGTCTATCCCTCCTGAATATTGAATATCCCTGAACGTTGAGCTCCCATCCCTGGTCACCCTGGAGCCATGTCTCTGTGATCCCAACTATATCATAATCATTAATAACAATCTGCACTTTCAATTCATCCACCTTATTACGAATGCTCCTTGCATTGACACACAAAGCCTTCAGGCGCTCTTTTACAACTCTCTTAGCCCTTATACAATTATGTTGAAAAGTGGCCCTTTTTGATGCTTGCCCTGGATTTGTCAGCCTGCCACTTTTACTTTTCTCCTTAGTACTTTTTGCTTCTACCCTCACTTTACACCCCTCTGTCTCTCTGCACTGGTTCCCATCCCCCTGTTGTGAACTAACCTCCTCACGCCTAGCCTCTTTAATTTGATTCCCACCCACCCAACCATTCTAGTTGAAAGTCACCTCAGTAGCCCCCGCTAATCTCCCTGCCAGGATATTGGTCCCCCTAGGATTCAAGTGTAACCCGTCCTTTTTGTACAGGTCACGCCTGCGCCAAAAGAGGTCCCAATGATCCAAAAACTTGAATCCCTGCCCCCTGCTCCAATCCCTCAGCTACGCATTTATCCTCCACCTCATCGCATTCCTACTCACACTGTCGCGTGGCACAGGCAGTAATCCCGAGATTACTACCTTTGCGGTCCTTTTTCTCAACCTTCCTAGCTTCCTCTATTCTCCTTTCAGGACCTCATCCCTTTTCCTACCTATGTCATTGGTACCTATATGTACCACGACCTGTGGCTCCTCACCCTCTCACTTCAGGATATCTTGGACATGATCAGAAATATCCCGGACCCTGGCACCAGGGAGGCAAACTACCATCCGGGTCTCTGGACTGCGTCCACAGAATCGCCTATCTGACCCCCTTACTATCGAGTCCGCTATCACAACTGCCCTCCTCTTCCTTGCCCTACCCTTCCGAGCTACAGGGCCAGACTCTGTGCCGGAGGCACGGCCACTGTCGCTTCCCCTGGGTAAGCTGTCCCCCCCAACAGTACTCAAACAGGAGTACCTGTTGTTAAGGGGCACAGCCACCGGGGTACTCCCTATTACCTGACTTTTCCCCTTCCCCCTCCTAACCGTGACCCACTTGTCTGCCTCCCGTGGCCCCGCCGTGACCACCTGCCTGCAACTCCTCTCTATCACCTCCTCACTCTCCCTGACCAGACGAAGGTCATCGAGCTGCAGCTCCAGTTCCGTAACACGGTCCCTTAGGAGCTGCATCTCGATGCACTTGGCGCAGATGTAGACGTCCAGGAGGCTTGGAGACTCCAGGGCCTCCCACATCCGACACCGAGAACAGCAAACTGCCCCTCTCCTCAAATAACAACAGAAAATGAATGCCAAACCTTCCTCGCCTGTTTCCGTCTAAGCCCGTTGAGCTGAAGCCCTTAAGTCTTCACTCTGCTCCCGGCTCACTCCACAGCCCGCAAACTCCGCTGCCCGCTCTATGAGGCTCTGTTCCTTTTAAATCTGCCGCGCTGCACAGCCCGACGTCACACGCCTGCGCAGTCCCGCCTCTCAGAACGCCGTTGGAGAAAAAAAAATAACGAAAATTTCAAAAATGTCTTTCTCGGCACTCCCACTCAGACTCTCAGACTCCTTCTTCGAATGTAACAACTGTTTTAAAAATTAAACTGCATCATAAAAACAAATACGCAACAGAAACGGAGACACAGTACGTTCTAGCTGGAAATCTAAAAACTAAAAGCTAACTGCGTCATCTGGAGTCTTCCCTTATATACCAGTGGTGCACATGTGACCTCACATCGGCGGGAAAATTACATCAGGTGACCTCCAAAAGACCATTACATCATTCTCACAAAAAAAAATCTCAGATCTCCTTGAGGCATGTAACATTGTAGACAGAATATGTATCTGAATTGTAACATACCTAATTTTCTTCTAAATCAAATATCAAAGATTAACAATGTGGTTTACAAACTGATACATGTTCATGCCACAGTTTAGATGTCAAGTCTATAAACATTAATACACAGACCCCATAAACAGTAGTGATAATGTTAGAAAATGGAGAAACTTATAGAAAATACAATTAAGGATAACAATTGTAATCACACACAGATTGGATTAACCAAATTAGTAAGAAGTCTGGGTGGATACAGGATGACTTTCTGGACCAATACATCAATGAACTAACTGGAGACTGAGCCAACCTGGAACAGTGTTTAGCAAAAAGATAATCAAACTGTTGTCTAAGGACCCTTCAGGGGAGCAACATATATGATAATCTATTATGTGCATGAAACTAAAAAAAATAGAATTTGTACGGTATGAAAAAATCATCTGGTGGTGTAGTGGCATTGGTGCCGGACTTCGAGACGAAAGGTCCCGAGTTCGAATCCAGCCGGCTCCCCTGCACGCTTTCCATCCGTGCTGGGTTACGAGCTGGTGATCTCTTTGGAAACTCACCCAGCAGAAGGCAATGGCAAACCACTGCTGTCACTTGTCTCATACGTGGTTCCCCACTACGTCAGAGAGGCGTGGAGGGAAATCGTCCGCTAACTGAAGAAACTCCGGATGCAACGTGTACAGTATGAAAGAGTTGGCAGTAGCAACAATTTAAGGTACACAAACTGCAATGGCTTATTACTGTTTGGCACAAAAATAAAACAGAAAATAAGCAGGCTTGTCCACAGCTAACAAGGCATGAGAATAATTAAAAACCAAAGGTATACACAATTCCTTTTCCAATTGGCTTACAGTGACTGGAGTCGGTACTTGGAATGCAGCTATTCGGTTCCGCTTCTGGGTCACCAAGGGAATGACAGCGTAGGGAAAGGTCTCTCAACATAAAAGAAAGTAAACTGCCCAAAGCCGAAATTAGACAAATATTTAGTATTGTATAACTATACCAACAAAAGGGGCGAGGATGACGTCTAAGTATAAGAATAAAAAGTCTGCTCAGAATACTGATAAATAGGAGTTGCAGCATCACGATGGGGCTAGCTTCCCCACGGCTAGCCAGGATGCAGATAATGAGGAAGAGTTGGTAAACCTGACTTTGAATCTCAAAGAGATTCGTGATTTCTGACAAGATAACAACAGACAGCTGGAAGATATTAAAGGAGCAGTAGTAAAAACTAATTTAAGGTTAGATGAAGCTGAAGTGAAGATTGTAGGGACTGAGGAGAGGCTGCAAAACGCAGGGGAAGTGATAGCAGAAATGCTGAAGCTACAAGAGCAGCTCCAGGGGAAACTAATAGACCGAGAAGGGAAAATGTGAGGATCTATGGAGTTCCCGAAGGAGCTGAAGGTAAACTTGGATTGGTGATTCCCTTTGTGGAGAAGCTGCTTAGAGAGAACCATGACATACCAGACGCAAAAGACCAACAGATGGAAAGGGCCCACCAGGCGTTGGCACCACAACCCCCAGCAGATGCCCAGCCCAGATGGATTCTGGTCAGATTTCTCAGTTACAGAACTAAGGAAGAAGTGCTTAAACTGGCATGGCAAAAGAAAGGCTTTATGTGGAGCACCTGTAAAATCAGTTTTGACCACAATTATGCACTGGGGATCCTTACCAGACAGAAGGAATACATGGAAGCACGGAGGGTCCTGAAGGAAAACATGAGATTCCAGACCCTGTATCCAGCTCAGCTAACAGTGTTTTATGACGAAGGGACAAAAGCCTACGCTACAGTGGAGGAGGCAACGTTGGATCTGGCGGTTCGGGGACTACCCATAAAAGTTAGCACCCAACCGGAGTCGTTACTGGAGAAGATTTGGCAGAAGTTGTGGCAGCCAGTGCGGCAAGGACGCACCACTCGAACCAGAGTGTCAAGCTACAAGGAAAAGCTGTGAGTATTCAGACGTGAATGTACAGAGAAATGTCTGAAAAGAGTAAATCAGACTTAAAGGTAAAATTAAAGCTGGTAACTGAAAATAAACTAGACAGAATAACTTGAATGATAGCAATATGGTCGAGACATAAAAAAGACAGAATTCTCCATGATTGTTCACACTGTGGAGGGCCCTCTAACACAGGGTGAAGATAGAGGTTATCCCTCTGAGCTGAGGCAGGTCAGTGCTCAGGCCTCACTGTTGGAAGTCGGGGGAATTTTTCAAATGTTCTACATTCAAAGATGCTTAGGGTTTGGTTTTGTGTTCTGGTTTACTGTTGAGAAGGGATTGCTTACTGTTTGTTTACAAAAGGAGTGTGTTTTCTTTTCTACTAGAAAAAAATGCAAATTGAACCTGTAAAAATAATTTCATATAGTGTTTTCTACTAGAAAAAAATGCAAATTGAACCTGTAATATAATGTTAATGGGGTTTTGAATCCAGTTAAGAGAAATAAGATTATGCCTAAATTGAAAAAAGAGAGGGCACAAATAGCTTTCCTTCAGGAAATGCACAAGCCAATCCGAACATGCAAAATTAAAAAGATGGACTTGAAGCATGCATTTTATTCATCATATAAACTGAGCCACAAAAGGGGAATGGCTACTTTAATATCAAGTTAATAACTCATCTTCTTCTACCTTAGGCTACGAACTTATCAATCACTTATTAACTTCAAACTCTGCATAATCACACAGAGTTGAACTGCATGTGCATGTAACAAGAGCTGTATAACTCATCTCCTTCTTCCTTAGGCCACGAACTTATCAATCACCCCTGCTGTGGACATTTTCTAGAGGTCCAAGTTCCATATGCTCCACGACCGTTGGACTAAGTGTGTAAATTTAGGAGGCGACTATGTTGAAAAATAAATGTGCTAGGTTTTCTAAAATTGACTCCTTCTACTGTAGGCCACGAATTTATCAATCACCCCTCATATAGACACATTTTTGACCTAATGGGTAGTAATCTGCGGAGGGGATTTTAATATTAGGTTAAACCCTGCATTAGATTCTTCAGGAACAGTTATTCAGAACAAACCTCTGACTAGGAAAGTGAAATCATTAATGGAGGAATTGGGAATAATGTGTGGAGGGAATTACACCCCACTCGTAAAGACTGTGTGGTGCGTGGCCAAGTGGTTAAAGTGTCGGTCTAGTGATCTGAAGGTTGCTAATTTGAACGTCAGCTGAGGCAGCATGTTGTGTCCTTGAGCATTGCACTTAACCGCACACTGCTCTGTGACGATACGGGTGCCAAGCTATGGGTCCTAGTGCCCTTCCCTTGGACAACATCGGTAGCGTGGGGAGGGGAGACATGCAGCATGGGCAACTGCCGGTCTTCCATACAACCTTGCCCAGGCTTCCATCATCATCAAAAATCAATGGACAGCCGAAGAAGAGTAAAGACTATATATATTACTCTTCCCCTCATTCAGCTTATTCAAGGATAGATTTTTTTTATATTTAACATAGATAGATTCAGGATAAAAGAGTGTAACATTGCAACAATTGACTTGTCGGACCATAGCCCAGTCTCTGCCTCTAATTCTGGAAAGGAAAACAAGGAAAACACAATAGAGGTTAAATTCAGGTATACTTAATAACTCCAAAGTAATGGATAGATTAAGGGGAGAAATCAAAGAATACCGAGACCTTAATGACACGGGAGAAACATCACCAGTGATCTTATGGGATACATTGAAAGCTGTACTGAGAGGAAAAATTATTTCCATTACTACTCACATGAAAAAATTTAAAGCACAAAAATTAGCAGACCTTCAAGGAAAATTAAAACAACTTCAAGTTGAAGATAGCAACAAAATTAATTCTAATTTAAAACAGGAAATTAAGAAATTGCAATGTGAAATTAATGATCTTTACACATTGGAAACAAAGAACATAGAATAGTACAGCACAGTATAGGCCCTTCATCCCACATTGTTGTGCCGACCCTTAAACCCTGCCTCCCATATAACCCCTCACCTTAAATTCCTCCATATACCTGTCTAGTAGTCTCTTAAATTTCACTAGTGTATCTGCCTCCACCACTGACTCAGGCAGTGCATTCCATGCACCAACCACTCTCTGAGTAAAAAACCTTCCTCTAATATCCCCCTTGAACTTCCCACCCCTTACCTTAAAGCCATGTCCTCTTGTATTGAGCAGTGGTGCCCTGGGGAAGAGGCGCTGGCTGTCCACTCTATCTATTCCTCTTATTATCTTGTACACCTCTATCATGTCTCCTCTAATCCTCCTTCTCTCCAAAGAGTAAAGACCTAGCTCCCTTAATCTCTGATCATAATCCATACTCTCTAAACCAGGCAGCATCCTGATAAATCTCCTCTGTACCCTTTCCAATGCTTCCACATCCTTCCTACAGTGACGCAACCAGAACTGGACACAGTACTGCAAGTGTGGTCTAACCAGAGTTTTATAGAGCTGCATCATTACCTTGCGACTCTTAAACTCTATCCCTTGACTTATGAAAGCTAACACCCCATAAGCTTTCTTAACTACCCTGTCCACCTGTGAGGCAACTTTCAGGGATCTGTGGACCTGTACCCCCAGATCCCTCTGCTCCTCCACACTTCCAAGTATCCTGCCGCTTACTTTGTACTCTGTCTTGGAGTTTGTCCTTCCAAAGTGTACCACCTCACACTTCTCCGGGTTGAACTCCATCTACCACTTCTCAGCCCACTTCTGCATCCTATCAATGTCTCTCTGCAATCTTTGACAATCCTCTACACTATCTACAACACCACCAATCTTTGTGTCATCTGCAAACTTGCCAACCCACCCTTCTACCCCTACATCCAAGTCGTTAATAAAAATCACGAAAAGTAGAGGTCCCAGAACCGATCCTTGTGGGACACCACTAGTCATAACCCTCCAATCCGAATGTACTCCCACCATGACCCTCTGCCTTCTGCAGGCAAGTCAATTCTGAATCCACCTGGCCAAACTTCCCTGGAACCCATGCCTTCTGACTTTCTGAATAAGCCTGTGTGGAACCTTGTCAAATGCCTTACTAAAATCTATATAGATCACATCCACTGCACTACCCTCATCTATGTGCCTGGTCACCTCCTCAAAGAACTCTATCAGGCTTGTTAGACACGATCTGCCCTTCACAAAGCTATGCTGACTGTCCCTGATCAGACCACATGATTCTCTAAATGCCTATAGATCCTATCTCTAAGAATCTTTTCCAACAGCTTTCCCACCACAGACATAAGGCTCACTGGTCTATAATTACCCAGACTATCCCTACTACCTTTTTTGAACAAGGGGATAACATTCGCCTCCCTCCAACCCTCTGGTACCATTCCTGTGGACAACAAGGACATAAAGATCCTAGCTAGAGGTTCAGCAATCTCTTCCCTCGCCTCGTGGAGCAGCCTGGGGAATATTCCATCAGGCCCCGGGGACTTATCCGTCCTAATGCATTTTAAAACCTCCAACACCTCCTCTCCATTAATATCAACGTGCTCCAGAACATCAACCTCACTCATATTGTCCTCACTGTCAACAAGTTCCCTCTCATTGGTGAATACTGAAGAGAAGTATCCATTGAGGACCTCGCTCACTTCCACAGCCTCCAGGCACTTCTTCCCACCTTTATCTCTAATCGGTCCTATCTTCACTCCTATCATCCTTTTGTTCTTCACATAATTGATGAATGCCTTGGGGTTTTCCTTTACCCTATTCACCAAGGCCTTCTCATGCCCCCTTAAGCTCCTTTCTTGCTACCCTATATTCAATAGACCCATCTGATCCTTACTTCCTAAACCTCATGTATGCTGCCTTCTTCCACCTGACTAGATTTTCCACCTCACTTGTCACCCATGGTTCCTTCACCCTACCACTCTTTATCTTTCTCACTGGGACAAATTTATCCCTTACATCCTGCAAGAGATCCCTAAACATCATCCACATGTCCATAGTACATTTCCCTGCAAAAACATCATCCCAATTCACACCCGCAAGTTCCAGCCTTATAGCCTCATAATTGCCCCTTTCCTAGTAAAAAATTTTCCTGTCCTCTCTGATTCTATCCTTTTCCATGATAATGTTAAAGGCCGGGGAGCGGTAGTCACTTTTCCCCAGATGCTCACCCACTGAGAGGTCTGTGACCTGACCTGACCTGGTTCGTTACCTAATATGGCATTCCCCCTAGTCGGCCTGTTGACATACTGTGACAGGAATCCATCCTGGACACACTTAACAAACTCTGCCCCATCTAACCATTGGAACTAATCAGGTGCCAATCAATATTAAGGAAGTTAAAGTCACCCATGATAACAACCCTGTTATTTTTGCACCTTTCCAAAATCTGCCTCCCAATCTCCTCCTCTGTATCTCTGCTGCTACCAGGGGGCCTATAGAATACCCCCAATAGAGTAACTTCTCCCTTCCTGTTCCTGACTTGCACTTATACTGACTCAGAAGAGGATCCTGCTACATTACCCACCCTTTCTGTAGCTGTAATAGTATCCCTGACCAGTAATGCCACCCCTCCTCCCCCTTCCCCCCCCAATCCCTTTTAAAGCACTGAAATCCAGGGATATTGAGAATCCATTCCTGCCCTGGTGCCAGCCAAATCTCTGTAATGGCCACTGCATCATAATTCCATGTATGTATCCAAGCTCTCAGTTCATCACCTTTGTTCCTGATGCTTCTTGCATTGAAGTACATGCACTTTAGCCCTTCTACCTTACTGCCTTTACACCCTTTATTCTGCTTCTCTTTCTTCAAAGCCTCTTTATATGTTAGATCTGGCTTTACTCCATGCACTGTACTTGCAGCCGGCTAAACCAGGTGAGGGTAGCCGATGGGTCTCAAACCCTCGGTGAGATAGGGAGTTGTCTATCCCAGCATGTAAAGACAGACTCCGGTGGATTGAGCGGACGAGACCAATGGAAGGTCCAACGGTCAAGGCGGCGGTCTCTGCAAGTGTCGTGGAACGTGTAGAGCAGGACAAGACACAGAAGACGTCCTGGTCATCCACTGCGCCTAGTCCCATCTCCAGCCATCTAGACTCTGTCTTGCCACTGGATCCAGATGGGAATTGGGAAGAGAGAGAGAGGCTGACGCTGTGCAACTCTCCCTCACTTAAATCCAAATCACGCTCTAGTCTCGACACCATCATAATGAGGTCCTCATCGACATCAACGATGGACGAACAATATACTTGCAGTTATCGCATGACCTTTATCCTCCTCCACCTCACTATCTGCTCTAACACTCTGGTTCACCTCCCCCTAATCTAGTTTAAACCCCTTGGAGCAGCACTGGCAAACCTTCCCGCAAGGATGTTGGTCCCCTTCCAGTTCCGGTGCAACCCGTCCCGTCGGAACAGGTCCCACCTTCCCTGGAACAAGGCCCCATTGTCCAAACTCAAAGAAATTTTCTTTACCTGAGACAAAAGAATTATGAAGTAGGCGGTAAATCAGCTAGATTATTAGCATATGAATTACGTAAACAATAAGCACACAATACAATTCATAAAATAAAGAATCCAAAAACAAAGCTTGTTGGGAATACAATAGGGAAAATTCAAGGGAGATTTGAAACATATTATGGAGAGCTGTACTCCCAACCCCGGACCTCCAATGAGCCCTATATAGACACTTTTCTGAATTCTTTAGGACTACCCAAGTTCACAGATTTACAAAATGAATGCCTATTAGAACCAGTAACTGCCAAAGAACTGAACATGGCCATCTCTAGATTAAAGGCCGGAAAGTCTCCAGGCTCTGATGGGTTTACCTCAGAGTGGAACAAATCACTGAAGTCACAGTTAGTTCCATTATTGCTTAATACCTTTAATTGGATCTTACAGAGAGGAGAAATTCCACCTTCCTGGAGAGAGGAGATTATCTCAGTTAATCCTAAAGAGGGTAAAGATAAACTAGAATGTGGTAATTACCGGCCAATCAGTGTTCTTAATTTGGATTATAAATTACTTACATCTATATCAGCTCGTAGACTGGAAAAGATTCTACCTGGCCTCATCCACTTAGACCAGACTGGATTCATCCAGCAAAGACAAACTCAGGACAACATAAGGAGAACTTTACACATACTAGAACAGGTTACTAAGAACGGGACGGAGACAATGGTGGTGGGATTAGATGCCGAGCAAGCTTTTGATTCAGTTAGATGGGTATTCCTATATAAAGTGTTAGGAAGATTCAGCTTTCAAGAAAAGTTTATTAAAGTAATCCAGACTTTATATGACAACCCTACAGCTTGAATTAAGATAAACGGGGACCTCTCTGATTCTTTTATTTTAGAGAGAGGAACTAGACAGGGTTACATAATTTCCCCTCTCCTATTTGCACTATACTTTGAACCTCTTGCCCAACCAATAAGACAGTGAATTTGTAAAAGGTATCAAGGTGGCAGGGATTGAACAGAAGGTGGCGCTATTCGCAGATGACATCTTAGTCTGTTTAAGTGAACCAGAAAGATCATTCATCGGATTGTTTACACTGTTGGATGAGTTTGTGAAAATATCAGGTTATAAAATTAATGTAAAGAAAACACAGGTTATGTCCCTAAATTATACAGCATCAAAAAAACTGCAGTATACAAATGATCTTAAGTGGGATGCTAAATCATTAAAATATTTAGGAATAAAGAGCTTTCGATGTTGTCACAGGTAAATTATGGGCCAGATGAGGCTGAGTGCAGGGCTACGGTAGGAAACTTTGTCACATGGTGTGAGCAGAATTATCTGCAGCTTAATGTGGAAAAGACTAAGGAGCTGGTGGTAGACCTGAGGAGAGCTAAGGTACCGGTGACCCCTGTTTCCATCCAGGGAGTCAGTGTGGACATGGTGGAGGATTACAAATACCTGGGGATATGAATTGACAATAAATTGGACTGGTCAAAGAACACTGAGGCTGTCTACAAGAAGGGTCAGAACTGTCTCTATTTCCTGAGGAGACTGAGGGCCTTTAACATCTGCCGCACGATGCTGAAGATATTCTACGAGTCTGTGGTGGCCAGTGCTGTTTGCTGTTGTGTGCTGGGGCAGCAGGCTGAGGGTAGCAGACACCAACAGAATCAACAAACTCATCCGTAAGGCCAGTGATGTTGTGGGGATGGAACTGGACTCTCTGATGGTTGTGTCTGAAAAGAGGATGCTGTCTAAGTTGCATGCCATCTTGGACAACGTCTCCCATCCACAACATAATGTACTGGGTGGGCACAGGAGTACATTCAGCCAGAGACTCATTCCACCGAGATGCAGCACAGAGCGTCATAGGAAGTCATTCCTGCCTGTGGCCATCAAACTTTACAACTCCTCCCTTGGAGGGTCAGACACCCTGAGCCAATAGGCTGGTCCTGGAATTACTTCATAATTTACATACTACTATTTATGGTTCTAGTACTATTTATTATTTATGGCAACTGTAATGAAAACCAATTTCCCCTGGGATCAGTAAAGTATGACTATGACTATTAATTTCAGAGATAAAAGCACATATACATAGATGGAATTCTATCCCCTTTTAAAGTCTAATTTCAAGGATAAATAACCATAAAAATGAATATTCTCCCTCGGTTACTTTACCTTTTCCAGACTGTGGAGATAGCTGATAATCAATTCAGGGAATGGGACAAATGGATTCCCCGCTTTATCTGACAAGGAAAGAAACCGAGAATCCAATTTAACACTTTAGAGTTAGGAAAGGAAGGAGGAGCTATGGCACTTCTTTGCTTGGGAAACTATTTTTATGTTTCACAGATAACCCTTCTGTTATATTGGTGTAATGGGGAATACAAGGCTAGATGGAAGGAAATAGAATTTGGATTGATTGACAGTTTTCCTCTACAGGCCTCAATTGCAGACCAAAGGTGGTGTGCTTATGATACTGAATTCCTTCCCAGCAGAGGGGATAAAAGATTTGAACTGTGGATAAAGAAAGGTCTTACAACCTGCCTTTCATTTACACGTAAAAGTGCATTACAAAGTTTTCAATCCCTGTAGGATAAATACGGCCTAGAACACAAAGATTTATTTATTTATTTATTTGGGTATCTTCAGGTACGACACTACTTTAACCATGTTGCAGATATACAGACTTATCAGCAGCAGAATTAGAATTTTTCAAGATTCTGAAATCCACTTAATACCAAGTAAATCAATTTCGATTATATAATGCCCTCTCTCAGCCAAAAATGAAAACACATTATATATTAAAGAGAAGTGGGAGAAAGAAGCAGAGTTGGTACTTTCAGAGGAGGCTTGGGGGAAAATATGCAGCTTCCAGTGGTCTTTGACTAATTTTGATATGGAGAGAACATTGTTGGAAAAATATTATAAGATACTTCAAGACCCCATACCAGGAAAAATAAAAAGACACAAAAGTGGCGTGTTGGAGAAGGTGTGGCTCCAAAGAGGCAAATCATTTCCATATTTTTTGGGATTGCCCTAAATTAAGTTTATATTGGGAAGGTATTCACAGAATATTAATTAAGGTATTTAAGACTCAGATAGCTCTGAACTCTGAGACTCTCTACTTGGGGCATGTATTGTTTTTAGAACAGAAGAAAGATATAAAGCTGCTGCAGGCCCTTTTAGCGGCAAGTAAGAAATCAATCACCAGAAAGTGGTTAAATCCAACATCACCAAATATTTGGAAATATTTAAAATGGAAAAGATAACTTACTCTAAGAATTCAAAAAGAATTTTTTAAAATCAAATTTGGAATAAATAGATTGAATTTATAACCCCAATGCGAGCAAACTTTAGGTGACTCTCCTAAAGGTTCATACTGCTTTCCTCATCAACATAGTAATAGTGTTAACGTTAGCTCCCTTGGTTCAAATGTTCACTGTTTTATTTCTGGATAACGTGGAATACGAGTAAAGAAAAAGATTTGGGAAAAAATGATAAAATGAAGCAAATAAGTACACAGGGATTGGATAAGTATGTCCGTGGGTAGGAGCAAACATGAACGTGTACTTGTGAATGTATAATAGTCATAGTCATACTTTATTGATCCCAGGGGAAATTGGTTTTCGTTACAGTTGCCATAAATAATAAATAGCACTAGAACCATAAATAGTAATATATAAATTATGAAGTAAGTCCAGGACCAGCCTATTGGCTCAGGGTCCTCTTTTCAGACACCACCGTCAGAGAGTCCAGTTCCATCCCCACAACATCACTGGCCTTACGAATGAGTTTGTTGATTCTGTTGGTGTCTGCTACCCTCAGCCTGCTGCCACAGCACACAACAGCAAACATGATCGCACTGGCCACCACAGACTCGTAGAACATCCTCAGCATCGTCCAGCAGATGTTAAAGGACCTCAATCTCTTCAGGAAATAGAGATGGCTCTGACCCTTCTTGTAGGTGGTCTCAGTGTTCTTTGACCAGTCCAGTTCATTGTCAATTCTATATCCCCAGGTATTTGTAATCCTCCACCATGTCCACACTGACCCCCTGGATGGAAACAGGGGTCACCGGTGCCTTAGCTCTCCTCAGGTCTACCTCCAGCTCCTTAGTCTTTTTCACATTAAGCTGCAGATAATTCTGCTCACACCATGTGACAAAGTTTCCTACCGTAGCCCTGTACTCAGCCTCATCTCCCCTGCTGATGCATCCAACTATGGCAGAGTCATCAGAAAACTTCTGAAGATGACAAGACTCTGTGCAGTAGATGAAGTCTGAGGTGTAAATGGTTAAGAGAAGGGGAGACAAGACAGTCCCCTGTGGAACCCCAGTGCTGCTGATCAATCTGTCGGACACACAGTGTTGCAAGCACCCGTACTGTGGTCTGCCAGTCAGGTAATCAAGAATCCATGACACCAGGAAAGCATCCACCTGCATCGCTGTCAGCTTCTCCCCCAGCAGAGCAGGGCGGATGGTGTTGAACGCACTGGAGAAATCAAAAAACATGACCCTCACAGTGCTCACTGGCTTGTCCAGGTGGTGTAGACACGGTTCAGCAGGTAGACGATGGCATCCTCAACTCCTAGTCGGGGCTGGTAGGCGAACTAGAGGGGATCTAAGTGTGGCCTGACCATAGGCCGGAGCAGCTCCAGAACAAGTCTCTCCAGGGTCTTCATCATGCGGGAGGTCAATGCCACCAGTCTGTAGTCATTGAGGCCACTGGGGTGCGGCGTCTTCGGACACAGGCTTTGAGAACCCTGGTACTGACACCATCCAGTCCTGCAGCCTTGCTTGGTTTGAGACGTTTCAGCTGTCTTCTCACCTGTTCAGCTGTGAAGCCCACCATGGTGGTTTCGTGTGGGGAAGGGGTATAGTCATGAGAGCAGGGTGGGGGACTGTGAGGAGGGGTAGGAGGGGAGAGTGGAATAAGTGTTGGTTGGGGGCCGACAACAGATGACTCGTGGGGGGGGGGAGATGGGCAGGGGACACAATGTCACATCTGTTAAAGTAGTTTGTTGGCCCTGTCCACACTCCCTTCAGCTTCTCTGTTGCTGGTTTGCTAGAACCCAGTGATGGTCCTCATTCCCCCCAGACCTCTCTGCTGTTGTTCTGCTGGAGTTTCCACGCAAGCTTCCTCCTGTAGCTGTCTTTAGCCTCCCTGATTCTGGCTTTCAGGTCCCTCTGTAGTGCCCTCAGCTCCTCCCTATTTCCATGTCTAAACGCCCTCTTTTTAGCATTCAGGATGTCCTTAATATCCTTTGCTAACCATGGCTTGTTTTTTGAATAACAAAGGACAGTTCTTGTCCACACAGAAGTTGATGTAACCAGTGATGCACTCTGTGAGCCCATCAATATCCTCTCCACGTGGCTCACAAGGTGCCTGCCAGGCTGTCACCTCAAAACAACCCTGGAGCGCCTCATAAGCCTCCTCCAACCATTTCCTCACTGTCCTTGAGGTTGCAGGTTTACTCTTCACCAGAGGCACGTAGCAGGGTTTCAGACGCACCAGGTTGTGATCTGACCTTCCCAATGGGTGGAGGGGAGTGGAGCTGTATATAGATTTATAAATGTATATAAGTTTATACAGATAAAAAATACTATATAAACATATAGATTTATACATATAAAAAAATGAAAAAAGTTTTATATGTAAAACAGTTTTCTGTAATTCTTGCGACTACCTTATCCAAATAAAAATAAAATTTTAAAAAAAGGAATGCAGCTATTCAGAAATTCTATTATTGATTCTAATGAAGGAATTAAGCACAATAAACCCCAAGATTGTAAATGAAACAATGCTGCTAAGGAGCCATGAGATGCAGAGAGGCACAACTGCAATTTGGACAGGTGGGCAAATGCATGGTAGATATAGTACAATGTAGATAAGTGGAGGCAGACTGTTGGTGAGCAGGAGCATGTAGGTGGTTAATAACCTGTGTAGCCCACTGAGATTGCCACTCACGTTGGGGGAATCAGTTTTCAGCCCCACCAAACAGGGCATCCAGGTTTGGGTGGATGCTGTGTAATGTACCCCAGTACAAACTCACAATGCCAAATATCAGATAGTACACAATAGGAAATTAAATAGTTACAGTTTATAACTCTTACTTTGCTATGTGGTTAGTAGAGAAACAAAATATAATAGAAAAAGGTGCCACTTTATTAAATAGTTTGTGCACAACAATCGTTGGAGCTCACGCCTCTGGTATTCCTCCATAAATGACCTCTGCCGAAATGTTGCAGACCTCCGGACCCTCAAATTCCTGTATTTGCCATCCGGTGATCACCAAGTGTCTTCTGCACTCGTGCTTCCTCTTCACTCACCTCCACCGAAAGCCTGTGAAAAACCCCAGCTCCCAGACGTATAAGAAAAAATAACATTTCTCCCATTGGTTAGCTATCCATTATCTGTAGTTATAACCCAAGCATCGCTACTACAGGGAAACCATTACATCAGCAGTTAACACTACAGAGAAGCCATTACATTAGCCTTAGGAGTTAACATTACTGAGAACCCTACACCTGCACAGGAACACCAGTGAATTATTCATTCTTCAGGAGATAGCAGTGAGTATGCTGTACAGTTTTGGGCTCACAAGGAAAGATTTGTTTTACAACAGTGGTGTGCTGCAATGGATTACCGAGAATTACTTCTTGGCTGATAGGAGTGATAGATAGAAAGACTGGAACAATTAGGCTCATTATCATTTTGGAAAGAGTACTGGAGTCAGTCCAAAAGAAATTGGGGGTGTTGTGGATAGTGTGGAGGGCTATCGGGGTTACAGTGGGACACTGATAGGATGCAAAACTGGGCTGAGAAGTGACAGATGTAGTTCAACCCAGTTAAGTATGAGGTGGTTCATTTTGGTAGGTCAAATATGATGGCACACCACTGTTGCAGAGTATAGTATCACTGGTAAGACTCTTGGTACTATGTAGGATCAGAGGGATCTTGGGGTCTGAGTCCATAAGACAGTCAAAGCTGCTGCGCAGGTTGACTCTGTGATTAAAGCGGCATATGGTGCATTGGCT
Source organism: Mobula birostris (assembly GCF_030028105.1). Classification (NCBI taxonomy): domain Eukaryota; kingdom Metazoa; phylum Chordata; class Chondrichthyes; order Myliobatiformes; family Myliobatidae; genus Mobula; species Mobula birostris. The sequence continues at coordinate 61,370,045 of NC_092394.1, forward strand.
CTCATCAACTGTGGGATTGAGTTTAAGAGCTGAGAAGCAAGAGGTAATGTTACAGCTTTATATGACCGTGGTCAGACCCCACTTGGAGTACTGCGCTCAATTCTGATCACCTCACTACAGGAAGAATGTGGAAACCATAGAAAGGGTGCAGAAGAGATTTACAAAGATGTTGACTGGATTGTGGAGCATGCCTTATGAGAATGGGTTGAGTGAACTCTGCCTTTTCTCCTTGGAGTGATGGAGGATGAGAGGTGACCTGCTAGAGGTGTAAAAGATGATGAGAGGCATTGATCGGGTGGATACTCAGGCCTTTTCACAGGGCCAAAATGGCTAACACGAGAGGGCAGAGTTTTAAGGTGCTTGGAAGTAGGTACAGAGAAGATGGCAGGGTTAAGTTTTTTTCCCCCCCGCAGTGTGGTGAGTGCATGGAACGAGCTGCTAGCAACGATAGTGGAGGGAGATACGATAAGGTCTTTTAAGAGACTGCTGGATAGGTACATGGAGCTTAGAAAAATAGAGAGCTATGGGTAACCAGAGGTAATTTCTAAAGGACATGTTGGGCACAGCATTGTGGGCTGAAGGGCCTGTATTGTGCTGGAGGTTTTCTATCTTTTATGAAATGTACTATCGTGGGCAGAGAGGGCTAACCCATCACAGGCAGCTACAAAAATCAGATCTATATTTGGAATTAATAACAAAAGTGATCATACTGAAACAAACAATGTCCGAAGGTGTACGACAGGGTAGGTTTCTCCATTAGTGGGATAATTTCAAATGAGGGTAATCATTTAGAATTGGCATGTACAACAACATATTACAGAGGGTTCTGGAAGTTAGATCATTGAGAAATGTAAAGAGGGGATGGATGTATTATTAAATTGCTTTGGAGAAGTGGCACAGAACAGCCATGATCAAATTGAATAGTATGGCAGACAGAGGGCCAAGTAGCCAACTCCTACCTCCATTTTCTTACATTCATTGAAGAATGAGCACATTATTACAAAAGCTCTAGATGGAAGATATTCCCACTGCCAGGGGTCACAGAGGCAAGGCATTTTGTATTCTGAAGCATGAGAGAAGGTGCCAGATAAGAGACTGGTGCATAAATTGAGATCCTAAAAAAGTACAAGTGTAAGCAACACTTCATATATAAAAACAAATTAGACACATTGTTTCTAAGTTTTTGGTGTCTTTCAAGCTGGAGGAATGAAGGAGTGGAATGCTCCAGGGAATCAGTACTTGGTCCTCCATTCTTTACCACTGCAATCAAGCTTGGGGGTGGGAAGGATGCTACAAGGTGGCCAAGTTTGCTGTTGCTATGAAAATAGGTAGAATGGCATGCTGTGAAGAAGAATATTTTACTAAGAATAGCGAGGGTGTGGAATGAAGTGCCAGATATAGATTCAATTGTAACATTTAGGTTTGGAAGACAGGGGCTTGGAGAGCTTGTGGTCTGGGTGCAAGTAGATGGGACTTAGTAGAAAATCAGCCTGGGCCAGACTGGGTGGTGTCAAGGGCCTGTTTCTGTACTGTAATGCTCTATGACTATATTGAGATTATACAACAGGATACAGATCAACAGATGGAAAACTCTGGCAAATGGAGTTTAATGTGGGGGAAATAAGATCATGTACTTATATGACCAAAAGACAAAGGCAAGAAATAGGCCATCTGCTCTGCCATCCCAGCATGGCCGATTATTCTTCTCAACCCTATTTTCCAGCCTTCTTCCAATAACCTTTGACACCCTATTCAAGAGCCTATCAACCTTAGCTTTAAATATGCCCAATGACTTGGTCTCCACAACTGTCTAAATTCCAGATTCATCATCCCCTGGCCAAGGAAATTCTTCCTCATCTCTGCTGTAAAGGGATGTCCTTCTATACGGAAGCTGTGCCCTCTGCTCCTAGACTCACCCACTACAGCAAACATCTTCTCCACGTCCACTCAATCTAGGCTTTAATAGGTTTCAACACCATCTCCCCTCATTCTTCTAAACTTCCGCACGTAGTCCCAGAAGCAACAAATGCTCCTCATACATTAACCTTTTCATTCCCAGGATCATTCTCATGAACCTCCATTGAATCCTCTCCAATGTCAGCATATCCTTTCTTAGTTGAGGGGGACCCAAAATTGCTCACAATTCTCCAAGTGTGGTCCAACTAATGTCTCATACAGCCTCAACATTACATCCTTGCTTTTATATTCTAGCCCCTTCAAAATGAATGGCAACATTGCATTTGCCTTCCTTACCACCAAACATGAAAGTTAACCTTTTAGAGAATCCGACACGATGTTTCCAATCCCTTTGCACCTTGAATATGTTCCCCATTTAGGAAATAGTCTAAACTATTCCTTCCACAGAAGTGCATGATCATAACTTCCCTACACTGTATTCCATCTGCCACTTGTCTGTCCATTCTCCTAACCTGTCCAAGTCCTTTTGTGGACTCCCTGCTTCCGGAACACTATCTTCCCCTTCTCTGAAATACAAATTTAGCCACAAAGCCATCAGTTCTGTCACCCAAATGACTGGCTAACATGAAGTCCCAACAGTTCAGGTTGTACCTTGTGTACAATCTGATATTAAAATAGAACTATTGAATACCAACCAGGGGAAGACCACTAGTCACCAGCAGCCAACCAGAAGAGGCCCTCTTTATTCCCACACTTTAGAACACAGAACAGTACAGGCCCTTCAGCCCACAATGTTGTGCCGACCCTTAAACCCTGCCTCCCATATAACCCCCCACCTTAAATTCCTCCATATACCTGTCTAGTAGTCTCTTAAATTTCACTAGTGTATCTGCCTCCACCACTGACTCAGGCAGTGTATTCCATGCACCAACCACTCAGTGGAAAAACCTTCCTCTAATATCCCCCTTGAACTTCCCACCCCTTACCTTAAAGCCATGTCCTCTTGTATCGAGCAGTGGTTGCCCTGGGGAAGAGGCACTGGCTATCCACCATCTATTCCTCTTATTATCTTGTACACCTCTATCATGTTTCCTCTCATCCTCCTTCTCTCCAAAGAGTAAAGCCCTAGCTCCCTTAATCTCTGATCATAATGCATACTCTCTAAACCAGGCAGCATCCTGGTAAATCTCCTCTGTACCCTTTCCAATGCTTCCACATCCTTCTTATAGTGAGGCGACCAGAACTGGACACAGTACTCCAAGTGTGGCCTAACCAGAGTTTTATAGAGCTGCATCATTACATTGCACCTCTTAAACTCTATCCCTCGACTTATGAAAGCTAACACCCCATAGCTTTCTTAACTACCCTGTGAGGCAACTTTCAGGAATCTGTGGACATGTACCCCCGGATCCCTCTGCTCCTCCACACTACCAAGTATCCTGCCATTTACTTTGTACTCTGCCTTGGAGTTTGTCCTTCCAAAGTGTACTACCTCACACTTCTCTGGGTTGAACTCCATCTGCCACTTCTCAGCCCACTTCTGCATCCTATCAATGTCTCTCTGCAATCTTCGACAATCCTCTACACTATCCTCTAAACTTGCCAACCCACCCTTCTACGCCCACATCCAGGTCACTGATTAAAAAAAAAAAAAAATCACAAAAAGTAGGGCTCCCAGAACCGATAGGACACCACTAGTCACAACCCTCCAATCCAAATGTACTCCCTCCTCCACGACCCTCTGCTTTCTGCAGGCAAGCCAATTATGAATCCACCTGGCCAAACTTTCCTGGAACCCACGCCTTCTGACTTTCTGAATAAGCCTCCTGTGTGGAACCTTGTCAAGTGTCTTACTAAAATCCATGTAGATCACATCCCCTGCACTACCCTCATCTATATGCCTGGTCACCTCCTCAAAGAACTCTAGCAGGCTTGTTAGACACGATCTGCCCTTCACAAAGCCCTGATCAGCTCTTGACTGTCCCTGATCAAACCATGATTCGCTAAATGTCCATAGGTCCTATCTCTAAGAATCTTTTCCAACAGCTTTCCCACCACAGACGCAAGGCTCACTGGTCTATAATTACCCGGACTATCCCTACTACCTTTTTTGAACAAGGGGACAACATTCACCTCCCTCCAATCCTCTGGTACCATTCCTGTGGACGACGACATAAAGATCCTAGCCAGAGGCTCAGCAATCTCTTCCCTCGCCTCATGGAGCAGCCTGGGGAATATTCCGTCAGGCCCCAGGGACTTATCCATCCTAATGTATTTTAACAACTCCAACACCTCCTCTCCATTAATATCAACATGCTCCAGAACATCAACCTCACTCATTGTCCTCACCGTCATCAAGTTCCCTCTCATTGGTGAATACCGAAGAGAAGTATTCATTGAGGACCTTGCTCACTTCCACAGCCTCCAGGCACATCTTCCCACCTTTATCTCTAATCAGTCCTACCTTCACTCCTGTCATCCTTCTGTTCACATAACTGAAGAATGCCTTGGGGTTTTCCTTTACCCTATTCACCAAGGCCTTCTCATGCCCCCTTAAGCTCCTTTCTTGCTACCCTATATTCAATAGACCCATCTGATCCTTGCTTCCTAAACCTCATGTATGCTGCCTTCTTCCACCTGACTAGATTTTCCACCTCACTTGTCACCCATGGTTCCTTCACCCTACCACTCTTTATCTTCCTCACCCAAATTTATCCCTAACATCCTGCAAGAGATCCCTAACCATCGACATGTCCATAGTACATTTCCCTGCAAAAACAATTTTTTTTTGCCTTCTTCCAGTCAGTTAACTTTCAACCCATGCTAGTGTCTTTCCTATAATACTAGAGTGTAAAGAATCAAAAAGGCAGAAACTCAAAATGGATAAAGTCCCCCAAATGAGTAATGTTCAGAAGAACTGAAGAGCTGTCATGCACAGATTAGCAAGCAGGTTCAAAGAATAGTTAAGGTAACAGTATGTTGGTCATGATTACAAAGGAGTTGAATAAGAATAGGAAGTTCAGTTACCGTTGTATAGGGTGTGGACAACACCTCATCTGAAATACCACGCAGCTTTGTTCCCTTTGTTTTAAAAAAAAAGGTAATTAAAAGGAGTATTACCAGGCTAACCCCCAGGATGGGAGAGTTGTCCTATTAAGAGTATCAATAGAATGAAATGATCTTCAAACATACAAGCAGCTCAGGGGGTTTTGACAGGATCAAACCAAATGTTTCTCATACAAGGTCGCATGGCTATAATAACAAGACAGCAATTTAAAAAAAAAAAAAGAGTAAAATTTCTTCTGAGAGCAGTCAACCATTGAAAATCTGTTTTGAGGCTAGTGGAGTTGGACACAAATAGCTGAAAGATTAAAGAAATGAGGCATAGAGAATTACTACGAGGATGAACTGAGGCCAGTATTGATCATGCAACACACAAAAATGCTGGTGAACACAGCAGGCCAGGTAGCATCTGTACGAAGAGGTACAGTCGACGTTTCCAGCTGAGACCCTTCGTCAGGACTAACTGAAAGAAGAGACTATAAGAGATTTGAAAGTGGAGAGGGAGGGATGGAGCCAAGAGCTGGAAAGTTGATTGGCAAAAGTTATACGAGGCTGGAGAAGGGAGAGGGTCATGGGACAGGAGGCCTAGGGAGAAAGAAGGGGGGGGGGGAGGGGAGCCCAGAGGATGGGCAAGGAGTGATAGTGAGAGGCACAGAGGGAGAAAAGAAATAATAAAAAATAAATATGGGATGGGGTACGAAGGGGAGGTGGGGTATTAACGGAATGCCCCACCTCCCCTTCGTACCCCATCCCTTATTTATTATACTATATTTTTCCTCTTTTTTTCTCCCTGTCCCTCTCACTCCTTGCCCATCCTCTGGGCTCCCCTCCCCCTTTCTTTCTCCCTAGGCCTCCCATCCCATGACCCTCTCCCTTCTCCAGCCTTGTATCCCTTTTGCCAATCAACTTTCCAGCTCTTGGCTCCATCCCTCCCTCTCCTGTCTTCTATCATTTCAGATCTCCCCTTCCCCCTCTCAAATCTCTTACTGTCTTCTTTCAGTTAGTCCTGACGAAGGGTCTTGGCCCGAAGCGTCGACTGTACCTCTTCCTAGAGATGCTGCCTGGCCTGCTGTGTTTACCAGCCCTTTTTAAAAAAAAAAACAACAAACTGTGTTACTTGAATTTCCAGCATCTGCAGATTTCCTTGTGTTCCAGTATTGATCATATTGAACAACTGACTCAGGGGGCAAAATGGCCTCCTACTGTAAGAGGCAAAATGATGCAGCACTCATTTCAAGGCAGTGCCCTTAACAGGATAAAAAGTTACCATGAACTGTAATTATCCACCATACCTTTGATTCCACTGGCTTGAGCTGTTTAGCACTTTAGATGTAAACATGAAATCTTGAAATCACCACAACTATAGAAAGGCAAATGATGTTAAATACAATTCAATGTTGGAACAAGTTAGTTTTTAGTCATGGATAAATGTGTTAGACCTTGGCAGCTCATATCAAATGAACTGATCACTGAATTTAGCAACTCCTAGTTCAGATTTATTACCCAGTAATCTGCAATGAGAGAATTGGGCAAGGAAAGTACAGAAAATGACACCTGTAGTTGACCAATCTGTAAAGAATCTTGTGTAGTACTATTGGTAACATGTCTAATGAGTTTACTGCATTGTGCAAACACCACTGGGATTGGTTAGACAAAGCTGAGTTAGAGAAACAAGTCCATTCTGCAGATCTTTAGCCTGTATGTGGAGCTTACAATATCAGGCTATTGTACTACAAGTCTATGCTTGCATCCACCTAGGGTGGTTGGTGGCTCTGTTGAAGAGAATCAGTATCCTTTCCACAGTTGTAAGCAATTTTTGAATCATGAGCATCTTGTCACTACTGCAAGACTGCTGTGTACTTGGTTGCTATTTGATATTAATAAATACTAATTTTAAAATATTAGAATAGAGGCAAGGTACATAATCAAAATGAAAATTTGTCATTTATCACAATTCATGTCCTATATCATATTCTTGTGCAGGGGATGTTCAAACAACTGTGTAAACACAGAAGTATTCATAGATCTGTAGTTCAGATGGATAGACAAACTTAAATGCTGATTTGTAATAGAACCAATATTTAGCACTGCCTGCAATTCTACATACAAGATTGACATTTTGGGAGAAATTTTTTCATTAATTGGAAGCTTAACATTGAATTCATATTTTATTATCCTTTTGAAAATCTTTGTGCTTTCCCTTCCCTAAAACAATGAATTCCAGCAGTTATGGGTCACATTACTGAACAATGCAAAGCAGAGCTTTACTGTGTAGAGAAGGGTCAGTACATTAAATTGGTTTGGGAGAGGGAGGAGAAAATAGCCTTTTTAGCCACAGAGCAAAAAAAAAGGCACAAGAAACCACACTACTTCCTGAACGCTAGAGGCAACATTGTATGGGTGCTGAGGGGCTTGTGCCCAACTGGTAAGCAAATTTACAACTCACTCAGCCATCTTTTTGCAAAATGAAAGTTAACAAATTCAAGCCTACATCCCCCCCCTGCCCCAATTCAACCCAAACAGTCTTTGTGGACATCAGAATCAACTAGATGACCAAGGATGACTTGATGCTGAAGACTTGGGTCCTAGCCCCATAACAATAAACTGGATCCAATCTCACCTAGATTTTTCAACAAAAAAAGTTTACAGTGTTTTCTGCCACTTGCTACTCCCAGCATTAAATCAAATCTAGTATATACACAATATTCCCAGTACAGGGTTGTCTGCTCAGTTACTACCTACTGGTCAATGTTCACAGGCCTGCTCAGGAACCATGTAGTGCATTGGAAATTAAAAATATTCATGCTGCAAAACTGCACAAAAAAGATACAAAATTTCAGCAAAACTGGTTTACAAGTCATTGCATTCATCCTTCCAGCAGTTTTATGTACAGTCTCCCACTGCATATGTACAGATGTTATTTTACACAAGTTTCTGTACATAAGGTCTATACAATTCTCATGGTGGCCTACATTTGTAAAGCCCCTTCCAAAAAAAAAAAAAAAAAAAAAAAATAAATCACTTTTTTCTTCTATAAGAGTTTACTGGATTCTTAAAAGTATCCAGTGTTCCAGACAGGCATTTGCCACAGAGATCAACTGATCAAGCTTTCCTCCACTTATCTTACTGTTGGGTTTAGTTACACCCAAGTAGCATTTTTTCCAGTCAAGAGGCTCAGGAAACACTGGGTATCAAACAAATCCACTTTCCGGACCACTCCCCTCGTACTTTGATGCCTGCAGCTCCCTTCTAAAAAACTCCCATCTTTTCATATATTTTACTTTGCCACATTTCTACTGATGGAGTTCAAGTTCATCCACACTGATCACTTTACTAGGCATAGATGGCAATGGTTGTTGAAGGACATCACTGCCAAACCACTTGGAGAGATTGACAGGGGATCCACTTCTCTGATGGAGAGGTTGCAGTGTAGAATTCGGTTGGTTCAAGTGTAGATGCGCTCCAGGTCCTTGGCCACTTGTACTTGGTGACTGCAACACTGTTAGAAGAAAAATAATTAGGTGTCAAATGTCTCAAACTTGTGTTAGAACGACACATCCAGGCCAATGGGGAGCATTTACTCCATGAATTTGTATCTTCCAGCTGGGGTAAAGTCCGTGGCATAGAAGACCCAACCTCTGGCCGACTATTGCAGCCATATGTTAACCAATTCATTCTTTGCTACAAGGAACTAGAGAGTCTCCCCTAGAAACCCACCCAGATTAGTAGTAGGGATCCAAAGGTAATTGATTGAATGTCAATGACAACAGGTGATGAGAATCTTGGAGACACTGTGGGAATTTGTCTGGGCCCTTCTGCATGCATCCACCAATAGCATTTAACAAGTTGCAAATGGAATTGAGTCACGCAAGCAAACACTCATTTAAGACCATGATGTGGAGCAGCACTGAAGATTCCATTGGCCTGTGAGGAACTCTTGCATTGATGGCCTGGGTCTGCATAAACTACCTATAACAATCTAACCACCATTAGTGCATTTCCACTAGATGTCTATTGATCTCAGTGTTACCAATGCTCTAATCCAAACTCAAATACTGCCTTGATGCCAAGAACAGCACTCTCATCTAATTCAGTTTGAGCCCAGTTCAGACCAAGGCTGAAGAGACTGGGAACAGCAGCCCTGATAGAAAGCCTCTAACTGAATAGCACTCAGGTGCAAGTGCTTCATAATAATAGCAGTTATGTTCCATTAATTGGCCAATAGAGTACAGACTGTCTTCAATGCAATTCAGTTCTATCAAGTGTCTCACTTCAAAGGCAATTTGGTGAAGCCAGTTAGGTTTGGATTCAAACGCTAAACATGTTGAGCATGTACACCAGATGGGCTATAACAAGATGCTTCATTGTTACCATATCTTCAGTTCAAAAATCTGAATAGTCATAACACTTAAGTGCCCAGCTTCTCCAGATCAAGGATCCAAGAGCTAGGATCAGTGGCCAAGAGCAACCACCACATTCCCTGCCTTCCTGCTGAGGGTCAAAGGTCAAATGGATGACTTCATAATCAAATTCAAACAATCTAGCAGCCTTCCTCACCATTTCCAACCAGATAAAATTTACTACCGATGTGACTGATCTTTCAACAATGACAAAGATTTGAAGCTTCAAATACAAATTGAATTTATTACCTTGTCTTATCATGGCCAGATGCTGCAGGGATGTCCCAGATGCCTGAATCTGTGCTGCAGATATTGCAGCTCGAGGATTCAGGAGAGGGAGGCCACTTGCTGGAAGAGGGTAGAAAGTCTGTCCAAGGAGAGTTGGAGGAAGGCTTTGCAAATGTGATAGATCCACACCCGACTGAAACATACCTGACAAAAGATTTGGGAGACAAGTTGTAGGTTTCTGAGCTGCTTGCAATTCTTGTATATGCCATTATTTACTGGAGAATTCAGGCTCTTTTCAATGCTTAACAATAGCAGAATATTAAGCAGCATTCTGACATGGAGATTAGCTATCATTTGCTAATACTATTAAAACAGTTTAAAATGCAATTTCAGTTTAATGCTCTAGCTACCTCAACCAAGGAAGCTGACAATCCAATCCCCAACTGGCACAAACTTTCAATACCTAGGGTTACCATTGGAGCGACTCCCCTCCACCTGAGATGAACATTTCATGTGCTATAGCCTTCTGCTCACAAAGCTTCATTTCTCAATTCGGGTATGGTTAGAGCAGTTTTCATATAGATGTATAGTTCAAAGTGGTTTACAACTTTTCCTCAGTTGTAATGCGAAATTAGTGTGAAGTCAATTCCAATTGTATTCTATAGCAAATCATTTATGTACTACTGAAGAATCAGATAGAAAGAGATGCAAGCAAACCACTGACCAGTTTACAATTTTAAGGAACACCTAATCTATAGGCCATTTGACCCACTGAGTCTGCTCAGCTATGAGATATAAAGCTACAGTCTGACTGCAGCATTTTCCTGTGAGTTTCTTCCACCATCTCCAAAAGTGCTGGCAGCTTAACTGGCCACTGTAAACTGCCTTGTGCAGAAAGTTAGGGTGCAGTTGGGAAAATGAAAATGAGAATGGTTAGTTATACACTCAATGGGCTGAATAATCTGGAGTTATGAAAAATTTGAAGTTATGAATTCACCCAAATTACACTTGGGTCAATTTGATGGCTTACTTTCATAGGAAACATTCACACCATTTTAAACAGGTATAGTGTTTCCAGTAGACAATCAATATTTGTTATTTATTGAGATACAACACGTAGGCCCTTCGAGCGATCCCCAATTTAATCCTAGCCTAATCACAGGATAATTTACAATGACCAACCAGCCTGCTAAACAGTAGGTCTTTGGATTTGGGAGGAAATCTGAGCACAAAGAGGAAGCCTACGTGGTGACAGGGAGAACGTACAAACTCCTTACAGGCAGCAGTGGGAATTGAATGCAGGCCGCCTGCACTGTAAATGGTTGTACCAACCACTAGACTACTGTGCTGCCCTTCTCTCAAATTTCTCCAACTTAGACCAGGATAAACAGAAAAGCACCTCCATGTTCTCCTACCAAAAAATTACTTAATGAAATTCTATAGCCATGATTTAAGATTAAATAATGAATTGCTCTGCACTCACCTGCATGAAGTAATGCTGGTTGCAGCTGTTGTGGTGAACTGCT